>NC_058409.1:77322430-77644893 GCF_002201575.2 Neomonachus schauinslandi | reverse complement strand
AAAATGGAGAACCACAACTCTAAATATTATTGTCTATGATAAGGATATAATCTACATTATTTCTAAATCCAACTGTTTAGAAAGCATTTATATGCTGCTTTCTGATCTGATTTTACCAAAAATAACAGGAACTTTACCGTGTGCTATTAAGCTATTTCCTCCTAAAATTTCCTCACAGCAAAAACAGAAACTGTCCCTCTAATCATTCCCTACTCTGTCTAGCTATTATTAGAGCTGCACATGATAAACATGGCCTGTACAAATAAAACATTTTTATAAAATAAGTAGCACTACATGATGGGATTTGTGTATGCGTGTGTGTAAATGTTGTATTACTACTTACACTATCTACTTTGACACCTCCCAAATTTCAAATACCTGTTTCCAAACTTTGGATACTACTTAGGGTAACATGAAGTAAGTCTAAATTTCTCTCAAAAATTATATTTCAAGTCTACTTACCATACAATGAACTCTGGGCTTAGGACACTTAAAGCCATAATAAACAATAGATTTTAATGAACCTTTATTGTGTTGTTTTACACAAAAACTCTGTAGCACATTAGAATCACATTGTTTATGCATTAAGTTACTTAAGATTTAATTATATAATGTCATATGTTGTTTAGAAAATGCATTAAATCATGCTTTTTATGACTTTGGCCTATTTATGAAGACAAATCACTACAATTCAGCTTGAGAGCATTAAAAACTAACGGTCTCTACGACAACATAGCATATAAAGTGAAAGTATATTGCAGTGCACTGAAGAAAAGGTATGAAATATGGAAGAAAGGTTGTATAAATGTCAACCTACAACATGTTTTTAAAAATGGAACATGCAATTACCTTTAAGAGCTGACTTTCTATATTCCATTTTATAACACTAAATAATTGTTTAAAAATCATCATTTAAATTATAGTCATGAAAAAGATGCATAGTAAACTTTAAAAACTTTTTAGGGAGTGTGAAATATAGAATTTTAACATTGTTCTTTTGTGTTATCTAGTTCAGCCATTATTTTGGTATTTGGACATTGGATCAGGGTCCTTTCCCAATCCTGGTCTAATTTCATCGATGAAACCATCAGAAATACTATTAAATTAATGACTTTTAATAACTTTAGATGTTATAAATTCATGTATATATTTCACATTTAGGTTTGTGATTCTTATTTTTCGTTATAGTCCTCTGTTAGGTAATCTCCAGGCATATTTCTTCCAAGCCAGGCTTTTTTCAATCATATATATTATTAATTTTTTATCATTAATATACTTGCAAGTAATCACTCCTAGTTGACTTTTATTGGCTATTTTCTAATTTTTCATGATCTGTTCAACTTTAGCACATTTGTCATCCAAGTTGTTAGCAGTCATAGGCATCTTGATACATATGTACCAAGTTTCATCTAAGACACATTATTTTTTAACCTGATAAAAATCAATTACATCAAAGATTAGCCCCACTTTTGGGGCGCCTGGGTGGCACAGTGGGTTAAGTGTCTGATTCTTGGTTTCAGCTCAGGTTATGATCTCAAAGTTGTGAGATGGAGCCCCATGTGGGGCTCCGTGCTAAGCCCGGAGTCTGCTTAAGACTCTCCCTCTCTCTCATTCTCTCTCTCAAATAAATAAATCAATCTTTAAAAAAATTAGGCCCACTTTTGAGGTTGAGATAGCACAACTTCTTTATGTGGTTTTCTACTCATAGGCATACCCACCTAAAGACTGACATCGACTGATTTTTTTTTAATTATCCAAGACATTACTCATTCATAGGAGAAAAAAAAAAGGGGGTATCACTGACTGTACCCAATGGTATGGATTGCATTGACTATTCTAGTATTTTTCCTATTTTTGAATTTTATTCTATTCATCTATGTCAACAAGATTGCTCTTCCTTTTATAAACAAATGTTCCCTTGGACAAATTTGAAAGACTTGGCTATCCTCAAATAAATCCTCAATAACAGCCCTTAATGGCTCTGCAGCAGTATCCACCCTCATCTCAGGCATCTCGAATGTCATTCATCAGACCCTGCTGATTCGACTAACATCCATAATAAATGCACATCAAACATTTCCTCTCTTATCCCTGAGAGGTTTGTCACTGGGCCTTGTTTAGTTGTCCCTCACATACACTTGCAATTAGATAAAAGAGAATTCTTCTAGAAAACTGACAGTTATCCCTCTAATCATGCTACAGTACTATCTTCTTAACCAAAAATCTTGAGCACAATTTAACATTTTCTTGATGACTAAGAGCCATCAAATGAAAGCTATTCAGTAGAGCATAGCATAGCTGTAGGAGTGCATACCCCATATCTGCATCATTAACTGTGGAACCTCATTCAAATGACTTAACCTCTCTGTGCCTCTGGTACATCATTTATAAATTCAGGAAAACAACTTGTATTGCACAGATTTATTACAAAGATCAAGTATGAAAGTTTACATAAAGCAAATCCTGGCCCATAGAAACAGCTCAGGAAATTAAATCCATTACAATGACTACCACTATCAACATCACCATTATATTCTGAGTTGTGCAGATCAGGAATCTTAGGGATTTATCGACCTATTTCCTCCCTCACCTACAGTATGTGTCCCTTCAGCTTTTCTGCATCCAGCTCTCTACCTCCCTTTCCCCTTCTTTTAAAATATTTTTGAAATAATATTGGTATAGTAGAAAAGAACCTATTGGACGTTTATAATAGAAACTTGAACAACTGTTATAAAAGGATCTAAGAAGATTTCCTATGAGTACAGTTTGTGAGCTTTATTTAGTACATGGGCATATATGTCGGCAACCCACAAACCTTATTTATTCATTTCTTGGTTCTCTGTTCTGATCCATCTAGAGGAGGTGCTAGGTAAAGAACTCCCTGATAAGCGAGGGAATATTGCTTGTCTGTTTTGGTCCCTAATGTTCTAAATATTGTACATCAAACATTTCCTGGAGTCCTAACTGCAGGGGGGAAACCTCATCCATGCATAAAAAGGCACTGGTAAATAAAAATCTTCCCCCAAAAAACTGAAATCAAGCTCTTTTCATTTTGAAACTGTCTTAGGCAGAAGAACTGCTGCTTTAATTAACTCCTATCGATTCATCTGGATCAACAAAGAAGTATTTTGTTCTCCTGAACCAAGTGGGCTGAGGACAAGGCAATGGAGAACCAAACTCAAAGACGGACTGTTTTCCGGCATAGATACATTGGCTCAGAATTCTAAAATGTTAAGTAATTCTTGAGAAACATCAGTATCAGGAGTTTTCAGGCTGTTTTAACATGAATTTCTAAAAGTATGTTCCTTTTATGTCTTTGAATAGGCTCTGATCTCTCAAGTATCACTAATTCCCACATACACATCACACACAAAAATTAATAAGAGCAGCCATGATAGAGAAATATCTTGCAAACACAATAAAAAATGCCTTGTTTAAACTACTCACAAATTTCTTTCCAAAGTAACCAAATGGACAATAACTTTATGTAGCATTTTATGAAGTTTTACATGCATTTGGGAATAACAAGAATGCCTTTTTGAACAATTTAATACCTTAAAGGTGTTTGTACATTTCTTTTTTTTCCCTTTTAAATACTCAGTGCAATTCTAATTAGTGTATGTCATAATTTATAACATTGGCAGCTGTTCTAATGTCTGCAAAATCTTTTTAGAGTCACAAATTAAGAAGAAAAAAAACACCTTATGTATTCAAATGGATAAAACATTTTTTCAATGAAATGCAGGGATTAAATTCTTGTTGACAGTCATTAAATAAAATCTTATTTCAAAAATTACATGTTATTATTGATTTGTGTGTACTATGGGTGCTTTTTATACCAGAATGTTGAAGATCTAAAGTATTTATTTTTCCTCTTGAGATGTTGGCAATTATCACCTGGCATGCTTGTGTCTATATGCCAGAATTTCTTAGCTTCGTCAGAACTACCCTAAAACCAGCTTACCTTGTCTTTTAATCTTACTGCAAAGTAGTGGGTCAAAACATATAAAACACATATATCCAGGGTAAAAGTTTGAGATCAGATAGATATTGCATAACCAGCACTGTAAAGAGGTTTGGCTACATTTATAAATTTTTAAGTTTTTTTTTTTCCTTATTGTTCAGTGTGGGAGGGAATGTTTCCACAATATTCTAAGAACAATATATCAAATATTGGCCCAATTGAGAGAAAATAAACATTTCAGAGAGGAATAGTACTTTTAAAAGAATGTTCAACTTCCAAGTAAAGCTCTCAGAATACTTGCTTTTACTCTAGCTCTCTCCTGAAACCCCATTAAAATGATAATAAAGTGATATTTAAAGGTATTAACTCAGAAGAAAAAACAAAGAAATAAGAGAAGAAGACAGCAATGACATTTTGAAGCTGGACAGTAGATGGATGAGTTGTAACTGAATTATGAGAAACTTGATCCTGAAAGGAAAGAAATAATCACACTCAGAATCCACAAAAACTCAGGAATTGGAGCCCCTCCCTACGTTAGCTGGGATGCGATGGGAAGTTACTCAAATAAGAGAGGTGAAAGCTTTCAGCTGATGGAAGGAGGGGAAGGAACAAAAGCAGGGAAGGAATGTGTTTCATTTTGGAGAACCAACACGTCTAAGTAAGGAGACGCCCAAGGAGGTGTTTCACCTGATAGTCCCTTGCTAAGTGGCCCTTACATGAGCCACCTTGTGCTGAGGGCCTGTACAGAAGCTCCCTGAGCTGACCTCGTTACCTCATTATAATACTCACTGTAATAGTAAGATCTCATTATAGCTCATCATAATACTAAGATCTCCTCCTATAGGTAGAGTTTTCTACTGTTTTTTGAACATACCATGTATGCACAAGCATGTTGACATACTAGGCATGTGCAATAGAACCAAAGTGCCTATGCAAGCTCCCTGCCCCCACCCCCTAATGCACTGAATAAAAGCTTCCTGTACTAACAGAGGGAGAGAGTGCTTTGAGAACTATCTCCCTGTCACCTTACTTGTAACAAGTAATAAAAAGTTCTTTGCTTTCAGCACTTCCTTGGGTTGTGTTCAATTTGATGCTCCCCAAGCAGTGAATCCCTTGAGTTCAGTTCCACCTAGTTACCCCTGGAAGCAGGGTGAAAGAAGAACTAAAGAAAGGAAGTCTGGTTGAAATCTACATTAGAAGCAGTTAGAGTTCATAGATACCTTCCCTCTCTCCCACACTGTGCAGCCAAAGAACTGCCTCATCCCTGCAAAAGACTGGAAGTTTATTTTCACAGAGGGTGAAAAAAGAATCTTTGAATTTAGAGCTTACAGGCACAGTTGACAGCAAGACTATATGGGGAAATAGGAGCAATAAGTGAATACAACATTTCGCCCTACATGTCACCCACAGGGCTCCTCTCTCAGCTGGATTTCAGAATCTCGCAGCCAGGCTAATATCTTTTAGGAAGATGGCTGGAGGATACTCACCTTGGGAGTCCAGCCATCCCATAGGAAAAGATTTAAAGATACTGGCATTAAGCGTTCCTAGAGGAAATAGCCCATCCAAGGCCAACTTAGTAAAGTGCAGAATTGATAAGCTCCACCTAAATATTCAGAATACCCAACCACCATTTTAGCACCTTATAAATGTGAACAGACATCTTAGAAAAGTCTCTAACATGAAGTAGAGTAAAATCCTATTTTTAAAAAAATCACCTAGAAAGAAACTGGCCATTCCAGATAAAGAAAACCTCAAAAACTATCATTAATATGCTAATAATGGAAATGACAGAAAGAACAGAGGGAGAAAATCATTAATGAGACACATCAAGTGATTTTCCCAGAACTGAAGAATATGAATTTCCAATTGAAAGAGCCCTCTAAATGAATGCCCAGCTCATGGAAACAATCACTGTGAAAGACCAAATTGCAAGAGATAAAAAGAAGATTGTATTGGCTTTCAGAAAGGAGGAAAAAGTCATAAACAAAGCATCAAGCATTTAAAGACCTTTGGACATCCTCAAATAAATAATGGAAAGCAAATTTGGTAGGACAACACCTTCAAATTTCTGAGAGACAATTCTCTTAACTTAGAATTCCAACCCCATTTGAGATCATCAAGAGCTATTCATTCAGTGTTCTCTTAAAATGCCCTCTCCTTCCCACTCTTGTGTAAGAAAGGAAGAGTGCTAAGAATATACTACATGGCTCAGTTTTAAATAGCATTTAGTTCCTCATACCTAATTTTGACCTATCCAGACTTATAATATTTTGGGAGTACGAAGGAAGGGAAATATACATGTGCAGTAGGTGAAATAAAACTAAATCCTCACATTTCTTAATGAAAATTCAATAAATAATGTCTTAAAGTGCAATACACTGATGGTCTTTAAAGATATGGAGGCAGATACCAAGGAATCAGCTTGAGTCATTTTAAGGTGAACAGGAGGAACTATGTGAGAATGTGAATTCATGGTTATCGTGGTCTAGATCTAAGAATGATCTAAGTTTTTTCCTGTATCTATTAATAACAACAACCAAAAAAAGTCACTTTATGATAGGTTAGCAAGCCAAATCACCAATTTAAGTAAGTTTATAGCAAGCAAACTGCACCTCTCCCTTGGATTAATAAAATCCATAAAGTTCTTCATAAGTGAAATAGAGTACTTTTTTGCTTAACTTGGCTAAACAAAAGACTTCTTTGTCAAACTCAAAGTAGTAATTCATACCACTCAGTATTTTTGCTGCATTTCACACCACAGGTATGTTTTTACAAAAGGTCAAGCTCCCATATATTACCCAGATACCGGATAGGTGAGTCAGTAGTCATGCATGTGCCATAAATGTACAATCGTATGTGGGTCACAATGAGAAACAGTGTATTTGCGGATAAGGTAATAATCACCCCAGGTACACTATAGATATTGTTAATGTAAGTTCAACACCACTAAGTATTGAACCTTCTTTGTCTTCTTTCCCTTATTTCAAAAGCTTACCAACATCCTCAGAGCATGTTTTCTTCCAGTGTTCACCAAATACATTTTTTTCATCTTCCCTAAGGCCTATCCTCCTCCCTTCTCCCCTAACTTACTGCTCCCACTTCAGTGCTATCTTCCACTACCTCCAACACTTCACCACCATTCATAACCTAGAATCACATCTATCACCAACTTCCTCTATAAACTATAACCAGTTTATTTTTACTCCCCTTTAGACTTTTCCACTCTTCCAGTCCCTTTTCTAAAAGCCAAGCCACTTCCTGTGAGCTCGGTAAACTGACAGGGGTTGTGGTCTATAGATGATTGAGGCTTGAGAGGATAGGAGTTCTAATGAAAGTCTTGTGAATGAAGGAAGTATGTTCAGAATCTGGATGAAGTCTTTAGGAGACTAGGAGGAAAGTAGGGAAAAGATGAGAGAAAGAGAGTGAAGGTCTAAGTCTTAACTATCATAATGCAGGGAGAAAGTTGGAATATTTATTGATGGTCTCTATGTTAGTTTCAGAATGGACTTTGATATTCATCTAAAAAGGGCTATATTTTCCTGCCATTCTTTACTTTTATTAAGAATGTGAAGTGAGTGACCTACATAGTCATAGGTAGTCATGTGACTTCTATTTGTGAGGAAAGTTTCTGACCTTGCAAGAATCAGAACTTTATAATCTGAGTTTATTTTGTCCTCTAGCAGGAAAAGAACACATTACCACAACAGACCTCAGAGTCTCATTTTCAAACTAGTGCATTCAATTTCTAACAAAGAGCAAAGGATAAGCAATTAAACATTACATGTAACAAAACTCTTACCCACCTGCCAACAATTAAACCCAGTAATTAAAAATTGTAGGAGAATACACATAAGCATATCCTCAGCAGCAGTCATACCACGGTCAAAGAGGGGAAAAAAAATCTTTCCTAATAAGTTCCTTTCCTACTTCCCAGGCTGCTTCTCTTGACATTAAACAGACCTGAGACTCTGTCCACTGTGTTTCACTTTCTTTAAGAAGAGGGAAATCCCATTCTGTATCCCATGGGAGGACTATTATACACAGATGAATGTATTTTGTTATTTAGTTTAATAAATGTAGTGTTTAGAACAGATGTTAAAGCCTGAAATTGTCCAGAGAAAGGAATAGCTCAGGTGGCAATTGTGCAGGCTTCCTGCCTGCTGTGCTTTCTTCTTTGTCTTTGGAAGAGCTACTTTCACAGGTGAAAAGGTATTACAGGATTTATAACCACTCAAGTCCTCATCACTGGACTGAAGCTGACAAACAGGGTGCTAATTAGTACCAGAAGTGGTGGTGGTGATGGTGGTTTTATGACACAGTCATCTGGCCAGTAAATTGGACAAAGAGAAACAGCACATTAACAGAAGCACTGCAAATCCAGCCATGCAATGGGTAAGAGGTGAAGGTGAGGACTAGTTAAAAAGAAAAGAAAAGAAAAGAAAGAAAAGAAAAGAAAAGAAAAGAAAAGAAAAGAGAAAAGAAAGAAAAAGAAAGATGAAAAGAAAAGAAAAAGAAAGAAAGAAAGAAGAAAAGAAAAGAAAAGAAAAGAAAAGAAAAGAAAAGAAAAAAGAAAAGGATTTTTCTCAAAACCAGCCTATTTGGCCTTTCCATGGCTTGCTTTTCTGTGGATTTTCTAAAGTACTAGCTACTTATATCACTGTAATCCAAAAGGATTTCTTTAGAGTACACCTGTGAATAATGGTATTCTTGGGATAGAGGAATGATATTATTTGGTCAGAGTGAATATCTGTTCCCTAAGAATTACAGTTTATAAAACAACAAATCTCAATGTAAACAATAGCCAGGTTATTGTTTTGCATGCTAGGAAGCAGTAAAACAGTAAAATCCAAATCAAATAATAATTACTTTTGAGTATCAATACTGAAATTCATCATATAACTCATTATTGTATAACTTTTATAATGCTTTAGTTTGAGTAAAACTAAATAAAGTGTGGACAACATATTCACATTGTCTTCATGGATTTGAGGCCTATAGTCGTCGTGATAAAGAGAAAGCATGATGTAATGAGGAACATAAGAATTCATTATTAGTAAAGTTGCATTCAAGCCCCAAGAGCATGTTAGTGTGGTTAAGAACAAGAACTTTTCAATGGACTTGAGGCCAAACCCCAGCACGGTGCCACTTATAGCCTGGTCTTCAGCATGATAATTGCTTTAAGTCTTGGTTTGCCTATTCACAATGCCTACTTTTGGGGACTGCCCTAAGAATTAAATAAAATAATATTTATAAAACAAGCAGCAGAGCTCCTGACATATTACAATAGTTCATTAAATGATAGATATTATTATAACTAGTAACTGTCATAAGAAAGTCTGCAACACTTTCTCTACTGCTTAATCTTTGAAGTACAAAGTTTCAAGTTTATCCCCAGTTGTTTGAGGATTAAAAATGATATCAAACATGATAAAATATGCAAAATCAGTAAAACTTCTAAAAGCTACATATATACTACTGCTAAGGATCGTTGTCTTATTTTCTATTGAAAACTAGTTTTTAAAGACCATCTTCCTAAAAATAATTCTTATTTTCACTATCATTCACTTCATACACATTGAATTCTCCCAAGCCATCTTTCACAAAAGCCAAGATATTTTTCCAGAGTAATACATATGCAGCCTGGCGCCAGAAAATCTAAGTGCAAAGTGGTTAATTGTACTATGAAGAGCAGGATGGTGATGGCTTTAAAGAATTGGTCCAGCTCATGAACACAAATGAATTAACATTTCAAGTTCAACACTTAAAACTATCTTAGAGAAGTGTTGTCATGTGAAGTAGCAAAGGAACAGAGTAGGGGACTGACTCAGTTCTCAGTGGAAACGTTTCTTCATGTTCAAAAAAGTACCACATGGTTATAGCAGGTATTTAAAAAAAAAAAAAAGCTTCTATAATAAAACATGTCATACATTTCTATCACACCAAAAGAAGTAGAATAATAGAGTAAAAACTGAGCAGATTTGGAGAATTTATCCATTCAATAGATAAAGACCTCTAACCATGTTCCAAGTACTAGGCTAGACACTGGAGGTAGAGCCAAAACAGTGAACACAATAAGCATAAATAGATACAGAGTTGTGAGCAAAACACATGAGCTATCCACAAGGATATCCACAACTATCCACAACCGAAAGTAAGATTAATGTAACAGAGCATTCATTCTGAAACTTTAAACCTTGAAATTAGCAAATGACCTATGCAAGATTATAGAATGAAATAGATTTTTTTTAATTTTTTTTAAGATTTTTTAAATTTATTTGACAGAGAGACAGCGAGAGAGGGAACCCAATAGGGGGAGTGGGAGAGGGAGAAGCAGGCTTCCTGCCTAGCAGGGAGCCCGATGCGGGGCTCGATCCCAGGACCCTGGGATCATGATCTGGCACAAAGGCAGACACTTAACAACTGAGCCACACAGGCACCCCTAGAATACAATAGATTCTAAACAGAAAGTAAATTATCACAAAAACACAATCATTATGCAACTTTACTTTGAATCGCAAGTCAATAAAGTCTGTAGAATTGAACACGAGAAAAAAATAACTTGGAAATGTTTGTCAAAAATAAAATTGAAACCCAGGTCAAAATTTATTAGATTTCTGCTAAAAGCAGAGCTTTCCCCAATAATTCCTCTAATCCAAGCTACAGGAACAGAGAGGTTCCCTATAACCACTTCCTCATTTCCTTATTTCCTTCAACACTGGCTTTGAAGCTCTGTGCAAAATCCCTACTCACAACAGAGCTTGTTTACTGTATATCAATTCCTAGTATATGCTTTTAGTAAAAGGAAATTGCAAAATGACTCCTGGTATATTTTTCCAAACAAAACTTCAACATATGTGATAACTATCAAATCTAAAAGTGCATTAAAATTAACAGTGGAGATTTTTAAATTTATACACCTCTGTTCCCAACCCCTAGATTTTAGACTCATTAAGTCTATCTAGGCTGGAGGCTTGGCATCTGGATATTTTAAAGCTCCATAGATGATTCTGATGCACACCTAGAATTGAGAATTTCTATAAAACTACTAAAAGAAAAATGCTTTTTTAAAAAAAAGATTTTATTTATTTATTTGAGAGACAGAGAAAGAGTGCAGGAGCCAGGAGAGGGCAAAGGGAAAGGGAGAGGGAGAAGCAGGCTCCCCACCAAGCAGGGAGCTGGATGCAGGGCTCGATCCCAGGACCCTGGGATCATGACCTGAGCTGAAGGCAGATGCTTAACCGAATTGAGCTACTCAAGTGCCTCCTAAAAGAAAAAGTTTAAAGCATCTTCTTCCCTCCCACTACTTTCTCTGGAGAAACAGCTTTTATGGAAAAAGTTCCACAGCCACAAGACAACAATACCCATTTATATGTTGAAGAGATATATAGTTTTAAGCATTGAACTGGGCTGGTCTAGGCAAATTGAAGCCAAATTACCTTACAGAATCTTCTGTGGACTGTCACATCTATCATACCCTGCCTTCATAGATAGCTGGATGATTCATTGCTTTCTGTGAAACAGAATATTCCAATGTTATCATTAAATAGTGATGATGTTCATTATAAGAGAGGAAAGCATACACTTATTTGAATTCAGATAATTAAATTACTTACTTTTCTAGAGATTCAATCTAAGAATCATAGTCTTAAAAAGCCCAGGAACTAAACATTTTGAATAGTTCCTGAATTCAAAAAAAAAGCATCAATTCTATGTCTTGGTACATTCCACTTCCCAGCTCAGAAACTGGCATATTGCTTTGCTTATCATGTGCAATGAAAACAGCAATAGAACTGTATCATGAAAAGAATGTACACGATTTTCTGAGCATATTATTGGGCATATAGAGTAAGTGTTGCCACAGTGATTGATAATACAATCATCTGAGATCTGACTTAACGGAAAACAAGGCTGAAAAGAGAAAACAAAAGACGAATTCTCAGTAAAACTGAAATGACCTGGGAAGTTTGACCTGTGACTCTACCACAATTAAGTGTTTTACCATCATTAACCAACTTACCTTACCAGGAAGTAGAGAAATCAATTAAATCATTTGGCCTGATCCTATGGGAATATGAATACATTTTTTTGAAAGTCAGGTGCTTAAAAATCAGGTTCATGACAACTGATTGGTTTAAAGCTTCATTCTTAAAGAGGAAGCACTTTTTAAATATTATGATCCCATGAGAAAGAGATTGGTGGTCTCATATCATTTATCACTCAAAAAAATTTTTTTTAAGTTAGTATGTCTTTTGGCAGGTATTATGCTTGTTCTGTTATGAGATAATTAGAAAAATAACTGCAATGACACAGTAATCTCTATTGAACACTTAACATATCAAGCAGTGGACTAAACAATATATATGCAGTTAAATAATTTAATCAGCATAATCTTTCATGTGTACTATTATTAGCTCTATTTTACAGACAAGGAAATTGAGATTTAAACTATTAATATATCCAAGATCACAAAACTCTGAAGTGATGAGGTGGGGATTTGAACCTATGTATGTAGAGCTGGAGCCTGTAAACTGCATTTTACCTAGAAATGTAACCCAAGGCTGATTAATACATCACAGAGACTGACTTCAATATATCAAGGGGAAAAGTGGAAAACCCACAAAAGATAGCTACAAATAAAAGCAAAGGAAACTAACATTTTTATAAATTAAAAATTTGCTTCCTAAGCACCATAGAGCACACATCAAAGCTATGATTGATCATTTTATACCACAGTACTAGCACAAAGTATGGGCAGATTCAATTGCATGTAAGATAGCTTCCTAATAAGGTCTTGGATATGTTTCTTTATAGAGACACGATTTTTTTACACACATGTGTAAAGAGCAAGTTAGAAGTCCAATTAGACTAAATTATAACATTCATGATGAATGTGGAATGTCCACTTTGATGCTTTTAAAATATGCCCACCTATTTTCTGATATCCTCCCTTCAAAAGGTGGAGACTAATTGCCCTGCCCTTGAACGATAAGCTGGACTTAGTGACTGACTCCTAACAAATGAAATGAAATTAACAAATTAATAAGCAAATATGAAAGAAGTGACAGAGTGTGACTTCCAAGTCTCGGACATAAAAAGTATTGCAGCTTCTCTTCCTCTCTACATCTCTCATCACTCTGTCTGGAAGCCAACCACCATATCATGAGGAAACTCAAGCAGCTCTGTGGAGAGGTCTATATGGCCAAGAACTGAGGCCTCCTGCCATCTGCAAG
The DNA here is from genome assembly GCF_002201575.2 of Neomonachus schauinslandi. NCBI lineage: Eukaryota > Metazoa > Chordata > Mammalia > Carnivora > Phocidae > Neomonachus > Neomonachus schauinslandi. Next base: position 77,631,699 of record NC_058409.1, on the reverse strand, counting down.
AACATACTTACCAGGCGTGTGAGTCACCCTCACTGGAAGCAGATTCATCAGCACCACTCGAACTTTCAGGTGAATGTAGACCAAGCCTATACAATAACTGCAATTTGGTAAAAAAAGCCTTAGCCAGAACAACCTAGCTAAGTTGCTTCCAAATCTCTGACCAACAGAAACAACATAAGATGTTTATTGATTTCAGCTGCTAAATTTTGGGTAATTTGTTATGAAGCAACATATAACTAATATAACCATATGGCCTATTACCACTGAAGTAGAATACCATAGAAGGTCGCTGTTACTGCTTCTTTTTGCACATGCCATTGCTCTTTGTGCCTCAGTTCCCTCATCTGTAAAATGAAGAAAATACATACACCTTGTAGAGTTGTTGTGAGGATTCATGAGGTAGTTTATAAATACTTATTAGATGAGTCCCCAGCTGAGTAAGCCATAAATAAAAGTTAGCCATCATTATTACTGTTGCTATAACATTTCTCTCTTGTCCGCGGGCTATGGCATCATGGAAGGAAGAAAACTTGAACTACCTACCTAATAGTTTTGGCTCTGCTTCTCGATTTCAGTCCATCTCCTCAACCCCACAGCTCTCATTTCTCATCTTTACATTTCTCCTATTTCCTGTTACTGCTTAAAACTTCTCCCATTTGATAGCCATCAGAAAAAATCTTGCCATTTGCAATGGCATGGATGGAACGAGAGGGTATTATGCTAAGTGAAGTAAGTCAATCAAAGAAAGACAATTATTATATGATCTCACTGATATGTGGAATTTAAGAAACAAACAGAGGATCATAGGGGAAGAGAGCAAAAAAAAAATAAAACAAGACAAACCAGAGAAGGAGAAACCATAAGAGATTCTTAGTCATAGGAAATAAACTGAGGGTTGCTGGAGGGAGGAGGGTGGAGGGATGCGGTAACTGGGTGATGGACATTAAGGAGAGCACGTGATATAATGAGCCCTGGGTATTATATAAGACTGATGAATCACAGGCCTGTACCTCTGAAACCAATAATATATTATATGTTAATTAATTGAATTTAAATTTTAAAAATGTTAAAAAAATAAAAATAATTAAAAAAATAAAAACTTCTCCCATTTGAGCAGTTAAACACTTGGCATCTCTGAAAAGTTTGGGACAGCAGGAGAACACAGAATAAACTTTGGAGTGTCTAAAATCTAAGGCCAAGGGGACTTCCAGAATATAAAAAAATACAGAAGTAAAAGTAAAGTTTTCTACTTTCATTCAGAGGGAAGCAAAGAGAGCTTAGATAATTATGTGGCCCGAACAAAGTTGCCTGAGCACTTACTATACCCCTTATCAGACCAAGAGTCTACAGCAGGAGAAAACAATTTCAAAGAGTTGTTGGAAGTTCAGATTACAGGGAAACTACCTCACTGCCCAGTAAAGCCCAAAGAGGTAGGAAGACCCCAGAATTTCCCTGCACATCAGACATGACAGTGGGTGGGTTTAAAACAATGGGCTTGAGATAAGCTTGCAGTTTCTACTTGCACTAGGATAATGCAGGAAGAGAACAAACTTAGAATGAGCCCTTAGCAGCCTATTAGCCAAAAGTCAAGGCATGGCACAGCAATGATCTGGGAAAAAAAAAAAAAAAAGGCAAAGACCAAGGATCCAATAAGTTGATGTACAGCTCAGCAGGTATCAAGGACCTAAGGGTGTTCCAGTATCAATGCATTGTCAGGGCTCTTCAAAGGCCCCTAGAACTTAAACTCACTTCAGGGAAGGGATCAGAACTGTGACTTGACTTAGATTTTCCATTACCCAGTGAAAAGGAGGCTAGAGTAGGTTAAAATAAGTAATAAAAAGTAAAGTTACACTTCCAGCACACCCGATTTTGTCGACTGAGATTTACATCACTACAGAGTAGATGGCATGAAATGATTTCTAACATCCACTGAAACACTTCTATTCCTCACATATCTCAGAATATAAGTCAAGTTGGCTACTCTTTTGTTAGCCTTTATCCTAGCTACTCAAAGTTCAGATTCTCTCAAATTCCCTGAAATTACAGTCTTCTCAGTCTCCTTTCCAGTTAAATCCCCTCCTTATAAAGTCTTTTTCTTTTTACATACAGAATTAAATAGGTTTTATCCCACTACTGCTTCAACCTTATACTCATGTTTCTTTTTAGTAAAAGTCTGACATGTTATTTGCTGTGACAGGGAATATCATTTGTATGAAACATAGAGGATTATCACAGGAAAACAGAAACTAGATTTTATATTTTCATTTGAACATAAGGAGTCTAGCATAGTGCCAGGCTCTACCATTCACTGTGTAACTTAAGACAAATTAGTAACCTCTCTGAGCTTCAGTTATTTCCTCTGTAAAATAAGGGCAATGACTTGGTTCTTGTGACAATCCAATGAGATCACATATATAAAAGTATTGCAAAATACTTTATTGCAAAAGTTATCCAATTTAGTTATTTAATACATTGAAGCTATTTTGGGGGCAACACAAAGGTTTAGATTGTCACATAAGACTCACATGAATCATAGATCCTACCCAGAATCAAGAGGCATAGGTGAAGCCAGGAGGGCTCTGGGGTATCCCACATAATTCTACAAGCCCTTCCCTTTCGTATACAACAAACTTTCTGGCCCACAGTAACAGACAAGATCCTAGAGAGTATGTTTCATAAATCTACAGATTCTAGGTTTGTTTACCTTTGGCAATCTTAAAACAAAGACATCCTACTATGAGCATTCCATAGATAAGGACTTTCCTGAAAGCAATATCAGGAAGAGAGTTATCATTATATTTATAATATTCCTGAACTCACCTGCCTCATGGGAGAGATAACTTTGAAACTCTGTTACCACTTTAGAAAGCAGGAAAAGGTCTGATTTTTAAAAAGATTCCCCTACAGTAGAAAGACTTGTTCATTTTTTTCAGCTGAAGTCTCTGTTCTCCTTGGTGGTCTGAGTGGCCCTAATGGATCTTTAGTGTTCATGTAATGATGCCAGAGAGGTGCCTATGTCTGAAAATGAGCACATTTCCACCAAAGGACTTTTAAATTACCTTCTTTGAAAAATATTTTTTTTAAAAGTACTTTTAAAAATGTTTTAATGAATTTTCATTAAAGCTTTGTTTGCCCTTGGTGTATACTCTTTTTAATAAAGTGTGCTAATTTCTCCTCCCTAGATGAAGTCACCCAATTATGTAGTTAAGTATTTGTCTAAAAAAAATTTCTGAGTATAGAACATTACTATAAATCATCTTTGCTTCTCTTCTGTCTTCAGGCATCAAAAAGGCAAATGGAAGAATTCTCGCTGGTTTACAGTGAGAATTTAGTAACATACTGTCTTTAGTAACATATTTTCAAATATCATGGCAAAGAAAATGGTTAGGTATCCACAGGGTTCCCAAATTCAGGCATTTCCCACATATTCTAACACAAAAATACAAGAAGCAAAAGAACTGTTCCACACCTGGAATATTTTCTAAACAACTCGGATTTGCATTCATGGTTGTAAATTTCACCCAGGATAAAAATTAGAGCTAAATGTATCAATCAGTTTATTGCTATTAAGAAGATAAAGTCTCCTAACAAAAATGAGAATTAACCCAAAGAAAAAAATACACAGAGTATTATTTTAATGCCTCCAGGTTTGGCATTTATTTTTATCCTCTGTTCTACTCATCCCGTTTCATCTCTTCTCTGCTCCCACTTCGAATGATTTCTAAGAAGCTAATGACACTTTCAGATTGTCCCCACTCCCTTTCTATAGAATTGATTCTCAATTGTGAGCCAGGACAGAACACATTCTCCACATCTGTACAAACTCTTGTGTTCCAGCACCATGTGTGCTTCTCTTGTCTTTAGCAAGGTATATATTTTTCCTTTCCTTTTAGGTTCCAAAGCTAGTTAGAGATGGAAAGATAGGCTATGCAAACAATTGCAGATAAATGCTCCCCAAGGGTTCCTTATCAATCTGACCTGTATGTCATCTATCAAAAGAATAAAAACAATGAATAATAAATCTGATATGTATCCAGATTATCTTTGATTACAAAAACTAATATAAATTACAATTTTATTTTTTCTCAAAGATTTATTTTTTATTTGAGAGAGAGTACGAGTGGGGGTAGTGGTAGAGGGAGAGAATCTCAAGCAGACTGCCTGCTGAGTGCGGAGCCCAACTCCAGAGTAGATCCTAGGACCCTGAGATCATGACCTGAACGGAAATCTAGAGCCGGCTGCTTAACTGACTGAGCTTCCCATGCACCCCTATAAATTACAATTTTAGGCTAACTGAATTTAAATTTAGAAAAAACGCTAATTGAATTTAAATTAAAAAAAGAATCCAATAAATAAATAAATAAATAAATTACAATTTTAAAAACATTTGTTTAAAACTCTGGACTTGTACAATTTAGCTAGAAGTATAGAAGTATGCTAGCAATAGTATGAGAATAATGAATGGGAAAACAATATGTTCTGCAGGAAAATCTAGAGGAGAAACAAAAGTACATAGAAGTAAAAGAAAAATAATTTTCCAGGGGGATTAAACAAATTTAAAATACTGTATATATTATTTTTGCACAAAAATTCAAAAAGTCTTAACTGTTGACAAGATTGCTTATCTAGTCCAACAGTTTATTTCAATTAGACTTTCCTATTCTTCCTAGTATAATAGTAATGTATCTAATGGTAATCATATCAGCAGAAGAAAATACAGCTTCAATATTGATGGACCAACTTTTGATTTTTAGTAATGTATTTATTTACTTTTTCATATCTGGTTTCATTGCAGGTCAGTCAAATTTATTTCTAAATCTAGACTTGCAGGCCCCTTTAATCAGTAAATATTTATTAACTGAATGCATTAAGCATAGCATATACTCACATATAATGCCTGATTTAAATTAGAGACACTATTTTTATTATACTTATGTGTGTGTATATATTGTTTCTTCCTTTGAATACATGACAATTAATCTTTAGAAATGTACTTATTGTGGTAATATACTGAAAACATTTTCCAAAACCAAGTTTTGACAAAAGATCTAGAAAAAAACAGATAGCCTTCTTGCCAGATTGCAGGTGCAAGGAAGAAGAAGGGACAAAGCTAAGTCAGATGCAAGGGATCTAGGAGGCAGGTATGAGAGACAGACAGCAGCAAGAAGTTCACTGGGAGGAAATGGATGGATTTGAGAGAGAAGAAAGGAAGCAGGCGACAAGAGAAAGCAGTCAGTAAAAGGGAGTCCCCACTGGGAGATATCTGTAGAAAACATCTGTAGACACTTCTCCATCACCGCCAGGAAGGAGAATCCCTGCCACAGAGACACACAAAAAGGCTTAACTACCTGTGGTATTTGGTTGAAGGGCATAAACAATGCTCAGTGCACCAGCTTCTAATTACTCTATGACAACCCCAGTTCCGCCCTCCCAGTGGAAAACATATGTCAAAGCATTTAGTATTGATTGAAACGTAAGGAAATTCTTTGATTCATCTCCTTCCCCACAACAAGCCTGCCTTATTCCACCCTCATTTGTCTGAGGAAAAAGAAAAGTAAGTATTTCCTTTCAAGGAGAGATAGGAGATGGCTCTGATCCATTTATCATATAACTGTTTTGCTTTGCTTTTGTACCTGAGGTTAGAAAAATTCTGCCAACGCTGCCCTGTCAGACTGGCACTGAATGCAACAGTAGGTATGACAAAAGTACTAGCAGCTGGAAGGGTGCACTGTCTCAAGTGTTATGACTGATGACGGGGCCAGCCACCTGGAAGACTGAACGAGTCATTAGAAGATCAACTGAAAAACTGAGTAGCATAAAAAGTTTAGTGGCTTTCCAGCACCACTCAGCAAGTCAACTGTGAAAAGAATCACCACCACCCACCCACCCCCACCGCCTTGCTCCCTTTGAACATCTTATCCTTCCCGTGCTCCATATTATCCCATTTACAGCTCATTCAGGGCTAATGTAGCAAAGGAAACATGGAGAAGTCGGAGACAGAGCGAAATCTTGCAAATGAAAAGAAAATTCTTTATTATGACAAGTGGCATTCACAGTTTCAAAAAAGAAAAATATGTTATAGATTTCTGTGCACACATTACTACCCCTGGCCCATTCAAGTCATTCAATCTCACTCATGGAGTGAGTACATTTTGTGGGTCAATCACAGGCACGTTTGTGTGGATGGGCTGCTACACAGAGCCAGAGTCTCCAGGTCAATGATGAGCCAGATGCTGCCAATGGTGCCATTCTCAGAGTTACTGCTTCTGAGAGCTGGTGCTTTTGAAGTATGGCCAGCTGAAAGAAACAAGCAACCACAAAAAATATAATGGAGCCCATAAGAGGCCTCGGCAAAAAAAATGCACATATACAATTACCTGATTGTTAGGCTTTACATTCAGTTTCAGGAGTCTGCATTATCTTGACAATGACTTGCTGAGCGGTACTGGAAAGTCACTAAACTTTTTATGCTACTCAGTTTTTCAATCTATAAAATAACTTAATAAAAGCAATTTGATATAGAATAGTGTTCCATATAAGCAGGTGTCCTTGAAACCATTCACTTTAAGAGATCAAATAGATTAGCTTCCTATTGACAGCCTCACATACTATCACAGAAAGTATCTATGAAGGACAACAATCAAATGCCTAGGGCATTCATAAAACTAAGTTCAGAGTTAGTTGGCATTTGAGAAGGCCTCTTCTTCTCCTCCCTTGCTCAGGCCCTCAAATTAGGAAAAATCCAGAATCCCAAGCCTTTAGATGAGCAAAAGAATCAAATTGCCCTTCCACACACAGCCAAAAACAGTCACAAAGGTAGATCCACTGTGACTAAGAACTGAGTCAAGAATTGAGGCCAATAGAAAAGAAAAACTAAAATGCTGCCCCATAAGCAATCCAACTTCTTCCATTCAAACCACTTTGGGCTCAGTGCAGAATTATCTGGGAAATAAAAGATTTTTAAAAAGAGAAAGAACAAGCCCAGGAACAAAGGGCGAAAAGGGGATGAAGAGTAGTTTATGGAATACATTCAATCACACTTCTTTTTCTCCCAGCCATAACTATAATCTCAAACTACTACTCTCATAAGGACAAAACCACTCATATTTTTTTATGAACATGCCCCCTATCCAACCCACTATCTTCTCACTCTCACCCAGCTTTCAATGAAGTACGATGCAGATGTAGTAGATGGTTCACTGGTTCAGAAATGTTACCTGACCTGTAAGTCCAATCATCTGAATCCAGTGATTACTCTTGGAAACAAGTATCACTTTTCTATACTTTGATTTTACATAATTTGGCAGAAGAACAGATTGAGAGAAATATATAGCTCTTGGAACATATAGAAGCACAACAATTTACATCTGTATCTGTACCCATGCATGGGTTTTCTTTAATCTCTTTCAAAACTTGTTTCATACTTCTGTACAGATAAATTTATAGGGTGAAATTTCATTTGCACATAGATTTAAATAACTGATATAAATTCTACCCTCCTTATTAGATGGTAAACTTCTTTAAAGCAAAGACTTCTATTTTACCTCCAGTTCCCAATAAATGCTCATAGATGAAGAGGCATATATTTTTAGAGCCAGTCTGTTAAGGTAGTTCATCTCTTGACATTGCTAATTTTATACTCCTGTGTTTAGTCTTTTGTTTGTTTGCTTTTGTTAATATGAACCATCTGTGCCTCTCATCCTGTGTTTTTAAATAAGCTACCTAATTGTAGGGTTTTAAATTTTTATATTTTACCTTCAAGCCTGCTGTTGATCATTTTTGTCAAAATTGAATGCCTGCCCTTTAAAAGGTCATTTCTGAGGTTTAAACCTGTTGGTTTGTGTTATTACAGCAAATCTCGCCCCAGAATGTTTGGTGTTGTACAATAACCACCCATCCACTGCTGTGTGGAATGAATAACTAAGTCAAAAGCCACTATTTCCTCTTAGTTGTGAAGATCAACTTTTAAACATGCACACAGTCTGTGGTTTGCCATTTCACATTTTTCAAGCAGTTAGCCAGTAATATTCCAAAGAAACTTTACAAAGGCAACCCCTTTTAGACAACTTTTTGAAAGGTAGTATTGTTACACAGGACATATGATAAGACAATGATAAATTTCAGTAATACAGTCAATAAATTATGTCTCTAGTCATAATTTTCCTTGGCCTCATAGTTTCAACAACCAAATTATCCTTTATTTGTATTTGACAAGGTAATACTATATTATTCTGTGGAAAGAGAATATTTGTTCTTTCTAAAAAGAATTGGAAACAATCTAAATTATAAGCATATTACCAAAAAATGTATATGTGAGAATAGAACAATAAAATTGGATTTCAGAAAAGAAATAAAAAACTTTTAAAGATGAGAGACCATTTTTTTTTACCAAGAATGGAGCTTAGTTATAACAAATGTGTACTAAGTTTGACCGTAGGTTTCTAGGAAGTCAGTGGTAAAGGGTTGTGGGAAGAACTAGTGTGTTCTCTAATTCCCACTAATCATTTAAGAAACACATACCATCACCTTTTTCTTGATAACTGCCAAGTTAACAGGTGTCCCAAAAATGAATATTGGAATGGCCTTTTGGTATTGATAACTATGACCTAATGGGATCAAGCGCTTTAGCCTGGAGAAATGAAAGAGTCCAATAATTCTCAAAATTATTTACAGGTCCAAGAAAGTGTCCAATTTTGGAAATTAGTAGTAAGATTAATACTAATAATGTTAGAAATAATAAGGAACTAGTATACTGGTCTACATATTGTAAGAATATTAGGTATATAATTCTAGATCCTGAAAGACAACCATCTCAACATGACAGGTATTTCAGTCACTATATCTTTTTTTAGGATATACTCTATGGAGTGCAACTCAAAAATAATATTTGTTTTGGGTTGATGTTCTATAAATAAATATAAAATTGTGTTGTTTTCTTTAAATTAGTTATCTGGGAAGGTTTAAAATACAGACAGGGCTTCAAATATTACTAGAGTATTAATATAGGAATTATCTTTAGAACTAGTTTTACAAGAACACAAGACTTATGTTTTATTAAATGCATAGTATTCCATGGTCATCTTTCTCATTTTCATTAAAGAGATGTAATGGCAAAATTATGAAGATGGGAGCCAGACAACTCTGAGTTTGAAACCCACGTCCACTACATATTTCCAACCCAGGGCATATTACCTAAGTACTTGGCATTTCTATTTCATAGTCTGCACGAGAGTTTTAACACAGACCTGGAAGACTTTTGTGAGGGTAAAATTATGTAAGAAACACTGTTCACAGTCTCTTATCTCTTATCTGCTTTAAAAATCTTATCTGTCCATAAACAACCTCTCCACAATTATATAGAAGGCAAAAGCAGAGACACTTCTTTTGAGTTTAATTCTGGAGATCATTTTACTAAGATTGCTAGCGATAAAAGCAATACTAGTGGCCAGAGGAAGTTTTATTTTTTATCACCAGTATCAATGAAATTCTATTTTATCTGAGCATTTTCTTGGTTCCTCCCTACTCCACTATTCTCTTCCTCTCTACCTCACTTTCAGCTTCCTCCAATTACACAGTCTCTGACCTTTTGCCATACCACAATTATTAAAGAGGGGAATATGGAAGGAAAGGTAAACTAATATGTCTCTTGGTATCAACAGAAGCATGTATTCCTAAAAGGAAATCTGTTTTCAAGTAAACCAAATATTTTCAGCAAATCAACGTATTTTGAAGCTGTGACATCTGATACTACCTCAAAAACTAACTTACTACCTTTTTATTCATATTAGTAACTGACTCTCAACACTCTAAACATAACCTTTCCTTCCAAAGACATAGTAAGGGTCAAAAATGAAGTGGATATAAGGAATATCTTTGTATACTTTACTTGGTCTTAAATAGTGCTTTTCTACTTTTACACATTAAAAGGGGGCCTCATCAGTTTATCCTGTTTTTTTTTCAGCAAAAGTACATAGTTCCCATTCTAAAATTGTCTGATTAAAAAAAAAAAAAGTTTTGCTATTGGGATGCTTACAGATAAAAGATAAAAAAAAAACTACATAAATAATGTTAACAGTATGTAATATGGTGTCAGTTAGTGGTTCTCACTGATACTTTATAGAAAAAGAAAGCATTGTACATTACCAGTAATAATTTCAATTGTGTTCATGGTAATTAAAATATTTAAAACATAAATCCAGATGTAAACTCCTCACATAAACATAAAATCAAAAAGATGAATTCAATATAATCAAAGCTATAAAGCAATAAATTAAAATTAATACTAATTTAATGTAATGTCTGATGATGCTTTGCTTTAGTCAAATTACCAGATCCAACATGTTTACAGTACTGGCTACTATAACACAGTTTTTCATACGTTCAGTGTAACTACACAACTGCTTTGTGTAATGGCTTCTTTCTTCCCACTATTTTATGAGATGTCTATTAGCCACACAAAGGGCACGGTTGGTAGGCAACTGGACAGAGAAATCCAGAGTTCTGGGAAGTGGTTTAGGCTGGAAATATTAAGCTTACAAGTTGAACACAATTTTGTGGTATTTTGTGAGATAATGGGAGGAATGAGGGTGGAGAAGAGGTCCCATAGCCAAAGAATCATGACTGGAATCACAATAAAATAATGATCTAAAACCACCAAGAAAAATAAATGCCTCTGTGTATCTGGATATCTCTGTCCCTTTCATCACCTGTTTATGGGCTTACCTATATCTTCAGTTCGGATTAGTGGGTTTTAAACTATAGGAGGAGGGGACTACAAATTGTCTCAGCAGGTGACAATAAGGAATGGGGAGAACAAAGGGAAGAGCGTGAGAGACACTCCCCACCACTGCTTCAAGTGTGCAGGACTTCATCTGCTTTTATAGATTAGTGAGCTAAAAAAATATTTCACTTAAAGAATGGGGTCTGTGGCTAGAAAAAAATGGATTAATTCTCACTGTATGTCAAGAAATAGAGATAAACTTGAGTTACCTTATATAACAAGAAATGTACTGTAAGGATTACACAGCTACAGAAACCCAGGACAATCTGGAGCTCAGAAGGATAAAATCCTGGTGACATGGTAGAATTTACACCAGTGTTCTCGCATTACCTTAACTTAGGGTGTTTTTTTGTTTTTTGGTGGTTTTTTTTTTGCCAATTATATACTCCATCGTCGCTATTCATACACCTTGAGACAGATCTATAATCCTTTCTCCTCTTTGTAACCACTTGATTACTCACAATTCTACCGCCTCAGAACTTTGATTTATGATCATCACTCAGAGTTCTATTTCTATCTCACGACATCTTTCAGCTTCTGCTCCCCTTCTTAACCACTAATGTTTCCCAATTTCCCAAACAGTCAAGTCAAGGGGACAGGGTGCCATTATCTGCAGAGGTCAGATTCTTCAGCAATGGCTGTAGATAGGTAAGATTGGCCTGAGAAGAATCATAGTTTGTTAGGCACCAAGACTGACATCTTTAACATAACAATGAGCACAATTTACTCAACCTTCATTAAAATGAAGATAAAAATACGTATTTTAAATAATTTACCAAAGGACAATTATTTATGGCACAGTACCAGAGAATAGCTATATCCATAACTACTAGCAAAATGAATTAATTTCATCCAAATATTACCTGACCTCAGTGATTTTATGTGTGTCAGGCTGCCCGTTACAATTTAAGGAGCAATTTATAAAAATCAATATAGTGTGCAGGTAACCTCTTAATGAGTTCTGACGTATTTCCTACCTCAACTGGAAGATATTTAAGAATCTCAGATCATGGTGATAGGGGATCACAAGGTCATATTCAAATAACCAGAGAAATCTCAGCTGCCAAAAAAATAAAGTGAATGAATTTCACAAAAACACTTACATTCATTCCTTTTTATAAGAATGGTTGAGGGAAAAAAAGACAAAAATAAACAAACCTTTTAGCCATGGTAAAAATCAATTTTTAACAAACATAAATACTCTAGTTTAGAGCTGCCAGCTGAGGAATCAAGTGTGAGAGTTTTTAACTTAGATTTAATAAACACAATAACTCATCCCTACTGCTTCCAGGATCTCTAAAAATTTCCTAGTGCTGAATATAACAAAAAGTATCTCGAGAAGAGGATAAAATTCTTAAATATTCCAACCTCAAAATAAACCTATTTGGGGCAGTGTTTTCTTTTTTTGTGTGTAAAATTTTCTTTTACACAAATGGTCATTAAACACCTAGAATGTAAAGTAGAGGGCATTGAAATCTCTACATAACAAAAATCTTCTCAAGCAGGTGAGAACTCTGATGAAGACCAGATTATTTCAATTCACTGTGAACACCAAACCTCAGTGTTAGGGAACATGTCAATTTCATTCTCCTTCCCTAAAGAGTTAGGTCATATTTGTTAGTCAATGAATTCTGTGTACACATTCAATAAGAAACTTCTATTTAGCATATATTTGTTCTATTCACACAGAAGATTGATAGATAGAATGTGGCATAATTAGCCAAGAGCCTGAAAAGAGATACAAACAAATCAAAAAGAAAATTCAGAATGCCTTTGGAGTGTGCTTGGGGAACTCGTCGACTTGAAAAAGTGTAAGTCATCTTTTAATAAATGATACCACAATGGTGTGATGTTGCTATTTTTTTCATCACTGTAGTAAACCACAGCAACATTACTACACCAATTTCATTATACTTTTATAGATTTAGTTTTTTTTAATTTTGCAAATAAATTATGAATGGTGTCATAGTCCCACCTATGAGGACAAGTTATGTAAATATTTTTATTTTTGTGGTTCATTTTAAAATCTCTATTTGGGAACAAATGAAGTACTTCATTACCTGTTGATTAGAGAACATATGGAACTCATTAACCCCAAAATGTTATTCAAATTGTAACTCTGAAAAAGTTTAAAGGTTGAGGTGGATTAACAGATTGACTCCCTTACAAAGTTTTTTAAAGGGTAACATACTTGAACTAGAGAATAATGTTACAAAGATAGTACCATAAATGCTTCCCAAAATGTAACTTGTATGCTATTGCCATAAACCAAGAATCATTATATCTTAAAGTCAAAAGGAATGCTACTTATTTAAATTCTCAACTTTCACATTTTACTGAAGGAAAAACAATGCTTTCAAAAGCTTAAATAATTTCCCCAGAGTTGAATAAATGGTGGTGGAGCCTGCATAGGAATTTTTGCATATTCATTTAGAATTTAAAATCTAGACACACTGCGTTGCTAATTCAGCAAGCATGTTTCTAAACAAAATGAAAATAAGAAATCATAGAAAATTTCTGTAGAGCAAATGGTGTCTTGATATCAATTTAAATGATAGTAAAAAGAATGTGTTCTACATTGTCTTTTAAACTTTATATCATAATTACTTTTTAATGCTTTAAATTAAAGCGAATGGGAAGATAAGCATTCTCCTGTATTCAGATAATGTGGTCGTCTTATCATTACCCAGGAATGGCCTTAAAAGATCATTAGTAGTGCTACCTATGTAGTACAAAGAAAAGGAGGTAAGTATTAATCACAGTAACATAAGATGAAACAAGAAATCACTATATTTAGCAGAAACTCACTACTTTTTATGTCAGAAATTGCAAACTAGAAGCTTATAGGTAGACTCTGGCTTTCAACTTGAATTGTTTGGTCCACTCACGTTTTAAATTTTATTTAAATTGAATTAATTCTAAACCTTTAAGAATTGAAAAGATTTCAGGGGCGCCTGGGTGGCTCGGTCAGTTAAGCGTCTGCCCTCGGCTCAGGTCATGATCCCAGGGTCCTGGAATCCAGCCCCACATCAGGCTCCCTACTTGGCGGGGAGCCTGCTTCTCCCTCTGCCTGCCATTTCCCCTGCTCATGCTCTCTTTTGCACACGGGCTCTCTCTCTCTCAAATAAATAAATATATCTTAAAAAAAAAAAAAAAGAACAGAGATTTCAAAGAAATATCCAGATTTTCGGATTCTCTCAACAATTCAAAAAACCTGACAGTACCAGGATAGCATTTTCAAATAGCAACAATTTATAGGAGCTGGGTAGCTGCCCCTTAGGCAGATTATACCCTCTTCAAGTACCCCACAGTCCTCACCACTCCCTACTGTTCACTCAAATACATTAACTACCTGGACCTTATATTCTCAAAAGGTTGTAACCTGATTTAGTAATCAATATCTATAATTACACATAGCACATCTACTTGTTCAGCTCCCTAGAGATGTATTGTGGTTAAAAATATCCATTAGCATATTTTCAGCAGCAAATAAATATCCAAATAGAATTTATTAAACAATACAGATATTATATGTCAGGAAGTTCTGAACTCAGTTCTTAGGTTGCCTAATTCAGCAGTTCAATGTATCTCAAGTGACTATAATCTCTCTTCCTGCTTTGCCATCTTGAGCATATCACCTCAGTTTCTCTGGCTACCTTCTCTTCTCATCCCAAGTTGAAGAGCACTGGCCCTCGTGTCCCACCAGTCAATAAAGTCCAGAGTGATGTAAGAGAGGGTTCTCCTCTTCTGTATCTCTTTTTATCACTGAGGAAACATTACCTAAAATATCCCCAGTAGAATTCCTCTAACATTTCATTTTTACCTCCTTTTGCTGAAAGGAGGACCAACCTCCCTCCAAAGCACATGGCTACTATATTAGGGTTCACCAGAGAAACAGAAACATTGGGATGTGTATATACATGTAGAAAGATTTATTTAAGGAATTGGCTCACATGATTATGAAGGCTGGCAATTCCAAAATCTGCAGGATGGGCCAGCAAGCCAGAGATCCAAGAAGAGCTCATGTTTCAGTTCAAGTCCAAAGGCCATCTGCTGGCAGAATTCCCTTTTGCTGGGGTGAGGTAAGTCTTTTTTTCTAGTCGAACCTTCAGTTGATTGGATAAGACCCACCCACTTAGGGAGGTCAATCTGCTTTACTCAGAGTCCACAGATTGAAATGTTAATCTCATCCAAAAAAAAAAAAAAAAAAACATTCACAAATATCCAGAATAACGTTTGACCACATGTCTGTGCACTGTAGCCCAGCCAAGCTGACACAGAAAATTAATCATCACACTATACAAAACTTCAGCAATCAAGCAAGTAAAGGTAGAGATGGAGGAATGGCTACAGGAGACCAAAGGTGATTTATTCTTAAAGACACACCAGTTGGTCCTGTTGCTTAAACTCGAAGGTTCAAGGAGAATAATCAAAGAGAAAGAAAAAGCTGCCTTCTTAAGTAAAGTTCAGAGTAATCAAAATTGGCACTGAAGTGAGCCTCCTGATGAGGTGATTTGGGCCACATGCCCAACAGAGAAGTCAAAACAACTTTGAATTGCCTTTTATTTTATGGTTGATTCATTGCCCATTTCATAAATGTATTCTTACATGATGGAAATTAAATAACTTAGCACATTCACCTTTTGCAAGTACCACAAAGAAACTTAGACTCAGGTTTATATCCAATCACATACACACTCTAATAGCTATCTTCCCTATTATTAGCCTTTAAGAGGGAGGATAGCTTACTAGGTAAAAGTACAGCTTCCAAAACCAAATTGCTTGGAATCAGATTCCAGTTTGCACTAACAAATGTGTGACCTTAAGAAAATTCTTTAATCTCTCGGAGTTTCAATTCTTTCATGAAAAAAAATGGTTTTTATTAATGTAAAATGAGTTAACATGTATGCACTTAGAACAGAGCCTGACACATAATAAATATGTGTTTGCTATGCTTATTTTTTAAAGCAGCATCAAAATCTCTTAGGAAAACATCAGGTAGTCTCTCCAGAGATTGGATGTTAATTTTTTTAAAGGTTTTATTTTTAAGTAATCTCTACACCAAATGTGAGGCTCAAACTCACAACCCTGAGATCAAGAGTAGCATGCTCTACCTACTGAGGCAGCCAGGTGCCCCTGGACATTCATTTCTCTTTGGGTGTAGAAAGAACTGTCTCGAGATGGAAAAGGGAAGAAACATAGGAAAGTGATGTCTTTAGAGAGCAAAGGGAACAAATTTCTCAGAGGGGGAAGGATGCAGGCAAGTTGATGGGGGGAGAAGAAGAAAAAAAATCCTTTGGTCCCAAAGGTAAATTAAACATAAAGAATAGTTTTAGGACCCAAACAGAAGAGAAACTGAAGATTTCTCCTTATATTTTGCATAAGTTATCTATTGCTGCAAAAACTCAGTGCTTTTAACAAGACACACTTATTATCTCACAATTTCAGTGGGTTAGGAGTTCAGGAATGACTTACCTGGGCCTTCTGTTTCAGAGTCATGTAAGGTTTTATTTTTTTTTTTTAAGATTTTATTTATTTAATTGACAGAGAGAGAGAGAGACAGCGTGAGGGGGAATACAAGCAGGGGGAGTGGGAGAGGAAGAAGCAGGCTTCCCGCCGAGCAGGGAGCCCGATGCGGGGCTCGATCCCAGGACCCTGGGACCATGACCCGAGCCGAAGGCAGACGCTGAACGACTGAGCCACCCAGGCGCCCCAGAGTCATATAAGGTTTTAATACAGGTGTCAGCAAAGCCTGCAGTCTCGTCTGAGGCTCAAATGGGAAATGATCCACTCATGCAATTGCTGGCAGCATTCAATTTTTGTGCTGCCAGCATCAGGGCCTTTGTTACTTGCTGGCTGTCTGCTGGAGATTACCCTCCCCTTGCCATTGGCTTTCTCCATATGAGAGCTCACAATATACCATCTTGCTTCTTCACAGCCAGCAAGGGAGAATTTGAAAGTCTTAGCAAGATGGTGGTATAATCTTATGTAATATCATCACTCACATGTAATCATGCATGTCCCCTCACCTTTGCCATACTCTACTAGTTAGAAGTCATGGATCCTCCCCATTCTCAAAGGGAAGGGTTTACATAGGATATGAATACCAGGAGGCAAGAATCTTGGGGGCTACCACAGAGTCTGCCTGCCTCATATTATTAATACTTTTTCTTCTTTCCAACAACATTAATCACATAAGAATTACATTGCTCTTTCTCTTTGGCCGCCAGGAAGCCCAAAGCCAAAATTTTGACTCAGCTTTAAAAATTATGTAAGACCTAATAGTCTGTGTATGTGTACCTGCCTTATACAGACCTTCCCTATAAGTATATGTTAACTATTGCCAATAATTTATACATCTTTTCTCCATTTATTTTTTAAAAAATATGTTCAATATAATTCCTGAAAAATCCTCTGGAGAATAAGACATGGAATCAATAATTATACTATAAGGGCATTATTTAAAAAAAAAAGTAGCTCCAGCTTTGAAAAGTCATGAAATCACAATGCTGCATCAGCTTTTCTGATTTTCTCCATTAGTGCTGCAGAAACCCCACAGGTGAAAACACACTCCATCCTTCACCTTGATGCCACTACTGATCTCCCGAATTATAGCATAAGTCATTCAATTCAGTTACTATACTTAGTACAATTTTCACTTAATCAACAGAAATGTCCCTTTCCATTTGATTTGTACAAGCTCTCTTCTAAAATCTATACAAAGAAAAATAATGCAAGCAATATAATCACATCAGGGATTAAAATGAGGAAGAAAAGTATTCAGTTTATAATACACATTCTATAAATTCAGTGCAGTGGGGAGAAAATGACAGTGTTTTAGAAAAGCATTACTTTGAAATGACTTCCATGATACATAAAACATTTTAGAAGACTTCTCTTAATTTTGACCAATATTAGCGTACAATTTTTAAAAGAATTTTTGTGTTAACTTAAGCATAGTTTTATTTCATGTTCTCCATGTTTTTAATTCAAATCAGAGGACTAAAACAACTAAGAATAATTAATATCTTTGAAGTCACCTATAATTTTTATGTCTGTTCTTTCAAGTAGTTTTTGTTTCCCAGTGAATAATAATTTCATGCTGTGAGAAAATGAGAAAAATTTTAAAGGATGCTTTCATCTTGTATTTCTCTCAACTTTGTAAAAAAAAAATAAGTACACTAATTCTTTTCTGGTATTAACTTTACTCACTCATACAATGAAATGATACTCCGTGAGGTTCAGTGCAAGCCATAGCTTTGTTGATGATGGTGATTGCAATCTTCTCAGAGGAGACATTTTTCAGTTGTATGGATTATTTCTCCTCACTTTACACAGACGCAGATTTTTTAAAAATTTAAATTCTCTCCATTTTGGTAAACTACAATTTCTTCATAGTCATCCTCCCAGTTCCTATCATCATACCTTCCCTGGGTGATGTAAGCATTCTGATTTATAATAGGGTAAGGCTGATCCAATACTCAGCAATATGCATGGAATGTTCTTTAGAGTGTCCCTGGGATTTTAAGAGGTAATAGTTATGTGCATGCTAAATCTAGATGTCTTTTAAAGAGAAAAAAAGGATACCACAAAGCTGCCTCAGAGGGCTGGGGTGGCGTGGAGGGAAGGAGGGGTGGTCCACTATAAACCCAGACATGTCTGCTTTGGAAAGTTAATCTCACCGCCTGCACTTCACATGGGACTATTTGTCAGCAGATTGCTTTCTCTTCATTATAATTCTCATATTCAGGAAGAAGGAGAATTGGCCAAACCAGTAATATAAATGCATTGTATGCTCTACCCTCCCTCTTTATGATTAATTCTACCAGTGGTACAAATTTGCATGAATGAATGTCAGTGTGTTTTCTGCCCTGAACATTTCCTGCTGGCTTCAGTTCAGCCCTGCTGACATTTATTACAAATAATAGCTAAATATTCCTGATTTAATAGCTGCAGTGGCCCCACATCTGAAGGTGATGTCTGTAATAAAAGCAGACAGGACGCGCTTATAACAAATACTAATCAGATTGTGTTTGCACACATAATGGATAAGCCTCACAGATCTACCCACAAAATGTAATGGTTGTTTTTTAAAGGCAGCTGCCAGAAGTCACAGTTCAAGAACATATTGGTCGCTTTATTTCTTTTTCATTTCCCTTCTTCCTCCATCTCCTTAAAGTACCAAAGGCCTCTGTGCACAATCAAGATTGAATATTATCACTTTTTTTATCTGGAAAAATGGGACACTAAACACAGAAGACTGGCTGTGGTCTTTTATTCATCTTTTGTTGCTCCTTCTAAACAAAGGGCATTGTCCCCTGATAAATTCCATTTTCTGTCCCTTATTCAAAGGTAGTTTACACACTAGCTACAGTGATTCTCACACAATGCAGTGACTGGCAAAGATACAAATAACTTTCAAAGTTCTTTCAACCTGTTGACCCAGGTGTCCCTTCTGAAAGATATAAACTAGCCCTTCCACACCTCTCACAATTGATGAAGGAGACTATAAAACCTGAGATTACAAAAAGAAGACACACAGTGCCTACTAAAGGCAGGTTTAAAAAGCTTCTGGGAATAAAAGGTGCTTTTCTCTTTATCCTACCCAAACCTCACAAGCCTCCATATGAAAATTGAAGGAGGTCAAGTTAGCATTGTCTTTCCCTTGACATTTAAACATTTAGGGATTTTACTCACTTGGCATTAATTGTGAATAATTTCTGAAAATACACCTTTTTCTATTTTTGCAGTTTTCTTTCCAGAGTAGACTGTGCAGAAAATTGTAATGAGAAGGGACTACAGCCATCAGAATTTTTTTCTCTTTTTGATATTGCACTGAGATGTGTTACTTGATTGGCAGATACTCCCTGCAGGGCATAAACTGACTGTATCACACTTGGGAGCAAAAGTCTTAATCACAAATTGCTGTAAGAACTCCCATAATGATGAGCCCAAAAAACATATAACTTGAAGTTGAAGCATCATGGACTCAGGCATAAGCTAGGGGTGGAATATTATTGTTGAAGACCCAATATCATGTCCTATGCTACAGAGTCACCTTGGGATGTCCCCAGTACTAACTTCTAATCCGTACTCTCCTCTGATTCCTCCAGCAGTCCAGTGGTCAAAAAGGCCGTGAACATGGATCTTGGGTCCACTGGTGCTTCTTCTCAAGCACCGCACTTCAACCACTACTACCTGAGTGTCCAACAACAGTTCCATGTGAATCGATATCTGGAATGTAGACCCAACAAACTTTTTATTATCTTGATATTCAGAAAGAAATATAAATTGCCCACCTCATCATATTGATTGGCACAGTCTCCCAATTGAAATTTGTTGGTTCACTTGTGATCTTCAAAAGAACTAGAAAATTAGGCAAAAAGTACCCACAGTGGTCAGGAATAGAGACTATATTCATTTTACAGATGAGGACACCAAGGCCCAGGGAGTTGAAATGACTTGCCAAAAGTCACATTGTGAATCAAGACAGGATTTGAATGGTAGTCCTTGTTTTAAGTCCTGGGTCCATGCTTTCTCCATTACACTATTCTCCATTTACCCCACACTCACCTGTTCTCTTCTGGTACATGAGAACCACTTTTCTTGATTCATCTGTCCTGAGCTGCAAAGTTTGATAAATGGGTTTGCAGGATTCTCAATCTATTAGATCCATTTGGCCAAACATATGGCCCATGTATTATTCTGTCTGTCCAGGGCTTCCAGTATTCCCAATATAGCTGCCCATCACTTGATGGTGCCATTAATGTCTAATGTATCCTTTTTCCGTCTTGATGAGAAATCTTGTTTAGACTGACAAAGAAAGACTTCATATACATTCCTTCATTGCTAAGTGTGACCTTTCCATGGCTAGCCTTTAGTAACCAGGTATTCAGGCACAAAATTGCTGAACTTTGTGTCCTTTCTCCCTCCAGCATTATTTTCCTCCCATTTCTGTTGCTAACAGTTATGCTCCTTCCAGAGATCCAGTTCATATGCTTAGCACATTATCCTCTGATTCCTCTGTCTCCCATCATTTGCCTTCACATACATTCAGCTTCACCAAAATGTCCATTATGGTTCTGGGTATATCACATATAAATCTCTTTTAGCATCTGTGCCCTTTTTGTGTCCTGGGCTGGGAATACCATTTCCCTATTCCATTTTGGTTCTATTCATACACTGCCTCTTCTTTGAGCCTTTTCCTGAATATCAGGCTAATGTGATTTCTTTCTACTCTGAGCACCTAATGCCCTTCCTGTCACTTCTATTTTCATAGCACTTATATAGTGGCCTACCTGTATTACAGTTACATGCACTAGGAGCTCTAGACCATGTCTTTTATAATTCATCCTTATACCACAGAGCACACAGCACAGGGCCTTATTCTTCACTGGAAAAGATTATAGAGAGATAGATAAATAGATAAATTAATATTTATTATCCATAATCCATAGCCATATATTTTAATCCTTAGCAAAAAACAAATTTCTTCCACCATAAAAACAATACATCTTTGCAACTCTATGTCAAAACTAAAGTGAAGCATATGCTACCACTTCAATGTTCTAAGAGCTATATGAAAACTGAAGAGAAAGCAAAATGAATTTTATATTCTAGCATACTGTATCTAGCAGAAGCTGTATGCCTGAGACCAGAAGGTTAAATGAGGAAAGCAGGAATCACAGGCAGGCCACCTAAGGACTGACCCACCTTGGAGGGAGGGTGGGAAAGCTGATCGTGTAAGTCCCAGTCTGAGTCTAAAAGCTCAAGAACCAGAAGCTGATGTCCAATATCCAAGGGCAGGAGAAGATGGATGTCTCAGCTTGAGAAGAGAAAGTGAATTCACTCTTCCTCAGCCTTTTTGCTTATTTAGGCCCTCAGTGGATTAGAGGATGTCCACCCACACTGGGGAGGACCAACTGCTTTACTCAGTATAGTAATTCAAATGCTAATCTCTTCCATAAACAGCCTCATAGACACAACCAGAAATAATATTTTACCAGCTATCTGGGCAACCCTTAGCCCAGTCAAGTTGACACATAAAATGAACCACCACAGAAGGGCAAGTGTTCAGATGTTTCAAAGTCTAGCATCTATAACCAGGGTCAAAATTCTAGAAAAATTCTAAAGAACTGATAATATTCCAACAAAGGTATCAAAAAAATTCCACTGAGGTGATTTCTGAAGTCTAGATAAAGGAAACTGTAACCTGGAACCAGAGATTAAATTTTGATATGCAAATGGTAAAGAAAGGAAAGAACATTGCCACTGGACAAAAAGAAAAGGTGTGTCAACAAGGGCCCAGAAGTAAGATGTGTTAGAGCCTGGCTCCACTCTCAGAGAGTATTTCCCCTCATTGCTACATTGCAGGAAGTCGGGCACTCTAGAATAGCCTCTGTAGAGTCTTATTATCCTTGCATTCAGCCAACAAAAACACTACTGATTTGCATCTAAGAAAATGAACACAAATTTCTAAGAGGCAACCCACCTTACCATAAGACAATCACCCAAAGCCATGTTCTCAAACTCTAATGTGCATAGAAATCCCCGGCAGATCTCATTAAATTGCAGATTCTGATTCAGTAGGTCAGAGATGGGCCTGTAATTCTGTATTTTTCTCAAGCATCCATGGTTCATATTGGTTCCTGAGTTACACTTTGAGTAAGGAAGACAAACATAATAGCTAAACTGGAGCCCAAAATATAGAACAGTCATATTTTACAATCACAACCTAATGCATAAATTAAATAATGTACATATATAATTTATATACAGACTATATAATTTGTTATATTATCTGTAATAACATGTTACGTTCTTTCAGACCTCTGAATATATGTTATTATATTCCCTTGCCAACATTTAACAAAAATTTTGAAGTACTTGTTTTCCATATTTATCTCTTGCCTCTGTCTGCTTATATTCTTTTTAATAGGTTCCAAATGAGAAATGTTCACTTCACAGATTTTAATTACCTGAAATCCTTTTCTCCTTATTGATTACCAAGAGCAAAGTAGCTTTTTGCGTCAACCTTTCAAAATGTCCAATTTAATTTATGAATACAATATTTTTTCAGTTCAGTGTGTATAGATGATGCATACTGTTTCATACTGCTGTTATAAAAAGACTGCTTTAATTACCCCACAGAAATGTGCCCTGGATGGAGAATCATGAGAGTTCATGAACACAACTGCCCAATAATTTATTGGAAGAGCACCCAACATCCACAAGGCAATGGTACCCATGGTAGATAAAGCATTCTCTCAAACGCGGGGTAAATTTGTTTTGACATCACATTAGGATTAAATCAGTTATGCAATATTCCATAATGGCTGCCTTTATTTTGTATTTTTGAAAACAAAAGCCCGATTTTCTGGATTCCTGCTAACAGACTAAACATTGATATAAAGCCCCGAGACATCACAGTAGGAGGAAGGGGGCTGCTGCTGATGAGGTCATCCTGAGGCATCTGAATCCAGGGCTTCCATTATGCCAAATGTGGTAGCTATTCTGGGAAGCTTCAAGGTCACAAACCAACACTGCTTGATTGCATTCACTTCTCTGATGCCTTCAGCAAGTGTTGCTCCTTTTTACATTTTCTGGGCTTTGAAATTCACATAGCAACTTTATCCCCCTCAACCCAATCAGAAGGCTTTCATGCAAGCCATTCTGCAAAACACAAAATCAGGGGGAAAAGAAGCTAAATCAAACTCAAATAAAAAGCAGTGATAGAAGGCTTCAACAAAGTCCACACAGGGAATCAAACCTGCTTTTAAACAAAAATATTGACATAGCAATTTAAAATAAATACCAGTTTCATATGCTGAACATTTTATTATTGGCTCACAGGACTGCAAATGTAAGGAACACATTCTTCTCTGAAACATTGCCAAAGGCAAACCTCTTAAAAACCAAACATTGTGACATGTTCTTAAGCAGCTTGCCATCATGTCAATTGTTGCATTTGGTATAACATAACGCCTGCACGTTCATTAAGCCCATATTTGCAGTTAAGGTACATATGTTTTGCTTCTCCAAATGTCTGAAAGCCAGGTGGAATGAGTCAATTGCTCTGGTGACATTGAGCATTTCTACAACAATGCTGAATTCTAGCTCGGTATTTTGCATAGTCTGCCTATTATATAGAAAATGGAATTGCCAATATGTCCTTTTGTGTAAAGCTGTAAATGCTCAGAAGATCTTAGCAAATACTGGCTATGTTGCTGCTACGGTACATGAAGCAGATGTCTACAATTACCCTGTTAAAAAGTTTCATTGTAAAAGACCCTTCAAATAAAGCACTGCTGCTGGTAATTGTACATTAATTGGCTTCATTCCTCTCTGAAGGTCTAGCAGAGCAAGGTCCTCTGATTTGCTGCCTCCCAAAGCATACTGTATGCTAAAAATATTGAGGGGGTCCTTGTTCTTGTTCTTTCATTGCCTTTTTAAATCTTCAAGTAATGTGCCTATAGAAATAAGTCCAGTGATTCTGTCCGGACATTCAATATTTCTTCAAATTTTTAAAAAGTAAAATAAAAATGGTTTATGATTGGGACTGGTAATACCTAAGGATAAGAGGCAAGAGCAGAGTAAAGAGGTTGACCTAAAGTTAAGATGGTAGGTTTCAGTTCATTGGAACCTTGAAATTGTGAGCACTTGGGCAACTGAAAAGTTAGGTGTCAAGTAGCTAAACAAAATATGGCTTTCACAAATAAATCCCAGCAAGGCTAGAGTTGTGTGACCTCCCCAATTTACCTCTCTAGGTAGAGCACCTTATAACTCTCATCTCGATGTCAGGAAGAGCTAATTAGCTGAAAGCTACATCTGGGGTGAAAGGGCAATGGGAAGGCAAAACAAGGATTGCTTCAAAATTGCTCTCACTGTGTGTCTATTGGAGAGGGGTTTGAGAAGATTGCTTAAAGTGCAAAAGCTCTTTCTGATATTTCTGACAGTTAAAGTACCTTAAATTGGAATGCACTCCTATATAACAGAATAAGGAAGAAAATCATTGCTGGAGAGTGTTGATGATTGTGCGATGGTTGGTCTTTGCTGTAAAAGCCCATCCAAGTTGGTGAGGTTTTTTAACAACTTTGAAAATATTAGATAAACATGACCTATGAAGTCTTTGATGTTTAACCACTCACTACTCACCCTTACCAGTCTCCCACATTTAACTACCCCCCAGCTCAGCAGGATCTTTCACTGTTTCTCTTTTAATAGTTTCAGTAAAAGGTTTAGAGGGACCCGGCCATTTATGATTTACTCTAGACAGAAGAAAGGGCAGGAATAGAGATGGAGAGATGAGAACATCTAAGGAACTTAGGAATTACCTCCCAGGACAGTGGCATCAAAAGAGCACTGGAATAGGAGTCAGGATCCTTCAGTCACTAACTAGTGTGCATCTTGAATAAATCATTTAATCTTTCTTTGATTTCATTTCCTTATATGTAAAAGGAAGAGGCTTGTCAACATCCAGTTTTGAATTCCCTATGGTGACTACAAGATTCCCACTTCTGCATTTCCTTCAGTGTTCTTAAATACACTTCTTCCCTCTGTAGTGGTTTATCATTGACAAAAAGAGATTTGGGGTTTAATCACCTACATTTCTCTCAGGTAAACTTTATTCAGAAATTTTCATCTATACACATATCACTAACACTCAATGAAAAAACAAATTTTGGAGTTTCAATAAATCTAAAAAATAAAAAGCGAAAAGAATAGGGTATTTGCAACTATTGAAAGAATCTCAGATACCAGATAGAGTTCCCATTAACATGAAGTCTTCAAAGGTGGTCAAAATTTGAGAAGACTTTGAAAGAGCTCAGAAGAATATCCAGTGATTCAGCGAAGACTCCAGAGAATTCATATCAGAACCACATAAGTGAGGTCCTAATTTATGATAAAACCTCTTAACCTATATTTCAAGTAAATAGAATAAGAGAATACATAGAGATTAAAATAAACCAAATACTGAGAGCCTACTGGGTAGACAGCACTGTCCAAGATGCTGAAAGATGAACACATCGTGGACCTGTCCAATAGCAGATGACTGCTTTGTAAAAATACAACAACAAAAAACCCTCAAGCCCTTGAGCTACCTGCAGATCATTAGTTGGGAGATTACAGTAATGTGAGTAAAATAAATTCAGTTAATCAAATCAGCTTACTAAAAGGACTAAATTGGATAGCCTAAATGGAAAACCATCAACCCAGTCCAGACTAAAATCAAATAATTTGGTCAGGGTGTGAAAGCAAACCACTGTTCGGTTAATTTAACAGACATTTCACTTTGAACCAGGTGGTTGGCTGCCACTAAGCTTCATCTAGAAAGTGGGATCTGGCTTGTTTCATTGTAGTACTTCTAAAATCATAAGAGCAAGATAAGAAAGATGGGAAAACGGAAGAAAAATAAATGACCAAGATGAATACAGAAATCATATCAACTATAAAGTAAAAGAAAGGCGAGGAAAAGAAAATGAGAAAATTGAATTTGATGATTTCTAACTACCCTTCTTCAGTTCTGAAAAAAGAAATCCCTTCATTACATATCAAGTTTAGGAATTAGAGAAAATGTGTCCAGGCCATCCAAACATCACAAATAACTCCAGGATTATACATGGAATAATATATTTCAGAATACATTTATCCAAAGTCCAGTTTAAATTATTTCTATTCAAAAAGTTTAAGAACTTAAGTGCCAAATTCAGTGCCAGGTTTGAAGATGATTTAAACACATTTAATAGTTACATGAAGAACACATGCTTACTTCTACAAACACATTTCTTTCTTGTGATCATTTAGATTACTGGCACTAAAAACATTCAAAACATAATGATTTTTTCATCCAGTTACATAATTGTATCATATTTGGTACTTTACTGGAAAAATAGATTAAATTCTATCAGACCCATATGCTTGACCCAAAATTTCCTATTTCTTTTGCATGGTATGTTGGGGGTGGAGAGTAGAGAAGAATTACTCTAAGAAATACAAATTGAAGCATCATAATTAAGGTTCCATGTTTAATGTTGAATTATCTCTAAATATTTCTAGGTAGTCTTCCTTATGTCTCATCCTTATATTTTAATGTAGACAGAATCACTGATTTCTAGAAGTTTCTAGAGTAATTTGGAAAGACTGCAGTTGAAATGCCTCATTTCCTGGATGCTAAAATAGTACTTCTTATGGGTTTTTATGAGGCAAAGCCAGTGGGAAAAACAGCAAAATTATTTTGAAATTAAACTACAATCTATAAAAAATTATATTCATTATGCTAACTTGAGTTTTCCCTGGCAAAATAATACTAATCTTTCTATATGCTGCTTGTATAGACTTATCATGTTGCACTTAGCACACAATGTAAAAATACTATGACTAATATATATAAATCCCAGGACATTTAGGAGAAATGGATAGGAAACATATTCAGATTCTCCAAAAACATACACTAAAAATATATTTTAATATCTTACATATAAAATCTTATCATTGCCTTTATTGCAAAAGACAGCACATAATATACTAGGCATTCCCAATCACTGAATTTTAGAACTGAAAATATCTTATAGACTGTATACTGTAGGATAGCAAAGACACAATGCACACGTGCTACCATTCATCTTTCCTAAACCCAAGGCAGACAGCAACAATCAATTTCAACTTTCTTTTTCACTGAGCCTAGGTGTGGTCTCCAATGCTTATCCACACAGTGCTCTAGGCTGCCCTTACCAATAGATCACAGTTGGCACAGCAGATGAAATATATTTGCTAACTCTACTCCAGTCCAGCATCCTCAGTGTACAAATAAAAAAAGCGAAAGTAATGAGAATATAAGTAATTCCTCATTTTGCTATTCCATTAGTTTTACAGTAGAGCCAAGATTAAAATAGATTTCAAGCTTATTTTATAGCTATATCTTGTTGCCTTAGAGAATTTTTTTAATAGTAAGAGACAGGAGGTTTGAAATCAGAATATTTTTAATTTAAAAATCCCATTGCCTTATTTTCATCCCATTGCAGCTGCTGATTTTCATATATATAATGTGTTGTTATTTTTTTCTGCTGCCTCTCTTTGTAAGCCAAAAATACTTCTTAAGAAAAGAACATTAGTCTCCCATCTTTTAGAAAAATATATATATATTTTTGTATTTGAGTATATTTTTTGTTTTTTTATTTTTTTATTATTATTATGTTATGTTAATCACCATACATTACATCATTAGTTTTTGATGTAGTGTTCCATGATTCATTGTTTGCGTATATATATATAAATATATATATATATATATATATATATATATACACACATATATAATTGAAGAAGTTATAGTTTGTGACAAATAGACTTGAAGAATTCATGGGGCTAATCAGTCCTGGAAATAGTTTCTTCTAGCTAGCACATCCTCAGGTTTGCTTTCCAACTGAACAAAAAATTCTGGAGCTATCCACCTCCACATGAGGATATCCTAATTGGTTACCCTGATGCCTAACAAAGTCTATCACCCATCTTTATACTGCATGAATCACTTCATCATAACTCAGACAGAGCTAGAATTCCCTTCCAAAGCGTTTGGTTTGGTCCCAACCAGCTGACCCTTGGACTCTGGCCTCCATTCTCTTCCCACAACATGTCCTTCTTCCCCTTCCCATCCTATTACACAAACATGATATAACTCCAGCCCTTGCAACTTTTAAGCAAAATAAGAAGTATGCTTGTTTCTATTACCAACCATTCAGTAAATATTTATTCAGTACCTATTACATGACAGATGTTGTTCTAGGTGCTAGGAGTCAGGAGTCTACAAAGTAAAAAAGCTGACTCAGTAAGTTTATATTCTATTTATAAACTTTAGGAGGTAAATATATAGCATGTCAGATGTTGCTTGGGACTGAGGAGAAAAAGGAAGATCAGGGCCTATAGAGAGTGACTATGGAGGCTCACTCTTCTACAAAGGCAGGTCGGGGAAGACACTAAAAACCCAATGTTTGATCAGGAACCTCAAGAAAGTTAAATAAATAAAACCAAGCTGTTTATATATGGGTAAAGAAGTCCTTGGCACAGAGATGGTATTTAAAGCCATAAGAATGAAAAGAACAACAAGAAATTGCTCTCCAAATTTTAAAGGTCAGGGTAGTGAGGAGACACTAAGGAGGAATCTCTAGTGATGTAGGAAACCAAGATTGAAGGGGCATCTAGAAATCAGTTACAGTGTTTTAGAAGTTAGAAAGTGTTTAACTGTGTAAAATGATACTGAGAGGCTGAGTAAGATAAGGTGATAACTGACCATTCCATTCAGCCACATAAAAGTCAGGCGTACTTTATGAGAGTGGTTTCAAGATCATCAAGTGGGCTCAAAGATGAATGAGGACAAAGAATATACAGTATGTACAGAAAAGCCTTTTCTAGTAGTTTCACTCAAAAGAAGAGTAAATAAATGGAGTACAGGGAATTTGGGGGTTTTGTTATTACTGTCATTTGTTTTGAAGATAGGAGAAAGCTTATAGGTTAATTCACTGGAATGATCTGGTAAAAAGCAAGAAATGATAAAGCAAGAGAGAAAAGATTTGTTAGAGTAACACCCTTAACTAGGCCAGAGAGCATAGGGTCTTAAGAGTAAATTGTCAGGGGGCGTCTGGGTGGCTCACTCATTAAGCGTCTGCCTTCAGCTCAGGTCATGATCCCAGGATCCTAGGATCGAGCCCCGCATCGGGCTCCCTGCTCCATGGGAAGCCTGCTTCTCCCTTTGCGCTCCCCTTACTTGTGTTCCCTCTCTCGCTGTGTCTCTCTCTGTCAAATAAATAAATAAAATCTTTTAAAAAAAAAGAGTAAATTGTTGGGGTGGGTGGGGAGACAGAGGATATTACCGTAAGTAGATACATTTTACCCATAGTGAAAGAGATTATGTGTATGGATGCAGGGTGTTGAATGATGTGATGATAGGAAGTTAAAGAAATTCTCTCCTGATTACTTCTATGAAATGAGAAACAAAGTTATGGTTTAAAATGAGAAGGTTCAGGAGAAAAAAGGTTCTCTCTCTCCTCTATTAAACAACCTTATCCAATCACCCTCTTGCCCGCATTAATAGAAAAGCATAGGGAACTATCCATTCTCTGCTAATTATCCACTCCACTGCTCCCTTACATAATCAAGAGTTGACTGTATATTCCAAGAAGACTGACATAGCGTTGGCTTATTACTTTCACCTTGAAGGTAGTTTCAAAAATCACTCAGCTCACAAATACGTTATATACTTTTTGTCCCTCTCCATCCCCAAACATTTCCTAATTGTAACCACATCATTTTAGTGCTTTCTTTGACTTTACTCAGGACATAAGCATCCTTCTAAAAGTTCCTCACAAACGCATTCACTTAAGAATCAAGAGGAGGGGGGCGCCTGGGTGGCTCAGTTGGTTAAGCGACTGCCTTCGGCTCAGGTCATGATCCTGGAGTCCCGGGATCGAGTCCCGCATCGGGCTCCCTGCTTGGCAGGGAGTCTGCTTCTCCCTCTCCCACTCCCCGTTTGTGTTCCCTCTCTCGCTGTGTCTTTCTCTGTCAAATAAATAAAAATAAAATCTTAAAAAAAAAAAAAAAAAAAAAGAATCAAGAGGAGGGGAAAATTACTTACAGTCCTTTAGTCCTTCCAACTCATTTTCATTAAACCTCATCTTTATCTCTTTAGCCCCTTAATCCCTACTTATTTTAAGTTGTGGTCTGAGAACTATGCCCTAGGACTTTAAAAACTAGAAATATATTAGAAAATGTAAATAACATTGGAATATAAAACCTACAGTAGTGAAATGAGTAATTGTTATTCTCATGGTATCTTACTGAGACATAAACATCAAGCAGTTCACATTCTTGACTGTTTCCAATATGCAAACTAGGCATGTTTCTGTTTATCTGGGAAAGAGGAGGGAAAGAAAAAGGAGGACTGAGGCAGCTGTCCTGGGATGTTTCTGGAACCTCTAAACTCACCCTCTCCAACAGGTAAAATATTTGACCTAGATATTATGGGAAACCTTTTTTGACCAGTGTATCCCAAGGGTAGAAATTTATTGGAGTAGCAAGTCATAATTTGCATAAGGTAAGATAGTCACCTCACAGAGAAGAATAAAAAAAAATAATTCTGCTGACTGAAAGCTAGGGCTGGAAGATCTTAGAGAATCAGAGGGTTCTCTTTCCCTCACCTCTCCTAGGAAGAGCCTTACATATCTGTGATTTATTTGGCCTTCATTACTGTGAATGACTCAGCCTGATTGCCTAAAACCTAGCTGACAATTATTCAAGGCATAAGAGAGAGCCTTCCGCGGATGGCAGAGGGGAAAGCAAAGGGCACTCTAGGGCAGAGTTGGCAGGGGTTGTGATCTCTGGTGGCAGGATCTGAGGGAATATAGAAATGAAGTTGCAAAGAGGAAAAGTAAATACAAGTAGAAGGAACAAAAAAGGGATAAGGGGAGCCACAAGAAGAGAATATGAGGAAAATAAAAAAAAGGAAGGTGGTATTGCAATAACATAGAAAAAAAATAGCTTAGATCTTCCCCTCTTGGGGAAGATTAAATGACAAAATAAATGTCCAATTGATTAGATAACTAAATGCAAAAAAATTAGGAAAATTAATATATTTTTCAATATCTCTATGGGTATCTTATTTTAGACTTAAAAATAATATATTAAATCACCCAAAAAAGATCAACCAATTTACTTAAAGAAAATATAAAATTTCTAACATCAGAAAACAGCATACAATAAAAAGGCAAATGGTTGCTTTCATCTCCTTCCCTTCTTTTCCTGCCAAACTCAGTCCAGAATTAACTAACAGGACCCATCAAGGTAGGGGTAGGTGGTCCACTGAACCAGTGAGAAGCTGCAGCATTCAGCTGCCTCTAGGGGACGGGGCTTCCTCTAGGAAGTAGGAAGAGAGCAGGAGCAGATGAGCAGCCTCATAGTTGTCTGAGCTCAAGTGGGAAGAGAAGGTCATGTCTATGTGAGGGAGAAGCCTTGCACATGATGTTGAAGGCTGAACAGAGCTAGGAAGACATCCAGAGCAATGGGAGAGGAAAGTGGTAAGACAGGAGATTGGTTACAGAGAGATTGATCAAATAAGTAAATAAGTAGAGGATAAAGACAGCCAAGTTTCTCGCAGTGTTTAGGGCTGACAAATAGAGGGGGAAAGAACACAGCTAAGATGATGTGGGGTTGGAATTAAATATATCAGTGTGAACGCACTTATTTCATAATAAACAGATACGTGTAGAAATAAATATAGATGGAATGTGTATGTGTGTATTACCTACCTCTGTCCACTGAGAACACCTGTGAGCAGTGACACCCCCAACACCAATGAGGACACTGAGCACCCCAATTTTGTTTTCCAAAGTGACTAGGAAATGCAAGCCAAAATATTTATAGTGACTGTCCAGGATGTTAAGTATTTCTCAACTACTCTTCACTAAGCTTTTTTTTTTTTTAAGATTTTATTTACTTATTTGACAGAGACATAGAGCACAGATAGGCAGAGTGGCTGGCAGAGGGAGAGGGAGAAGCAGGCTCTCCACAGAGCAGCGAGCCTGACGCGGGGTTCGATCCCAGGACCCTGGGATCATGACCTGAACCAAAGACAGACACTTAACCGACTGAGCCACCCAGGCGCCCCTCTTCAATAAGCTTCTAATACTTTTATAATGATAACCAATAGCTTTAAAAAATATGTAAGAAAGGAGAGAGGGAGGTGAAGATTCTGTGGCCTATTCTGGGGACTATATCCCTTTTACAGGTCTCTTTGTCCATGTCTGCCTACTCTCTCAGCTCAAAAGCAAAAACATCGCACTTTTCAGCTTGCTTTGGAGCCAAGTGCAGCCGTGTCAGAGTTCAGGCCATAAGAACTAGGCAGAAGTTCCTAGAGATTTTCAATATGAACATAAAGCCTACTAGGGACTAGCCTATTAGTTCTTTTGCTCTCTGGCTTCTTCCTGCCTGGATAACATATTATCTCCCTGTAGGTTCAGTAGTCATCCTATAACCCTGAGTCAGTTAGCAGGAGGACAAAGAGCTAACATGCTAAAGAGAAGAGAGTGTGCAAATGGAAAGCAACCAGGTCCCTCACAACCATCTTGAGCTGCTATACCAGCTCTGGACTCCTCACCCCGAATTTGTTTCATAAAACCAATAAGCCCACATGGGTTTAAATTGCTATTTATAGAAGAATGCATTCTTAACCGATACATATATTTAAATAGTGAGGAAGAGTAACAGAATGAGAAAAGTACTTACATTGTGCACAAACAAGATATGGGCCAAGGTATCAGTGACCTTTCTACCGGGGCTTCAACATAACAATAGTGTTGTCATTCTCGGATTTAAAACATGCCATGTATCTACTAACAAAAAGGGCACTGTTTTCTAAAAACCACTTCCTCCTTTGAGTGAGAACCACCTAAGGCTCCTAAAACATGGATTTAATTCAATTGCACGTGCAACTCATCCTTAAACATGAATTTAATTTTCTAAAATCTATTAAATATGACTCCATATCCTAAATTCTATAATATTCCTGAGACTATGAAGTGTACTAGTAAACATTATGAATTGAGCCTTGTTAATCACTTCTCAAATCTTTCTGGGTTGAAAGGGGGCCAGGACAGGGCTGGAGAATATGGTACCTGGACCCCTAAGTGGTAGTGGAACAAATACACGAGAAAAGTTTCATCCTATGATTGGGGAATAACCCAAAGTGCCTTCTTGTGAGCAGTATTTTATTCAAGTCACATATATTAGCTAAATATGCTTATATGTCAACACATGGTCTGAGAGAAGATATTATTAACATAGATATTTGGCAAGGGGCTAATATCAGAATACATAATGAGCTTCTACAAACCACTATGAAAAAAACAAAAACAGAAACATCCAATTAAAAAGTGCACAAAGGGGCGCCTGGGTGGCTCAGTTGTTAAGCGTCTGCCTTCAACTCAGGTCATGATCTCAGGGTCCTGGGATCGAGCCCCGCATTGGGCTCTCTGCTCAGTGGGGAGCCTGCTTCTCCCTCTCCCACTCCCTCTGCTTGTGTTCCCTCTACCGCTGTGTCTCTCTCTGTCAAATAAATAAAATCTATAAAAATAAAAAAAATTAAAAAAAAAAAAGTGCACAAAAATGGGGCACCTAGTCGGTTAAGCGTCTGCATTTGGCTCAGGTCATGATCCCTGGGTCTTGGGATCAAGTCCCACATGGGGCTCCCTGATCAGGTGGGAGTCTGCTTCTCCCTCTACCCCTCCCTCCTGCTTATGATCTCTCTCTCTCATTCTCTCTCTCTCTCAAATAAATAAATAAAATCTTTTTTTAAAAAAGTGCACAAAAATGAACACTTAACCAAAAAGAATACCAAAATGACAAAAAAATACAAAAATTTTCATTAGGGAAATGCAAATTAAAAATCACAATCAAGTATTACTGCATACCTACTGGAATGACTAAAATTAAAAAGATGGCAACTTTTATCAAGAATCTTGAGCAACCAAAACTCTAACATACTGCTAGTCTGAATATAAATTACACAACCACTTTGGAAAACTGTATCTTTTAAAGCTAAGCATATACAAACACATGACCCAGCAACGTGGCTCTTAGAAATGCACACATATGGGGCGCCTGGGTGGCTCAGTCGGTTAAGCGACTGCCTTCGGCTCAGGTCATGATCCTGGAGTCCCGGGATCGAGTCCCGCATCGGGCTCCCTGCTCAGCAGGGAGTCTGCTTCTCCCTCTGACCTTCCTCCTTCTCATGCTCTCTGTCTCTCATTCTTTCTCTCTCAAGTAAATAAATAAAATCTTTAAAAAAAAAAAAAAAGAAAGAAATGCACACATATGTCCATGAAAAGACAGAGTTTTATGTCATATCACACCTACTTGTGTTAGTCAAAAACTGTAAACTACCAAATGCCCATTAAGAGCAGAGTGTATAGACAAAATGTAGTATATTCACACAATGAACACTATAGAGCCAAGAGAATGAACAGTCTACAACTATACAGAAAATGTTGATGCCTCTCCCAAACATAATGATGAGTTAAAGAAGCCAGACACAAAAAAATACACACTGTATGGTGCCATGACTATAAAGTTCAAAACAGGTGAAACTACTTTGTGCTTTTAGAAGTCTGGAGAGAATGCTTACTCTTGGCGAAAGGAGGTAGACACCAGAAAAGTGCATGGGGGCATTCAGGATGCTTGTAATGTTCTATTTCTTGATGACATATTGGTTGTCATTAGTGAAAATTCACCATCTCTACACATATGCTTACTTTTCTCTTGTGTATTATACTTCAAAAATAGATATAAAAATTAAAATGCATATAGACTTTGCATGTTTCTTTGTAATCTATCCATGTTCAGTATTTTTAATTTTTTTTTCCTTTGGGTAATCAAGAAAAAGTTGGTATTACAGAGAGAACAGGTTTATATACCAGCCTTTATACCACTTAGCATCAACCACATGTTCCCAGAGATGTCTGCTTCCCAGTATGAGAAGCATGAAAAGCTCATATGGGTTGCCATAAGATCAAACACCATTCAGTACAGCATACATTCTATTTTCTTCAGCCTTATTTTCAGTTATACTTCCAGTCAATATGATATCCATGTCAAAATATTTGATATTTGCTATATATGTCCCATTGTGTCATTTTTCCAAATCTCTACTTATCTCCACTCTCCAGAACCTAAAACATAATGATTACTCAATGACAATACTTATTAAAATAACAAATAAAAACTTGGCATTCAAATTGATTATCAGCAATGACAGCTAGTCCATATAATAATCCCTCACTCATCACAGAAGTTCTTGGGAGCCGCTCCCCTGGGGGATCCAGCACAGCACAAAGTCCAGACATTTTTCTGCAACAATCAGAAAGTAGGAACGCTGCCCTACTGCATCATGCTCTCAGATGGCAGTAGTGAGTGACACACTTTGATAAACTAAAGCAGACAAAGCTTAAATGTTACTACCCAGCTATGACCCACACATTCTATATACACCCCAAACTTTTACCCCCCACACACAGACACACCAAATGTATGTGTTTTATGTAAGAAAAAAAAAAGTGACTCAGTAGATATAAAAGCAGAATAGCTTACTGGTAGAGTACGCACTTTGGGGTCAGACAGCTCTGAGGTCACACACTAGCTCTGCCTTTCTACCCCCAGAATATAAATTCTTTGAATTCAGGAATGTTTATCTTTTGATTACACTGTTGTATTGCCAGCACCTAGACCAGGTCTTGGCACATGATTATTTGCTGAGTGAATAGGTCACTTCGGCAGTATCAAAAATTGACAGTCACACCTCTCTTCCATGCATTCAAAACACTTGACATCCCCAGACCAGTAATGCTAAAGTTGCTATGCAATTTAGTCCTCCTTATAAAGAAGGAACACATGGGAAAAAAAATATACAGCTCTGTGTCACCAACAAAATTGAATGCAAATAGTGGCCACAAATTTCTATATACTGTACAATATCCAGATTTAAAAAGGAAGAAATATGCAATAAATTATGCGATCTGGTTTTCAGAATAACCTTTCCAAATTTACTAAAACAACAAGAGTTACACTTTTCTTCACCAAAAACCTTCTCACTTGGAGAGAGTAACGAACAAAGTGAAACTAATTAAAATATTTATCTAGTCATGGACATGCAGAGAGGTGACAAGAGTGTTGGGCTTGGAGTCAGATGGACCTAAATTTTAATCCAGCTCTGGCACTTATTAGTAGTATGAATGACCTTGGATAAGTTTTACCTGCAAAAAGAAGATAATTATATACCCCATGTGGTTTTTATGAGGAATAAAAAAAGATAATGCAAACCATTAAAGTTTTAGTGCACAGGCTAGCACAGACCAAGTTCTTAATAAATGTTAGATCTTGTTACTAGAGTGTCTTGTAAATATGTTGGAGTTTTCACTTGTTTTAATTTTTTAAATATTTTTAGAGAAAATTCAGCAGCATCCATACATCATCCTAGAGTTTCAGAATTGGTTGATATGAAAAAAAATCAAAAGCTTATTTCACTCATGGGGTCAAACTTGCATATGAGATCATCATCCAAACTTCATCTATTATGTTGAGTAAAATTATTTTCCCAAAGTGATCCACCTTTAATCCAGTCATAAAGAGCTAGCTGTTCCCAATTTTAATTGACAAATCTAATTACTGTGATGAGTTTATTTATAGTCACTATTCAATATCTATTGATAGTTTCTTGACCTTGAAAAATATCATCCAATTAACATGGCAATATGTGTTAATGGATTTTTAAATTACTTCACACTGGATAAAAGGTAAAAAGAAAAAGGGAAATTCATTTTTGGAAAGAGGAATTACAATTTATGAAAACAAGCCTTATATATATGTCACTGAATATGCAACATTAAGGGTTTCCATTGCATGCATTTGATATTATGGTAGGGGAGAAGTTACTTTATTGATTGGTGGCACATGTTTTTTTAATTCTTTCAGGAACTCAGTCCCTAAAATCAGGCAACAAAATGTCTGCCCAACTCCCAGGAGAGAGTTTTGGGTTTTCTTGTTTGTTTTGTTTTGCTTAGAATTTGTTAAATGTTAGTTCATTCTTTCAGAATATAAAGTTGGTGGGTGATTGATTAATAAAAATCACCAACTGCCTGAAATACATGGAAGATGAGGAACCATTCTTAGAAAATTGAAGGGGAATGATGGCGGTCATACCAGTAGCCCCTGGAAAGAGAGTAGTAACTATTCAGTTGCTACTGTCCCCACTGCCTAGTCATGCTCTTCTCCCATACTCCATATTTATTTCACACTGTGTGTCAAGCCTAAGTTTAGACATAGATTTGGAATCACAGACCATCAGAGCTGGTAGGAACCCTAGATATTATTTACCCAACTCTTCACTTACAGGAAAAATGGTGAGAAGTTGACAGGTGAAGTGACCAAGTATCTTTGGTCAAGAGATTCATACTTTTGTTCCCTTCTCTATTTCTCTCTTTTATAAACCTCTCCAAATGAACTGTACCTCCCAAATTCATATATTGAAGTCCTAACCCCCAGTACCTTAGGATGTGACTGCATATAGAGGTAGAGACTTTAAGAGGTAATTAAGGCTAAATGAGGTTATAAGATTGGGACCCTAATCCAATATGATTGGTGTACTGATCAATAGAGGAAGAGACACCAGGGATGCATGTCCACAGAGGAAAGACCATGTGAAGATATAGCAAGAAGACAGCTGTCTGCAAGCCAAGGAGAAAGGCGTAAGCACAAACCAAACCAGCCAAAACCTTGATCTTGGACTTCTAACCTCCAGGGAGATGAGAAAATAAATTTCTGTTGTTAATACCACCTGTGAAAATACCACCTAAATCTGTGGTATTTTGTTATGGCATCCCAAGCAGACTAATACAGGGAGTTTGTGTCCCAGCACCTGGTACAGTAAGTGGTGCAGAGGACATGGTCTTTACAAAGAATAGATGGGACAGAAGAAGGAAGGAAGGGAAGAGGGAAGGAAGGAAGGAAGGAAGGAAGGAAGGAAGGAAGGAAGGAAGGAAGGAAGGAAGGAAGGAAGGAAGGAAGGAAAGAAGAGAGTCCCTTACAGATGGAAATTAGTGTCCACAGAACAAAACTCCAAAATGTCTAGGCTTTTTCCACTGCAGCAAATGCTGACATTTCTCAATTATAAAACCTGGTTAGCACTTGCTTTTGTATGTGCTTTGCATATACTTTCAACCTTTAATGTTTATTTATTATTATGCATCTGCAGGACAGTAATTTTATTGTTCATGGGTCCCAAATCTACATGTTTGAAATCAGCAGTTATATCTGAAGAGAGAAAATAGACTTAACATCTGTGAAATTCCTATTTTGCTTCAAGCAGTTTATTAAGAAAAATTTTATGTATTGAACAGAAGTAGCTCAGCCAGGCTACATCTTAAAAATTTGCACGGTTACCACAAATTATTTTGCTCTGATATCTAATCTTTTAAAGATAGGGATGGAAAGGAGTAAGGGAGAGATTTAAATATTTGCTTTTTGTTTGGAAGTGATATTTTCTTTTAAGACAGAACACGTAAGAAAGGAAATTGTGCCTCCAGAGTTTAAAAAATACTCATTTTCTTGGCATAAGATAAATTGGGATGGACTATTGCACTGTGAACTGTCTCTAGTACAGTGAAGTGTAGCAAACTGATGCTCAGTGAGCCTCACTGCGCATGAAGATGCTTCAGTCAAATGCACTCAAGGACAGTTCTGAAATTGTTCTTTACTTTATTATTCTGAAAGATGGCAGGTAATAGCCTATTTAAAATGATATTTTTTAAAACTAGTTCTTCCATCTGGAACAAGGGTTGGAGGAGGCTGCACTCAGAGCTTGTAGAGATAAGATGACAATAGAAGACCTTGCAGGTAATTTGAAAAGCCAGACCTTTACTAGCTGGCAATCACATGGACTTGGTTACCTGTTGATTCTATCTGTAAGGCATTCATGGCTCATCCCTTATTCCCTACTGATTCTGTGACCCTGTGGATACCATAAATGTCTGTCTGAAGGAAAATAGTATCTCTAATACTATACCTGATCATCCGGGTGCAATTATGGTCCAGTAATTAATTTACTGTGGTAGCTGCATCAACATTATGTCTTATCCTGTCACTTAAAGCCATCAAACAATTCAAAGGGAAAAAGAATGTGTATCTGTGTGTGCATATACTTGTATGTTTGGGTATATACATATATATCTGAGTATGTGTATGTATGTGCACATGTGTCTGTCTTACAGACAGGGGGCAGAGAGAAAGAGAAAATATAATTTGTCCTTCCATTAAAACATTCTTAGATTTATTTATGCATTTCATTCATTTCAACCTCAAAATCCACCAAAACCATCACAAATGACTCCAGTCAAAAACTAAGTAATGCTCGTTTTGCTACAGAATCTATTTTTTATACAAATTGCAATTTCATTTTTACCCATTTAACCTTCCTACCTTCCCTAACATACTTTGTTCTACCTACAACAATCCTATCCACTCTCTAAGAACCAAGTAAATTCCTTTTTTATATTTAGCAGTTTTCCTATCCAAGTGAGCCTTGTGTTGTGGCCTCCATAGTTTACAACCTCAAGTTTACAAACCTGACAAATAACATAAATGAGTGAATAATTGTAAATGCTTGGTATCTATGTACATTTCTCATTTTTCTCACAGTTGACATAGACACCAGTACAAGAAGTAATTTTCATCCTAACTCTACCACAAGAGAAACAAACAAAAAATATTGAAGTGGGAAAATAAACGGCAGCTGACACACAATGTTTGTCCGGGAAATAAAAGGGAGTGGTGAGGACCGTAGCAAACTGAAGAGTAATGCCTCTTTAAGTGAACAGCAGCTGCAGAGTTGCAAAATGTTTCCTCATAAGAATGTGGATTTCCTCTGAATTTTCAGGAAGAGCCAAATATCTGAATATTTATGGAAAACCCCTCACTTTTTAAGTACTGGCAATTAATTTCAAATTTTTAAAAATACACAGAAACTTTTCAAAACAACCTGCAGGTAAAATAGAGTGTGACCCAAAGAGTGAAGGAACAGATTTAGCCCAAGCCCGCATCTTGCCACCTCTGAAATACTCATTCATTTAGCATGTCCTGACTTATGTCACCTCTTATTACTGTCTAAAACATGCATACATGCTCTGCAGCCAAACTGTCTGGGTTTGAATTCTATTCCACCATTCACTCTCTGTGTGGCCTTGGGCAGCCTCTCTGTGCCTCAGTTTCCTTCTTTGTAAAATGCAGATTAGTAATAGGGTTGTTATGAAGATTAAATGAGGTCCTATTGGTGCGGCAGTTAAAAGAGTTTAAGGCACAAGGTAATTAATCACTGTAAGGTAGTTAGTATTAAATCTTACATTGTATTATCATTTGCTGTATTTCTTCCCTGCCTCCTCTCTGACTAAACTTTAAATGCCTCAAAGGTATCTGTTTATACAATGTGATGCTTAACATAGTTTCATTTTAGAAAAGGATCTCAATATTTTTTTAAGCCCAAAATACAGTAGAAATCTTAAAAGAATATTTAAGGAAATTGACTGAAAATCAAGGTTAAGTTACTGCTTGTCCTTGCCTTTGTTCTACATATTCAAATCTACTGTAAGGCCAGCACATTGCACTAGTCCATGTCAATTTGTTCCATGATCAGTTATAATGAATGTTTTCCAAATCCCAGACATATAATTTCCTCTTTGAAATATTCTATCCAGTTTGCAGTACAACAGACAGGAACTATTCATGTCTTTTTCTTTTCTCCTTCTGAAAAGACTGGGAGAGAGTTAGGGTTAGATAGAACAGTAGGGACATGTAGGGCAGCCTTGTGTGGCTGGAGCCCCTGGGTCTTTCTCACCTGCCTTTACTTAAATTGACGAAGGTTACATCACAAAAACCTGACAGGGTGCTTGTAAAAATGGAGCCATTATTATCCTCATTCTTTTCTTCCACTATAATCCTTGTTCTCTTTGAAAATAAAGAGTAGGTTCTAGAAAGGGAGTGTTACAAAACGGAACCCCATATTTCACAGCATGAAATTCAGAATTCTGAGACAGGTAACACAAATAGAGTTTTACACTATAGACTAGGATAATGACTGTACCAGAGAACTTTGGGAGGTAGGCTCTAAGCATATAAAGTTAAAGGCATGTCTAAGTCCAATCTAAACTTCTCTCTTCCCAAAATTATATTTAAAATGTTGAATATAACCATGTGTCACTAAGCAATCAAAACCCTTTTCCTAAGTATTAGTGGGTAGAGAGTAGCAACAATGGAGTGGAGCCAGAGAAAGTAAAAATACAAGGTAGTTTAAAATGTGCTGCTATTAATACCAAGGTTTTTCAGAGGAGATTTTTAAAGTTAAAAAAAAATAGCCATGAACCCTGGACCACATTGTTGTATAGGGCACATAGGTTATATGTGGGTTTACATGGGGGAGGTGAGTGGTGGAAGAGAATATGGGAAGGATGGAGTTAAGAAAGAACAAGGGGTTTGAGAAGAAGCCAAATAAATCATGGAAATTTAATGAAGAATTACATAAATCATGCAGAGATACCTCTCTTGAAAATTTAACTTAAGAAAAGGTGAAATTTGAAAGAAATTAACCATACCAGAATTTACAGTACTAATTGTTTCTTTAAATAAATATTCACTGATTGCCAACTCTGTTTCAGGCATTGGGCTTGATTTTGGAGAGAAAAATGCAAATGAGACACAGTATCCTTGATTTTGGAGGAGGAAAATGAAAATGAGACACAACCCTGAGGAACCACTGAATGTATTCTATGTATCGGTGTGTGTTGGGAATAAGCTTACAAAAAAGAGAGAGAAAAAAATTAATTAATAAAGAATGTAAAGGTAAAATCAAAGGAGAGACTGGTTTGTTAGGAAAGGGAGGAGTCGACAGAGAAAGGGCTTCAAATGCATTAACTCTTGAACTGAGTGGGTGCTACTAGGCAGATGGCAACTGAAGGTCATCGCTTTATAAAATTAATCCCTTCAGATGCTTATTTTGCTTCCCTTTCCACAAAATCCAAATCCCGTACCTGTTAAGTTATGGGGAAACTCATTTATGCTCTTGCATATTATTGCATATTGCCAGGTATGTTACAGCAATTTTATTCTTTGTATCCTAATGATCACACTTAGTTTTAGGGAAACAATGGATAGTGTTTTGCAAAACACATCCAATGGTAATACTACCTTGCTCTCTAGTAAACACCACAGACCCCAAACCCAGAAAAAAAAATCAAGCACAGAAGAATAAGGCCAAAAATGATTCAGAAGACTATAGATTGGAACTACCCCAAAATGAAACTAATCCTAGCTAATTTAAATAGGAAGGCATCTATTAAAAGAATATTAGATATGTCACAATTTCATTGGCAAAGTTGGGAAATGAGACACATAGTTAGACTTTGCAGCTTGCACCATCAGCACCGCCAGCCCTCGACACTGGACACAGGCAGAAGCAGTACTGCTCTGGCTCCCCCTGAGATTCAACCCAACAAGGGAACTCCTTCCGCTGACAAGAGAGAACTCCTCAAAGTGCCCCCTATTCTAGGATGACCAGAACTGACTTGTCAGTACCTAGATCACATGTCCTTGTCCTAGCTAAAAGGGAGGCTAAGAAAGTATCTAATATTTTCACCCTCTATAATGGGAAGTGGTCATGCCCCTTCCAAAATGCATAAGGAAAAGGTCATTCCCATACATAGGAATAGGGTTCAAATGCTGGCCAACCAAGTGGAATGGCAGGCTAAGAGGTAGTTGTGTCTAGCAGAAAGAATGCAGAATCTGAAGTCTGCCAAATCTCAACTGGAATATATCCTCTGCCTTCTATTAGATATGTGACAACTTCTCTGAGATTAATTTTCCACATCAGTAAAGCCAGGAAAACAATGTCTACATTTCTGATTTGTGGGAAGAAACACACACACACTCACACACACACACACACACACACCCTTAATTTGGAACTGATTAGCCTAGATTTTTATCTCTTGGCATTTTTTAAAATAGGAGAGATATTTCATTTACCATGAAATATTGATGTCTTATTTTGCCTAATTAAAGAGAATGAATAAAAACAAATTTCAAACTAATTTCTAAAAGATTCAGAACCATTCAAGAATCATGTAGGGATGTGAAATGGAGTGGTCTTTATGCCAATTACCTGGCATTAGGCATTTCCAAATAAACCGAAATTTTGCCACCAAAAAATAATAAATAAAAACTTTTAAAAAGCCTAGTTGTAGGAGAGAAGTGGTATCCATGGAGAAAAGATAGGAGAGAATTTGTAGAGCACTCGCACTTCCTCCTTTCTTCTCTGTCCTTTGTGGAAGTAGACAGACATCTCATAGGCCATTCATTATACAGCTGTTTGCTAAGCACCAAGACCTGCAAACAACTGGGAATAGGGCAAAGCTTACTCTCTTCAATTTCTCCCTAGGCTGAAGCTCCATGGCAGGGGCTCTGAGGCTTTCTAAGTGCTCAGAGCAGGCTACAAAGATAATGTCAGGCAAGGATAGGTTGTCACCGCAGGAGCCCACACAGAGACCATCCATTAAGGATTTTGAGGAAAAAGAAGTGACACCATCCCCATAAGGTTTCGCAGTTAGGGGCCCACAGAGAGAATGCCCCTAGCCACCTATGCCCATCTCAAGTGCCATCCCAGGGAACAGGCACTTAGAGACCAGCTGCATCAAATCTTATCAGACAGCCAGTAGCTAGATGGAGAAGAGGTGATGGCCAACTACAGAGGTGCCCCAAATTCCTCACAAAGAGCATGCAGTCCCTCACATGGGGAGTTAGTCCTTACCTAGATCCCAGACTTCAACCAACACAGGTGAAAGAGAATGCAGGCCACTACCCCTCCACTGAAAGTAGACATTGACCATAATAAATACTGAATGTGACTTGAAAAAAATTATCTGAATGTACTGAGATACTTCTACTGTAAAGATCAAGGTTCTCTACTCCCCAGTCTTATCAGTGGGTAGCAGAACAGAAAATAATGCTGACAAAATATTGAAAAAATTGAATATTACATATTTGCATGTTGCTGAGCTGAGACTGTTCAGTGCGTTGCTTTTTATAATTATTTCACAGTTGTGTGTAGAGGGGCCTAGGAAGAGAGGGGATGTATAGAGGGAGCAGAAAAAAAAAAACTGAAGCCAGTCAGTCATCACTGAAATGAGTAAATCTCATCTAATAGAACAGATTTTTTCTGATACTTTAGCACCTTCCAATTCTAATTTTTAAAAAAAAAATCTAAGAAAATGTTTTAGTGGGTCCTAAATAAACCTATCGTTTAATGCCATTCCCAGAAAAAAAAAAAAAAAAGATATTATACCTGAACCTTG
Organism: Neomonachus schauinslandi; assembly: GCF_002201575.2. Classification (NCBI taxonomy): domain Eukaryota; kingdom Metazoa; phylum Chordata; class Mammalia; order Carnivora; family Phocidae; genus Neomonachus; species Neomonachus schauinslandi. The sequence goes on along the minus strand of NC_058409.1, from coordinate 77,586,987 downwards.
TATCTACTCCAGTAGAACCCTCATAACATTTAAGCTTAACTCTCGATTTTTAGCTCAGAATACTCAAATCTTGACTGGCAGTGTTGTTTATCCCAATGTACTGCTAATAATCATCATCAACTTTAATAACTGCAATAATTTCCAATGTTCAATGCGTCTTTCCTCTGAGGAACTCAAAACAACTTCACATTTACTATGTTATTTGTTCACAGGCATCCCTGTGAGGACTGAAAAAGAACAGGAAGTATATTGATTGTGCTATAGAAAAAAACCCAGTGAGGTTAAGTATTAGACCAAGGTCACAGAGCTAGTTCGAGGCAGACCCATGATAGATATTGCTAAAGTTAAGTACATAAACTAGAGTTGGGCTAAACCCAGGTATAACAGATTTGATTAAGGCCTACATCTCTGAAGCAGAGAGACTAGACCTCCTCACCAGAGTCATGAAGTCTTTGCCCCAGGCAGACCTCAATCTCTCTTTCTAAAGGAGTCTTAAATCAGCCCATCCACCCCTGTGTAATTTTACTTTCTTCAAGTTCTTAAGATTGTAGTGCTTCCTGGTCTGCATCAAGCTGGATGTTTTGGCCAATACAATGGGCAATTTTGCCACCCAGGCTTCTGACTATTAAGTACTTGCCTGGTAATGAAGTATTTCTTCAATAGAAGGAAATTATTTTTTTATCATAACATTTGAAGAAAAGTTTCCATAACATGTGATCATTGTAAAATTATTCTAACACTATTTTAATGAAAAAGATATTGTCTATCGGCTAATGTACACGGATTTTTGCCTTTTCTATTTGACCTACCTGCCCTCCTATCACTATGCACACTGGCCATTTCAGATACTTGCTTTAGGCTAACATTGTTGGTGTCTTGGGACTGTTACCACGATCTCTTCAAACATGTTTTTGCATCCAATTCTTGCCCATTATTTACCAAATCTACACATTCAACTCAATTATTTTACCACTTGACTCACTTTTTTAAAAGATTTATTTGAGAGAGATTGAGAGCATGCGTAAGCAGGGGGAGGGGCAGAGGGAGAGAACAAGAGAAGTAGGCTCCCTGCTGAGTGTGGGGTCTGATGTGGGGACTTGATCTCCCCACCCCCCGACCCTGAGATCATGACCTGAGCCAAAATCAAGAGTCAGATGCTCAACGAACTGAGCCACCCAGTCACCCCTCCACTTACCTCATTCTTATTTCTATAGTTCAATATGGAAAATTTTGGCAAAGACCTACATTTTCCAAAACACAACACGGATTATTTGAATACAAGTTTTAGCAAGAATTTGAGTATGCTGGCAAATTATTGGAATGGAGTTTCCTCCTACAATGGGTTCTCAAAAAGAAAATTACCTTAGTTCTATTTACTAAAATAACAAACTCTTTTTAAATCCTTGCCAAGATAGTCAATGAGTTTCCTCCATAAAAAATGAAGGAGCTTCCCAAGTTCTCCTAGGGCTTATAAAGCTACTGTCTATAAACACTTGTCCTCCTTCCATGGAGGCATCAGTGTAGGGTAAAGGGGGAGAACTAAAGTCCATGAAGCCCACCCTCCATCTTCTAATGACATAGTAGGTGCCAGCAAAAAAGCCATGTGCCATGTTTATGAGTTGTGATCATTGGGAATTTCATTGTCTGCAGTGAGGTTATTAACCAAGTCATATCTGGTAATGTTAAGCAGTCAAGAGGCAGGGTCACATTCTAGTTCACCTGAACGGGAGCTGACTATCTTTTTACATATTATTCACTATGAAATTCCTTAATCTATTTTTCTTCCAAATTGTATAGAGGCATATAGGGAAAAGCAGCATATAGGGAAAATAGTAGAGTTCCATGTTCTGGTTCTGGTTCATCCTTAACTCACTGAGAATCAGTTTCCTTAACAGCACAACAGAGGCAATAATGCCCACTCTATCTCGCTTGGAGCGCTTTAAGAATAAAATAAAATAATGCAAAAGTGCTTGGTGTACCATAAAGAACCACTCAAACAATTCACACATATAGCACTGATTTTTTTTCAAAGCACTCTAAGAGTCCATTTACTCTTTTTTCAAGTAGTGAACAGCACTTTTCAAACCCTAATAAATGTCAAGGTTATAAAGGTACAATACCATTTGTAAAGTTCAGCTTAAAGGTAAACAGGGCAGCTTATTAGCATCCACAAGAACTGCAAGTTAATTTTAACCTAATAAATATCCTGAAAATACTCATAAGAAGATAGTACATCATGCCAAGGAAACTTATCCTTTAAATTAATGTCATACTCAACTGGTTTCTTAGGCAGGCTGCTAGTTGCAAACTTTTTGCAAACTTTTGTGATGCTACTATCTTCAGCAACAGACTCTAAATAGTATGTAAGTGAGCTTTGAAGTCAGACAGCCTAGATTCAAATTCTTCCTCCCACATATTAGTTCTGTGATTTAGGGCAAGGTATATAACCTCTCTATGCATCTATTCCTTTAACTGTAGGATAAAGAAAATGATAATGCCTGCTTCATAAGAACGTTATGTAGATTACATGAAATAATAAACATGAGACACTTGGCTCAGTATTTGATATATAGTAACATGACACAAACTTTAGCTATTAATACCATTAATAACGATGATGATAATTGCTAATAATTACTATACATTATTAGGGCATATTTGTGCATTAGGAATCTACATAATCACTGTAATATTGAATGACCTAATATATAAGCATCAGCTGTGCTGGAAGGAAGCAAGTTGTTTCAGTACAAAGATAAACAGAACAATTTTTCATCACCAGTTTGCTCTGGATAGGCATAAGTTAGTTACGATCATTTCTTATGCGTCTTTTTTTTTTCCCTTTCAGTTGTCAAGTATAACTGTCCAATGTGGCAAAATTCTCAGAAACTTCCAAGCTTTAAAGTAGGATTCTGAAGTGTTGTAAGTAAACAAGAAAGTTATAAAATATATAAAATAAAGTTTAAGAGAGCCAAGACTTGGAAACATGTTAACTATTGTATCCTACAAGTCACACAAGGTTTTTAACCACAATGCCTGCATTCTATGTTGCAAGTGACAACAGAAGGCATTTATTTGTCAGGATTCACAGAGTTCAAGTTATGTAAAAGCACGGTATCCACTCCTACAGGCAACACTCCCACACACAGTCACAAACATGAGGCAGAGATAATAAACAACCAGTATGTTTGGAGATTATCATTCTGTCCTTTCTTCAGAAAATAAAAAGGATGGGTGCCTTGGTGGCTCAGTCCGTTAAGCGGTTAAGCCTCTGCCTTCAGCTCAGGACATGATCCCGGGGTCCTAGGATTGAGCCCTCCATCCGCTCCCTCCTGCTCAGGGAGGCCTGCTTCTCCCTCTCCCTCTGCCCCTCCCTCCTGCCTGCCCACTCTCTCTCTTTTTCTCTCATAAACAAATAAAATCTTTAAAAAAAAAAAAAAAGAAGCCAAAATTGTTTCCTAAATGTCCAGATCTAGAAAAAGTATTTATTTGCCAAATAATGTGTGCCCTGAGAAAAGAAATAACATTGTATACTTACCATTGAAATAACCACAGAAAAGTTTGTAGCAGGTATATTTCATTTTTTTTTATTATGTTATGTTAGTCACCATACCATCATTAGTTTTTGATGTGGTGATCCACGATCCATTGTTTTCATATAACACCCAGTGCTCCATGCAGTACGTGCCCTCCTTAATACCCATCACAGGGCTAACCCATCCCCCACCTCCCTCCCCTCTAAAACCCTGTTTGTTTCTCAGGTCCATAGTCTCTCATGGTTCATCTCTCCCTCCGATTCCCCCGCTTCATTCTTCCCGTCCTTCTCCTAATGTCCTCCATGCTATTCCTTATGTCCCACAAATAAGTGAAACCATATGATAATTGACTTTCTCTGCTTGACTTATTTCACTTAGCATAATCTCCTCGAGTCCCATCCATGTGGATGTAAAAGTGGGGTATTCATCCTTTCTGATGGCTGAGTAATATTCCATTGTATATACGGACCACATCTTCTTTATCCATTCATCTATTGAAGGGCATCTCGGCTCTTTCCACAGTTTGGCTATTGTGGACATTGCTGCTATGAACATTGGGGTGCATATGGCCCTTCTTTTCACTACATCTGTGTATTTGGGGTAAATACCCAGGAATGCAATTGCTGGGTCATAGGGTAGCTCTATTTTTAATTTTTTGAGGAACCCCCACTATGTTTTCCAAAGTGGCTGTACCAACTTGCATTCCCACCAACAGTGTAAGAGGGTTCCCCTTTCTCCACAACCTCTTCAACATTTGTTGTTTCTTTCCCTGTCCATTTTTGCCATTCTAACTGGTGTAAGGTGGTATATCAGTGTAGTTTTGGTTTGAATTTCCCTGATGGCTAATGATGATGAATGCTTTTTCATGTGTCTGTTGGCCATTTGTATATCCTCTTCAGAGAAGTGCCTTTTCATGTCTTCTGCCCATTTTTTGACTTGATTATTTGTTTTTTGGGTGTTGAGTTTGAGAAGTTCTTTATAGATCTTGGATACCAGCCCTTTATCTGTAGTGTCATTTGCAAATATCTTCTCCCATTCTGTGGGTTGCCTCTTTGTTTTGTTGACTGTTGCCTTTGCTGTGCAGAAGCTTTTTATCTTGATGAAGTCCCAAAAGTTCATTTTTGCTTTTGTTTCACTAGCCTTTGGAGATGTATCTTGAAAGAAGTTGCTGTGGCCGATGTCAAAGAGGTTACTGCCTATGTTCTCCTCTAGGATTTTGATGGGTTCCTGTCTCACATTGAGGTCTTTCATCCATTTTGAGTTTATCTTTGTGTATGGTGTTAGAGAATGGTCGAGTTTCATTCTTCTGTATACAGCTGTCCAATTTTCCCAGCACCATTTATTGAAGAGACTTTTTTCCATTGCATATTTTTTCCTGCTTTGTCAAAGATTATTTGCCCATAGAGTTGAGGGTCCATATCTGGGCTCTCTATTCTGTTCCATTGGTCTATATGTCTGTTTTTGTGCCAGTACCATGATGTCTTGGTGATCACTGCTTTGTAATATAGCACCAAAAACCATAAGATACCTCGGAATAAACCTAACCAAAGAGGTAAAGGATCTATACTCTAGGAACTACAGAACACTCATGAAAGAAATTGAAGAAGACACAAAAAGATGGAAAAACATCCCATGCTCATGAATCAGAAAAATAAATATTGTTAAAATGTCTGTGCCACCCAGAGCAATCTATACCTTCAATGCCATCCCGATCAAAATTCCAATGACATTTTTCAAAGTGCTGGAGCAAACAATCCTAAAATTTGTATGGAATCAGAAAAGACTCCGAATTGCCAAGGAAATGTTGAAAAAGAAAAACAAAGCTGGGGGCATCACATAGCTGGTATATTTCAACAATTCTAAACTTCTCTTGGTTCCTGAAAAAAAATTATTTCTTCATTTAATTTGGAAACTTTTCACATGCTGCTCCTCTATCTACAATGCTTGTCCATCCCCATCCAACTCCTATTTTCACCACATTAACTTCTCTTCATCCTTGACCTTGCAGCTTACATGTCACTACTACTGGCAAAACTTATATTCCCCATTTCTAGATGTGGTGCCCTTGCTAAGTACACACATGCCTTGTACTTCACCTCTGATGTTCATTTTCCCACTCCATCTTACTTACCCACTTACTTGTCTATATCCCCCTCTGGACAGTATGCACAATGAAGGCAGGAGACATGTCCAAACTGTTATCATTTCATCCTAAGCACTTCACATAGTGCCTGACACTTTGTAGACTCCTACTTAATATTTGTGAAAAAATTTTTAAGTGCTCTCAAAATTCCAAATTGCAGCTAAGTAAGTATAGCCATTATGTGCTTTGTAAATAATTTCATTGTTTCCTTTTTCAAATAAATATATAATATGCCATGTCATGTAGTATGGTCTTCATTAAGGTTTTATATTTTTCAATGCCCACACCGAGAAACCATTTAATAAATACTTTAAAATAAGCGATCAGGCTTAGCTTTGTTTTTCCCTTGGCTGGGATAGTAAGCTCTAATTACTTCCAAGAACACCTCAGCCATTTTTCATTCTCAGATAGAAAAGGAGCCACTTACTCTGAGTTTTATTCAAAAAAATACATAATGTAAAAAAAAAAAGTTTGAATGGACTGAGAGGCAGACAAGAGTCCTGGCTCTGGTCTGTCTCAGTCAAGGCCTAGCTTCTGGTCTTAGCAACCTATGTGAACAGAAAGCTGCTTAACTTCTCCAAATGCTTCATATACAGAGTGATAAAATTTGGTCAGGCAATTTCAAAGAGGGAAACACTTGAATGCCATTAAAACAGAAAGAATACTGTTCTTCATGAACCCAGTTGTTGGAATCTGCATAAAAATACAGAAACTGGGGCCACAAAAATGTACTAAAGAGGAAGGAAGTCTGACCAGCAGTATCTCAGGCATAACAGGATGTGGAGGTCCACTTTGGTCCTCAGCAGAGCAATACACAGACTGAGGCGCAGGAGATCCCAACAATGGGTCTGTCTACAGGGATGCTCACAACCCTAGGTGGTCATTCTTATCCCTAGTTCATGTGACGCTAAGTTCTCCTCCATCCACATAGGTCAAGTGTTAAGACTGTGCTTGTCTGTTCAATTTAATCAAGGTTTTATAGATAAAAGTTTGGATTTCAAAAATTCCCACTAATTAATAAGTTAGTTAACTATATTATTCTGAAGGGGATGCAATAACTATTTCAGGTCTTTTGAGTTCTCTTGGACCAATTACTTCTTTCAATGCACAAATCTGAATCTTGCATGAAGCTAGTAGATCTCAACCCACAATGTTATTATGCCAAGACTGTTTCCTCACTTTAATTTGATATTTCTGTGGGTTATCATAAAGCAAAACAAAAAGAAGATAAAGAGCACATCTTTCTTGATAACTGCTTTGGACTGGCTTTTCTATCAACCATCACCACTGACCTTTTCCTATTCAGTATATTCCATGTAAATATGAGGATTCTCATGTGTAGATGGGAGTAGTGAAGTGTGTCAGGAGACAAAAATAGAGCATCTGGCCCTCTCCTCAGAGAGCCATCAGCTATCTTGGAGGGCCCTTAGATTCCAGAGAAATTTACTTAGTTGGAGGCAGTTCTGGAAGGATTCATGCTATAGGAAGTTAGGCGGTGTGATTTGGGAGGACACCTGAAAAACATTTCATCAAAAATCAGGTCTGCAACCCTGTCAAAGGGACTAAAATCCCACCATAATAGAGTTAGGTCTTTGAATTAAAGAATTTAATTTCTGGATAAATTTCATAGTTTGATAATATTTAAATAGCAGTAGAGGGAACATATTTTAGCCATTTCCAGACACTAATATTATAACATAAGTAAATATATCAGATAAGATTCATTTACTTAGCAAGACTCTAGGACACCAAATAATTAAGTCAGGAACTTCCAAACTTCCAAAAGTTTCTAACTTTTCTCTATCTATTAACTCAGAATGTATAGTTCCTAGTAATTCCAACACCAACCAGCAACCAGATATTTCTGAGATGATAGAAAGTGTCTTTTAGAAACCTATGATAAAGTATATTCCCAGGAACATCTCCTTGGCATCAACAGATGAAGGGAGTATCATATCACAGGAAACCAAGCTCTCTGGGGGCCATCACTGGATCTTCATATAATCCAAGTTCTAGGGAGTTCTATGGCAAAGCATAGTAGGAATTCCACTCAAAAAGAAGATTCAAAAAGCAAGGATGCTGCAGCCTAAATGTTTTACATAGATTTTAGGGGAAATGTGATTTATGATTTTTTTTTTTTACCTTTTACCATTTTTTATCATTTTATTTTTCATCATAAGTGTTCTTTTTAATCCCTATCCTGTATTTCACCCATCCCCCCCGACCTACTACCTTTTAACATTTCTTATGATTTTTCTACATCTCTCTCCTACTTAGTCTCCATAGGATTCAGACATGTGCCCAACAGGAAGCTAAACAAGTGATGCACAACATGTAGAACTTGAGGCTGCCTGCCCTTCTGCAGCCAAGGTTCACTTATTACAACACATTCATCCTTCTTTTTGCCTCAGAATAAGCTCTTCTAAAAGTTCTGTCAATGTAGGAAAAGTGTCCACCCCACCAGTTTTCCAGACAAATTACATTATGTTTGCATCTCACTTAGAACCCCGACATACTTATAAAAATGTACAGAGACATAGAATAGCATGGCTTAATAGTACAGTATAATTGCAATATAAAATGATAGAGGATGAAGAGGGGAGGCAATAGTAGGAGATGGAGTCATTTAACTAAAAGGGGCTTTTTTATGAATGCTAAACAACTCAAATTTACCCTGAGGACAATGAGAAGCAATTTATATTTTTTATAAATAGAATTGGATTCAGAGGATAGATTGGGATGGGACAACATAGGAGATTTATCTAAAATAAGAGAACCCCCTTTTTTTTTAAATGTTTTTTTTTTTTTAATTTTTTTGACAGAGAGAGACATAGCGAGAGCAGGAACACAAGCAGGGGGAGTGGGAGAGGGAGAAGCAGGCCTCCCGCAGAGCAGGGAGCCCAATGTGGGACTCGATGCCAGGACCCTGGGATCATGACCTGAGCCGAAGGCAGACGCTTAACGACTGAGCCACCCAGGCGCCCGAGAACCCCCTTTTTTAAGTAAGCTCTATGCCCAATGTGGGGCCTGAACTCACAACCCGGAGATCAAGAGTCACAGGCTCTACCAACTGAGCCAGCCTGATGAGCACCGGATGTTATATGGAAGTGGTGAATCACTACACTGTATACCTGAAATTAATATTACTCTGTATGTTAACGAACTGGAATTAAAATAAAAACCATAATCATCATCATCATCATCATCATCATCAAAATTTTAAAAGATAGCCAAATTTATATCAGATAAAATAGACTTCAAAAAATAAAAAATAAAAAAATAAGAGAACCCGTCATCTCCCACCTGTCTTTCTAATGGACAGACTACCAACAGAATCTGGGCCAATATTGATAAAATACATTAAGCTCCTCTTAGAAAAAATGTCCTTTGGGGCACCTGGGGGGCTCAGTGGGTTAAGTGTCTGCCTTTGGCTCAGGTCATGGTCCCAGGGTCCATACATTAAGTTCCTCTTAGAAAAAATGTCCTTTGGGGCACCTGGGTGGCTCAGTGGGTTAAGAGTCTGCCTTTGGCTCGGGTCATGATCCCAGGATCCTGAGATCAAGCCCTGCACCAGGCTCCCTGCTCAGCAGAGAGCCTGCTTCTCCCTCTCCCTCTGCTGCTCCCCGTACTTGTGCTCTACCTCTCTCTCTCTCTCTCTGTAAAATTAATAAATAAAATCTTTAAAAAAGGAAAAAATGTCCTTTAATACAAAACAAGATAAACAAAGCATTCCTTCTCATCTCTATTCTTACAAAGAACAATGAGTCTGATTTTCAGTGGATACAATTCATGAGGTCCTCATCAATTTTTAAGAAAAATGACCATACCTTCCAAAGATGATATATAAAAATTTAATATATAGACACATCAAAACAGGAAGCCATTATTAAATATAAATGGTTAAATTACTTTCTTGGATGAAAATGAAATAATCTTTCCACATATATTAGTTCAGTATATTTCCTAACATTCATTTAAATGACTAATATATTTTTTCTAACAGTCACATCAATTCTTAAGTCTAGATCACTGTCCCTATTTAATGAAAAAACTTGTATACTTATTAGCTTATGAGTATTTACATCTTATGTATATTTACATGAAAACATTTGTACAACTAAAGAAGCAAAAACATACTGAAGTCAGTTTATTTAAGTGAATACTTTTTAAAATGCATTATAAAAATAAAAACAAGATCTTTATATACTCAGGGAAACAGTACGATTAATAAGTCACACCTACGACAAATTGGAAAATTCACAACCTCCTGATGTAATGATACATTTCTGAGCCTGTATATATGAAAAGGATGTATTTTAGGTGATTGTTCATATGGCTAAAACACAGTGTGCCTCCTTGTGCAATTAAGAAGTTTCATAAAATTTGTAACTACCTCTTCTTTACTTCTCTTGTGACTCTGGTCCTGAACTACCACAGTGATCCTTAGGCTCTTTTCTAATTCACAAAGTGTTAATAAAGTCTATTCTTTAACCATTTCCCCAATACAGATAGAAAAAAATAAACCATAATATCAGAAAGAATGCAACAGGGGAAGGAAAAGGCAGAATTGTCTGTTTCATTAATATAAATTCCTGATTTTGCTCTGTCTTCAAAATTTGTTCTATTTCTCCCTCTCAGCCTCCAATACCACCTCCTTCACCTAATTTCTGGTCATTTGTTTACTACAATAAAATGTGCATGATGATAACATCAGAAAATGTTTGTGATAAAATGAATGGTGTATTAGTTTTCTGTGGCTGCTGTAACAAATTATCACAAACCAGGTGGCTTAAAAAAAACAGAAGTTTATTCTCTCACAATTCTGGGGACTAGAAATTCAAAACCAAAGTGTCAGCAGGGCCACTGTCCTTCTGAAGGCTCTAAAACAGATTATGTTCTTTGCTTCTTCTAACTTCAGGTAGCTATTGGCATTCCTTGACTTGTGTACCCATCACTCCTCCTCTGCGGTCTACCTCCATGGTCACATTGCCTCCTCCTCTTTTGTCTGTCCTCTCTGTTTCTTGTCACTAAGTTTAGGGCCTTTCTGAAAAATGGAGGATGACTTCCTTTTCTCAAGATCCTCAACTTAATTTCAGTTGCAAAAACCCATTTTATTATTATTTATACAAATTCAATTAATTAACATACGATATATTATTAGTTTCAGATGTACAGTTCAGTGATTCATCAGTCTTATATAATACCCAGTGCTCATTACATCATGTGCCCTCCTTAATCTCCATCACCCAGTTACCCCATCCACCCACCCCAACCCCTCCAGCAACCCTCAGTTTGTTTCCTATGATTAAGAGTCTCTTATGGTTTGTCTCCCTCTGATTTCATCTTGTTTTACTTTTCCCTCTCTTCCCCTATGATCCTCTGTTTTGTTTCTTAAATTCCACATATGAGTGAGATCATATGATAACTTTTTTCTGATTGACGTATTTCAGTTAGCAGAGTACTCTCTTGTTCCATCCACGTCATTGGAAATGGCAAGATTTCATTTTTTTAATGGCTGAGTAGTATTCCATCATATATATATATATACACCCCACATCTTCTTTATCCATTCATCTGTCAATGGATATCTAGGCTCTTTCCATAGTTTGGCTATTGTGGACATTGCTGCTATAAACATTGGGGTGCACATGCCCCTTCAGATCACCTCATTTGCATCTTTGGGATAAAGACCCAGTAGTGCAATTGCTGGGTCATAGGGTAGATCTGTTTTCAACTTTTTGAGGAACCTCCATACTGTTTTCCAGAGTAGCTGCACCTGCTTGCATTCCCACCAACAGAGTAAGAGGGTTCCCCTTTCTCTACAATCCTCGCCAACATCTGTCATTTCCTGAATTGTTAATTTTAGCCATTCTGACCGGTTTGAGGTGGTATCTCCTTGTGGTTTTGATTTGTATTTCCCTGATGCCAAGTGATGTTGAGCATTTTTTTCATGTGTCTGTTGGCCAGCAAAAACTGATTTTATAAATAAGATAGCATTCACAAATTTCTGGGATTAGAATGTGGACATACCTTTTTGAAGGCCATCATTCAACCCACTAAAATGGCATAATAAGTAAGTGAAACATAGTTGATAGACACGATGCATTTGTATGTAACAAATATTAGTAGATAAAGTCATCATTACTTATACAGTCAATAGAAATTTAATGGATCTAGAGGGGAATAAAATAAACATGTCTTAAATAGCTATTATGTACCAGGCAGAGAAGGGATCCAGGTTTTGTGTAGCCTAGAGAACTGTTTTTTTTAGAAAATAATATAATACTATGAATACAAAAGTAGCTGTGAAAGTGAGTATATATTTAGAATGAGGAAAGAATTAGTAATAAATTATAAAGTTTTAAAAAGCTGAAAAATACTATGAACATAACAAAATCCAAAAAAATAACATCACTTTTAACAATATTATTAATTGCTACTTCCATAATACTTGTGTAATACTTTTTCCCCTACGTTTTGGGTTCATTCTATTAATAATTTGTATATCATTTTCAAAAAACTGATAATTCAGTCTTTCCCCTAGCATGGTTAATGGAAATTTGTTTTGTGTTATTGGTAGCTTAGAAGGTTTTTTTTTTTTCAAGCTTCAGCATAGAGGGAGTTTTATGTTTTTTATGTTGTTTTATGTTTACTCTACTGTTTGATGTTCACTATAAAACCACAGTTTTATGGTGTTTTACGATCACTGTGGGCAAGCTCTTGAAGAATCTCAGCACTTTGATCTGTAATATATGCCCCACCCCATGGACTTGGCTAGATCCTCCCTGGACTTACCCCTGGACCTAGCTAGGTCCTCCTTGCCCCTTGTGAGCTGGTCCTTGTTGGGAGAGCACACAAATGGCCACAAATCAAGACCTTCAGAGGCCCCTGATACAGACAGGGAGAGAATACCATTTGTTCAGATCCTCAGGATAAACAATGGTAGGGTCTGGATGAACCTTATCCTGTTCCACCAGGATAAGGTTTTCATGGAGGAGGTGGGTAGACGTGGAGATGCTGGTGACCCAGAACCACCCACAGTCAGAGGACTACTACCTACAGCATGATCTGCACTTCCTCTCTATATCCAGAGAGGAGGATACGCTGGAATTGAAAAGGACCTGTGCAAGTGGGGGCCCTAAGGCTTAACCTTCATGAGTTTCATCTTAAATTCACTTCTGGAGTCAGGTATTTTATATATATCTATACTATCAATCTATATATTTAATTATTTTAAATGTTTAAATTGGTCATTTAAATTAGTTTGAAATAAAGATTATAAAGACCAATAAGATATTATAAATATTACTTCCAAGTTACAGTTTTGTAAAATTTGAGTCATATGTGTTATTGAGTCTGAAAAGATATGATAGACTTTGCATTAACCTATAAAACGTACTAGAGAAATAATAGAGATCATGTCCTCTACTAATAAATAATCAGGTACAACGTCCATACCTTAACATATATGTGCATATATGATTTAATATAGCACAAGTTTCATTTAAGACTCCATAAATATCAATCGGAATACCTGTGTACCAACTAGGAATATGCCCATTTCACATAACATTTTGCCTATTTCCAAAAAAAACATGTAGTCCATATTCCATAAACCTGATCATACAGTAAGAAAAAAAATACTGAGAATAACAAAATATCATTTAAAGTCCTGTCTTACAACAGTTCATTTAAGTATACAAGGTACACAATGCAGCACCTAAGAATAAACTAGTAATCTGCTTTATGTTAAAAAAAAAGGAAATGGCATTCTAAGATACAGCTGCATAGACTATATGATGAATATTCACATATGAGAAACTGACAAATTTATTTTCCTCCATCATTAAGCGTTTTTGTGACAAGCTGGGTATTCATCCCATTAGGGGTCTTTTTTGTGTGCATTCATTTAATCTAATGCTTGCTCATGCCCTTTTCTGACATCCTACAAGACTAGTCTTTTCTTTTCTAAATTTCTGATTACCCATATTGTTAGAAACTCATACTCAGAAAACTCTTTTCAATGATAGGAAGAAAAAACCTTGGTCAAAACTCTCATTCCACTACCTAAAGTTTGGTCTAATAGCTTTTCTTTCAGCTCACCTTAAAAAAAAAAAAAAAAAAAAAAAGATATCAGAAATAAATGTTTTTCATTAACAAAAACATATTAACTATTTTTGCTCACCAAAATTCCATCTCCTTTATATGTTCAGATTACCCCTAATTCAGGAAAACAGAATTCCTTATTTTACAGCAGAGCCTACCACATCAAATTCCATATTCTCAAAGTAAATTATTCTTTTCATGCATCCTTTACTGTTGTATACAAGACAAAACATTTGACTGGGGGACTTCATTCAGTTTTAGCACTCAGTAAAATGACATTCACCTAATAATAGATCATTGAAATCAATGTCCAAATGGATTCCTGGTGTTAAGGTGGAAAACAACACAGGTAATTAAACTCTGATCTCTAGAATCCCTAGTACACCACACTCACTGAGAAGCTTACTCTGAGATTTTTCTGTAAACTGCTGAAATTTGGCAAACCTATGCACTAGAAGATTTCATAGCTCCTTTCCAAATATTTGACAAGAAAGAATATTCTCCATGTTAAAAAAAAAATGCTTGTGAAAAGTACATCATCAATGTAACAGCAGAGTTGTGGCTCCTTCATTTATTATGTATTCAGTGCCTTCTTTATGTATTTCACTGCCCCTGGGTTCATGACCAAACATCAATACATGTTAACACAGTTTCAATATTTATAAGCTAAAAGCTTAGATCCATAATGGTCCTGCTACTCCATCCATACTCACCAGCATCTCAATTATACTGCCTACCAATAAGCCTCCTCAGTAATTAATGCAGGCTAACAGTTTAAAAAAATCTAATTTAAGGCTGCTTTATGGTTAGGATTGCCAAATGTCTCACTCACACCATTGCCTCTCTCCTTTTAAATACTTACTCTAGAAAGGGTTTTGTTTTGCCATATGACAGAATGTGTAAACAGGTGGCTGAGCTCAAAATTATACTTGCATAGTGATCATACCAAAGTTAAATAGGAAATAGCGTTGCCTACTAATATAAATAGCAGTGACTGGTAAATAAGATAGATAAATGTCAGAAATGAACGTTTGTCTAAACAAAGATGAGTGAGAAATGGCACATATTTACACATCCAGCAACATAACTTAGCCTGTTTCACTGAACACCAAATAGAATTTACTTACTTTGTTAAAATAAATGTGAGAATCTACGTAAAATAGTTTTTCAAATGATATTGTTCCCATTAATAATGGACATGCATGAAGACGACTAATATAAAAATCTTTCTCTTTATATAGAAAATCCATAACAAACAACTTTTATAAATATGTCTAATCAGAATTTGATTTGTACGAATTTAAAGGATGCATATAGGCCCACTGTCCTGAAGGAGTAAAAATTTCTCCCTTAAAAATACTGTTAGCCTGATGGTGGGTATTGAGGAGGGCACATTCTGCATGGAGCACTGGGTGTTATGCACAAACAATGAATCATGGAACACTACATCTAAAACTAATGATGTAATGTATGGGGATTAACATAAGAATAAAAAAAAAGAAGGAAAAAAAAACTGTTAAAATAAAAACTCAACTAACAATATCCTATCAGAAATGGGAGGATGAACCCTGGCTATCTGAGAGTTTCCTAGAAAATACACATTTTTGTTGTTGTTGTTATTGAAGAATCTTTAAAAAATATTAGGCTGTTTTATTTTACCATTATAGAGTAGAAATTATTTAACTATTGAAATCTATTTGAGTTCCTAACATATTGATTTCTAATTAATTAAGGTTTCATTCACTGAAATCTAAAATGGTACTTGTATCCTAGTACGTGTTTATGCCCAAATTGGAAGGGTTTCTCTAGTTTGGAAGTGTGATTTTAATTATTCAGTAATAAGTCACTGCCAAGATGACAGGTGATCATCAGCAAGCATCTACCAAGTGAATTTTCCTTTTTTGGGGGTGAAAGAAATTCATTTGCATACTAAAATCAGATGAATCACTGCTCCAATTGGATGTTTTCATACTCTATTTCACCTTACATTAATCCACATACACAAATCCTAGTCCATTCCCCAAACTAAATAGATTCTTTAAATAAAAGAAATATAGAGAATGTGTCCTAAACAAAACAAAGATGAAAGCGGCATTGCTGTTTGCCTGACATTGGTGCTGAAAATTGTGATTCAGATCAGTGAAATATGCTAGAGATGGCTTACCAAAGAAGTTTTAAGCCACCCCTTATGGTCAATTCTTTCCTGAAAGGATGGGTTTGGTTTCTCCCTCCCACTCTTACCTCTCTCCCTCTCTCTCTCTCTCTCTCTCTCTCTCTCTCACTCTTTCACACACACACACACACACACACACTCTATGTTACTATCATGTATGAAATGCTCACGTATAGCATACATTTAATCCTCATAACATTCTGAGAGTTGATCTACCTATTATTATGGGCATTGCTTAGAAATAGTCACGTATTTCAATAACCCACTCACCCAACAACTTCAAATCTCTGCAATCCTAGTAAGAATCAGGAAATCAAGTGTTTTATTAAAGAGCTCAAGGCAGCAAAAAAATAGAGGTCAAAGCTGCACCAAAAACTCAACTCTTACATTACAAAATTTGTGTTTTTAAATATTACGCAGTTACTACTTATTCCTACATCAGACAGTATTCTGCTTAGTACAGATATGATTTTTCTAGTACATAGTAGATTAAAAGTAGAAAATGAGAGAAGAGGGAAAGCACATGTATAAGACAGTGAGAAAAGTCAGCTGCTTAAAGACATATATATATAATGCAATATCAAAAAAATCAGTATATATATTAAATGCAATAACAAAGAATCAAAGTGGTCATTTACCCTAAGGACATAATGACTCAATGACCAAAAAACTCTGAAAAGTACCATATATACAGTATATACTGATGATGTTCCAACACCTACAAGTGATCTAACTTTATTATAATTGATGTAGGTAGAAAAATGAGTTTTACAGAAAATTTTCTGTAGAAAATGTTTTAAAAAATATAGTCTGATAGGGGTGCCTGAGTGGCTCAGTCGTTAAGTGTCTGCCTTCAGCTCGGGTCCTGGGATCGAGCCCCGCATCGGGCTCCCTGCTCCGCGGGAAGCCTGCTTCTCCCTCTCTCACTTCCCCTGCTTGTGTTCCCTCTCTCACTGTGTCTCTCTCTGTCAAATAAATAAATAAAATCTTTAAAAAAAAGAAAAAAATATAGTCTGATAATAAAGCTAAGTTTTTGTTGTTATAAAATTTATTTATGAAGAATGTTACATTCATTGATGATAGGTATTCACTAACTGCTGTAGGAACTTAATGTTTTTGTATATCAGACACTCTAAGAATCTCACGTACATACTTTGCATCATTGACTGTTCTCTAAAAATGAAGAAAACAAAATGGTATCTTAATATCTTTGGGCCTATTTAGAATAATAGGAAAAGAATGTGTGTCAAGCAAATAATCAGTCTGATTAACGAACCCCAACCCAATGAGGTTGGTTGTTTCTGAGGTAAAAAGTAGAGCATACAGGAAAAACAAATGACAAGAGGAAAAAAAGAAAGGATAGAATAACTTGCCTCAAAGTATGGCAGAAAAAAAAGCAAAGATAATTACAGAAAAATATGACTTACGTGAAATTCATATTATTTAAAAGAAGATAACAGAAGGGAGAGTGGAAAGAAAGGAGTAAGGTCCAATATTTTAGGATGGAAACAATCAAGAATCAAGTCCTTCTTAATGGAAGGCTCCAGGGGTCCAGGAAATCTAACCTATGGGAAAAGGACTGTCATCACTGTGACCCAAAGATCAGCCTTCAGACCACCTCTGAGAAACAGAAATTATGACCAATGAATACTCTAGCCAAAACAGAAAACTTTCTGCATTTCTGTTGTAAAGTACACAACCATAAGTCTTACTACTTTCATTTTAGAAATAATAAAAAAATTCAACTGCTGTGAAATGATGGACCCATAAATAACCTTGTCCTAAGTATTAGAAATTGGCCTATAAAACCAGAAGCCAATTAAAGTATTTTCCTTAATCTTTCTCCCAACTCTAATAATTTCTTTCCTTTCCTTTTATCCTTTGTGTGGAGGACAAAGCCTGTCAAGATTCACGCCTGCAACACAAACACAACCATCTTTCCTCCAGGTCCCAACCCAACTGTAGATCCATCACTTCAAATGACAATTCCATAGGAAATCAATATCTTCAAAGGAAGATTGCTTCAACTACTGCAGCGGGGACTGTGGGTACAGCCAGTGAATTCAAGAGAGCACACCCACTTGTAAGGGCTGCTCATTCAGGCAGGATTGATTGCAGGTAAGCTTCCTTAGAGAGGAGGTGGAGGAGCTTTTCATTTCTTCTTCTCTTTTCAACGTGCTCCTCTATTCTGGATCAAATAACAACAGTCCTGAATTATAAATAGCAGCAGGAGATAAACAAATACCCTGACCCACTCAAAATGCTAAATAATAGCTCCACCTGTTGTTTAAAGATTGATGTTCTTTCCATTCAACATATTCTTTCTTCATATTGGGCATTACTAATAGGGGCTGTGATTCACTGATGTTACATCTCCGGATACTCCATGAGAAAAACTGCGCTACAGCCTCAACTCACAAAGCTTTTTTGAACATTATAATCAAACGCAACCTAAAATCCATAAAAACTCAAAACTTGAGATTTTTTTCCTGCTTCCAACATTTTAAACTGATACTACATATTTGTAAAATACCTCTATTAAACTGTTTTTTTTCTAAGTATGTGTAGTGCATGATAATTGAAGAAAAAAATAAGATTTGGAAGGGAAAAGAGAAGGTACAAATTTTATCTTAATCTATTTCTATCTAATCTTTTTCTATACAATTGTTTTTACATAGTTAATCTCATACTGAGGATGCAATTTTATATGTCCTTTATAAAACTAAAAACGCAAAACATCTCCCACAGTCATGGACACTGTTCATCAAATATCGTATTTCAGGGTTATATAATAATTTATTTTGCACAAGTACCATAATCCACTTAATCATCTTCCTACTGCTGATATTTAAGTTGTATCCAACATAGTATTTTGTGATTAGACATAACTCTGAGATAAATATTGGTGTGTATTTCAAAGATCTTTGACACATTCATAAAGCACTTTCTAAAAGAATCAAAACTGTCCAGATATCTGTATGTCAGTGTATGAAATATGTTTTCTCTAGGAAGAGTTGAAATGGAAGATGGTTCTATATTACCAAGTAAATCAGCAAAAGAACAAAGTGACTACCAGTTTAATCCCCAAACGTTTATCTTATGGTACATGAGTTGTCAGGCTCTCTAATGCCAAGGCTTAATAGTGACCCCACAAAAATAAATGCAGTATTCACTCTTCCTTCAGCACCCTAAGTATGATGGAAAAGAGAGAAAGAGAGAGAGAATATATAAAATTAGGAACTGGATCAGACACAATGAATACTTCAACCTCAGACCCATTAAGGTCACGAAGAGCAAAAAGCCCTAACAATTAGTAAGTACGTGATGCAAATCAGCCCCCACTCCATGTTAGTACTTTATATTACTTTTCAATTGACCAATTTTCTAATTTTAAGAAAAGGCCAAATAGTGTTAGGTGGAAAAAAATGATCATATGACAGTCAACAGCCAAGGGTTCAAGTTGTGCCTCTAACAAGCTCTGTGTCCTTGGACAAGTCAGATAATCCCCCAGAATAGCAGTGTCCTTTGTGAACTGCTTGGCTGGGAAAATTAATCTAAGTGTCTTTGGAAATTTAAAATTTTATGGTTCTCTGTCTGATTTTTATGTAACAGGATAAAATCTGTAGATGCTTTCCCACATTTCTCTTACTATTGTCTGCCCATATATCCAGAGTTATTCCTTGTCAAAGGTGGAGAGTGGGGTACAGACCAAAACAAATAATTCAAATGGATTTTTAAAGCATATAGCATTGATACTGGTCTGAAGGTCGGAGCTCTTTCGATTTGCAAGACCCAGCCACTTGAAAGGGGAAGATGTCTACTAGAATTCTAAAAATCTGGTTTTGTTCATCAGGAGTTAAGAAGGATCTCAGGGCAAAGGTTTATAGCATTGCTTTTCAAACTGGTGTTCAAGGCCCACAGGTAAGTCACAAAAACAATTTCCTAGGTCTAGACTAGCATTGTTTCGTTTGTTTCTTCCCTAATGAATTAGGACAGAGTACACTGCAATTAGTAAGACTAAGGTAAGCGTGTGATTTCTGGGGTTGATATGAAAATGTATATCTCACAAAGGGTTTCTATCAAAAAGAAATTTGAAGAATACTAGTTTAGATTATAAACCACATTAGGGAGGGGGAGGAATATGCTTATGTAAGTCCAGTTGTCCAGAACCTTTGTATGTTCATGGGTGATATGGGAGAGAGAGCTTGTAGAGGACTGGTGGGGGGGGGTGCTATGCAAAACTGCTCAACTGTTGTACCAGACTCTTTCTTTTCCCACTGATGGCTTGAAACCCAGAGAAGCAGAGTCTACAGAAACCACCAAAACTTTCATAAGAATATGAAGGCAGAAAAAAACTCCATTTATTGTGTGGATTTTGGAGTTAGGCAGCCTAGTAGTGTGATGTTTGCCAACATGGAGCCATCACTTTTGAGTATAGATTACAACAGGACAGGCATAGACAGAAAAGTATCTTGATATTCATGCCCAATCCACCATCCTTCCTTGAATCCTGTAGGATGTGGAGAGAATTGGAAAAGACTCTCTTGCCCAAGTCAGGGAGAAAAATAAATGAAAATTAAGATATGGTGTCCCTGAAGGTTAAGGGGATGAGAAATAGGGTGAGGGTGGGGAGGCTTACAGCACAGAATGAACTTCCCAGAATGCTCACTGCCCTCTGCTGACACTGACAAAACAGATGGCAAGGTATTCCAGCACTGAACACAGCAGATAGGAACCCCAGACCTATTATCTCCCTCCAATGTCATGAAAATATGGAAGCGCCTTAGAATCTAGATCCTCCTGGGGAAGAGGGGCAGGAAAGGAGACTTAAGTTGCCGGAGTTTATCCAGAAGATACAGCTTTAGACTAGAAGTTACCTTGATTTGGCAAGATTGATTTCCATTATAGTAGAAATGGGGACTTGGAATACATGTTAAGTTCATTTAAAAAGAAATAACCAATCTGTATTTTTTTATTCATTATACAGTCCTCTTACATTAGATTTTAAATACTTCTAAAAGCATAAGATATTTTGTTGTTTTTAAACACTTTTAGTTCTGAGGCCAATATCTTCCACATAATTATTGATCAATAAATGTTATTTTCAGAGCTTCCCAAACCTTTTATTGGCATGGCATATATGAAAATTGGAACTTGGGCACCTGGGTGGCTCAGTCTGTTAAGCATCTGCCTTCGGCTCAGGTCATGATCCCAGGATCCTGGGATTGATCAAGTCCCGAGTCGGGCTCCCTGCTTAGCAGGGAGTCTGCTTCTC
Organism: Neomonachus schauinslandi; assembly: GCF_002201575.2. Classification (NCBI taxonomy): domain Eukaryota; kingdom Metazoa; phylum Chordata; class Mammalia; order Carnivora; family Phocidae; genus Neomonachus; species Neomonachus schauinslandi. Next base: position 77,565,754 of record NC_058409.1, on the reverse strand, counting down.
CCTCTGCCCCTCACCCCAGTCTCTCTCTCTCTCAAATAAATAAATAAATCTTTAAAAATAATAAAAATAATAAAAATAAAAATTGGAACCTATATCGCGGGTTAGATAAAGTAAAAGAGGTTCACTTGCCCAGAGTCTGGGGCCACAATATGCCCCACTGATGTTATCTAAAGACTAACGGAATCAATCAATGACTACACAAGCATTTTAAAGCATGTAGTCTATTGTATTACTAAATAAAATTTGCATAGTGGATTAAATTCATTTGTGTGATGCTTAAGACAGTACCACATGTAAAACACCACATTTACTATAGGACACACAAACATTATAGCAAATGTCTGCGGTTTCTGGTTAAGGCAATCAAATCTTTCAACATCTTGTAAATATTAAGAAAACTTCTGTTTACAAGTGTCTATAGTGATCCCTGTATATCAGCATATCAGGCTGATAATGCTATATAGCATACAATTATTCAAGACATTGATTCAGAATTTATGCTGAGTATGAACCATTATTTCTTAAATGTTTCATAAATAATCAGCAACACTTCCCTGCTTATTAGCAATGGCTCCATGAACAAGCCCCTTAGTACACAGAAATGTCAGAGGTCCTATTGTAATTAATTACAGATAGGTTATATATTTTCTATTGCTTCTAAATGTCATGATGATTTTTTCCTGTTTTGAAGTGTACTTTTATTGCATTCTGGATTGTTTTATTACTCTAAAAATCCATTTGAGTCATTTTTAAGTCCAAAAGTATATTTTACTGAGTGACCACATTGATTCTTTTGATCTCTACTGAATAAATAATGTTCATTTTTAATGACCTATTATTTTTCTAGGAGATCATGAAACTTTAAAAATAACTCTTGCTGAAATTCATGTCAATCAATTACAATGATGCAATATAGAATTATGGCTAAATAAAAAAAAATTCCACCATGAATTAGATAAGAGAATAATTGTATTCTAGGAAATAGAATCAAAGAGGGCATGATTTTCTTTTAATAATTAGTCAAGAAGCCAGCCATATGGATTTAATGATTTTAATGGTATGTTCAAAATACTGTGAAAAAGAAATTTAATTACTTTTTTTAGGTGAATCTTTTACCAGGACACCAGTATAGTATATTATATAGAGATTAAATAAAGGTATTCCTTTAGCACCAGTGGTCTCTGACCACAAATAACTTACAAGGCCCCATTCCACTATCACCTTCTCCACAAAGCCTTCCCTGAGATCCAACCCAGAAACTGACCTCTCCCTCTTCTTGACTCCAGAAGCACATAGCATCTGCACTGCTCAAATAGCACCTATCATATGTGTCCTTTTAAAATAAATCAAGAAGGGGCGCCTGGGTGGCTCAGTTGGTTAAGCGACTGCCTTCAGCTCAGGTCATGATCCCGGGGTCCTGGGATCGAGTCCCGCATCGGGCTCCCAGCTCAGCGGGGAGCCTGCTTCTCCCTCTGACCCTCTCCCCTCTCATGCTGTTTCTCTCCTGCTCACTCTCTAATAAATAAATAAATAAATAAATAATCTTTAAAATAAATCAAGAAAAGACAACATTCATCCCAAAACAGAAGGAAAATCAAAATATCAAATTATTCAATAAAGGTCATGGCCAAATTGAGGGGTATATTATATCATTTATATTTTAAAAATCTGTTCTAAAGTGAACCAGAAAGTTGGATTTTGTTAGAACTAATGGAAATAGCAAAGTGTTTTAACCATCATGATGTTAAATTTCTCATTTTAAGGCTTTAGTTCATGAATATTTTATTTATTAATATATACAACAAAGAAGTAATCTACATATTTATGTGTGAATTCATAGCAATGTGATTGTTCTTTTGTGCAAAGTAGACTTGTCAACATTAAAGTTCCTGTACTAAACAATAAAGTCTTTTGTAATCAAAAGTGCATTTCTCCAAAACAATAAATACATTGGCACAGCCTGACAGCCTGTTACAAACCCTATAGTAAACACATCAGTTCCACATGAGGTTATTTTCATTTTTCCTTCTCTCTCTTCTTCACAACAGTGAGTTAAATTGTCATTGCAACTAATGTACAATGGGCTGGATAATCTCAGTGCACAAATTATAAAATGCATGTTAAGGATTGAGCACAGTGGCTAGTTCCCTCTAAATGCTCAATAAAAGGTTGCTATAAAACAAGTTTTACATTGTTGCACACATCAGAAATATATTTAGAACTGCCTAATGGGACAAAAATGAATTATCCAAAGGACATTAGTTTATTTTATGAAATCTAAAGAATAACTGAACAACCAAGTTATGGGGAAAACAAAGAAGCATCTGGATCTTAGGAAAAATTGAGACCAAGAACTTAACACCATTAGATCACTCAGCTCTTCCTTTCTCCTCACACCAGCTTCATTCTTTCTAGATGCAGAGGCCTTTCTCAACACATACTGACCATATCAACCAGAAATCCTACACTTATGTATTTACTCAGGTGAAATAAAAACTTAGTTCACACAAAAACCTCATACAAAAATATTATAGGTTTATTCATAATTACCTAAAACTAGAAACAACCCAAATGTCTCTCAACTGAGGAATGAAGAATCAAACAGTGGTACGTTCACATACTAGAATATTACTCAGTAATCAGCAATAAAAGAACAAACTATGATAAATGCAACATGTATGCATCTTAAATGTATTTCACTAAATGAAATAACTCAGACTCAAAAAGCTACACACTGTATGATTCCATTTATATGACGTTCTTGTAAATGCAAAACTATAGAAACAGAAAATATATCAGTAGTTCCAGGGATTGGTGTGGGGGAAATTCTCAACCACAAAGGAGTACAGAGAAGTCTGGGGGATGGGAGTGCTGGAGCTGTTTCTATATCTTGGTTGTGATGACATTTAAACCACATTTACACCATTTCCATTTAGTGAATTTCCTCAAATCCAAAGGACAGTACACTAAAATGGGTGAATTTTACTTTATGTAAATTACACCTTGGAAGTTTTTGAAAAAGAAATGACAAAAATGGCTTAGAAGGAAGGACATGACAAATATTGAAGAGATAAAATACTGAAGATATTGTCTTGGATATAGATCATAGGAGTCCCTGAAATAAAAAAAACAAAGCAACGGGATAGAACAAATACTAAAAACTAATATACAAGAAAACTTTCCTGAGTTCAAGATTTGAAACTGCATATTAAAAGAGCACCCATGTACCTTACAGACTCGGAACTACTATCATTAAAGTATACTCTAAAAAATTACTGAACTTTAAAGGGAAAAAATATCTTTGGGCATTTTTTTAAAAGCATTTATCTTATAAGAAAAATAAAATTAGATTATCATCGGACTTTGACAGCAATGTCTTATGCCAGAAAAAAATAGAATAATATATTTGAGAATCTCAATGACAGAATGTGTGTCTCAAGGACTTCACATCCAGCAAAACTGATTTTCAAATATAAAGGGCATAAGACAAACTATTACCAACGTTCAAGAATTCAGGAATGCGCTCGTAAGCACTTCCTAAGAAATCTACTATGGAAAGAATTCTGGCAACCAAAATGACTACAGAAATATCAACATAAGCACTGATGACTAAGCATTACATTTATAATTACATTTAGAACTAAAACTAAATGAATTAAATTAAAAGGAAAAGGATATAGTATGTAACTGTTATATACTCAGACCTTATAGTTCAACCACTAAAAAATGAAATGAGCAAGGAATGTGAATAGCATATACAAAAATTACTTATAACTGTGTTCCATACTCATATTGATAATGGCTGTATTAGTAATGTCATTTTAAGGCTGTTGTATGTATAATTCAGGATAAAGGAAATAAGAAATTATGGCATAATTTTAATCTGATCATCTCCTATGTCCCTGAGAAAAGGTTACATAAAAATCCTATAGTACTTAAATTTATTGGAAAATATCAATATAAACTCATATATTATTTTTGGATATGTATATATTTAAAGGTATAGTATTTCTATGTGCTTCCCGCCTCTTCCTACAAACTTAATTTTATTAAAATGCCTAGAAACAATGACTAGACCAACATAAATAGGTATCCCTAATATCCAGATTTTAAATTTGAAATCCATCTTTCCACTGAATAATCCAGAGTTTGATTTCTTGGAAAAAGGCTGATTCTAGGACTGAGATGGGAAATACACAAGATAAGGCCAGAAATTTCTGGCAAACTAGACAGAGAGTAGAGAAAGGAAGGAATCAAAAACTAACAGAATGCTGTCAAAACACTCATGGGCCAAATGGAAGGGGTTCCCACTAGGCAAAAATGAGACAATTTGCTTCAGAAAAATAATAATGCCAAGAGACTGAAACATATCACAACACATTTAAATCTGTGAGTTCATAATGATAGGGAAAAAAGCCAATGGGTCTCTGCAAGATGACTGGAAATCAATTCTGTATCTTGGAAACTGGTAAATTACAAGAAATAATTAAACATCTATACTGTCTTCTTTTTTATACTTATCACTCCCTTGAGTTTCTTTATTAGTTTATCACCTGTGCACACCAGGGTGCTAAACTAATAAACTCAAGGGAGTGATAAGTATAAAAATCAAGGTAGTGGTTTTTATTGGGGCAATTGGGATTCAGACAGGGCACATGGATGGATTCTAGGATGGCAGACAAAATTCTATTTCCTACTCAGGTAGTGGCTACAAGGGTGTTCACACTATATTAATTCATGAAGCTCATATATTTTTTTGTGGTTTTACATATTTGTTTTATTTTAAAACAAAAAGTCATAATTTATACAGAATCCTAACAAATAGATTCTTAAGTTTTTCTAGAGAGTAATATAGAAAAATAGCAAAGATAAGTTTAGAAAAAAGGAATAATATGCAATCACTTTCTCTACCAGTTATAAATATAAAGATTTGGTAACTAAAACAGTATGGTACTAGGAGGAAAGTAAGTAAGGAGATGAATGGAACATAATAGCTCAAATTTTTAAACTCATACACACAGACTTAATATGAGAACTACCTAATTCACATGGTAATTAAACATACATTTCAAATTGATTTAAGATCTAAAACTGAAAAACTAAACTATAAAGGAGTTAAATAAAATACAGGTCAGGTTGGGAGGGCTAAGCAAAAGGGAAAACTTTTTAAGATACTCATAAGATTCAGAAAACATAAAAGAAAATATTGACATTTGAATAAATGGGAAAAAATCTCAAAGACGAAATATAACTAATTTTTTTAAATGACAACTAAGATTATGTATTAGAACCTTATATGATGAGCAAAAGATTATTATCCCTTACATAGAAAGAAGGTTTATATATTTTAAAAAGCAATAATTTAATAGGAAAAAAAGTCAAAGGTCACGAATAGGTAATAGATGAGGGAAAATAATACACACACACACACACACACACACACACACACACACCTACTCCATATAGAAAATGATGTTCAACCTCAATGCCATTCATAAGTTTTAACCTATTGGATTTGCAAAAAAAAAAAAAAAGTTTACATTAAAAATAACCAATGTTTGAGAATATACAGTTATACAGGTACAGGTACTGTCACAGAATCTTTTCTCCCCCTGGAAATCTTTTAATTATTTATTATTTATTATTGTCATTTTTAATGGTAGCACTAGAGTTTATTAAGCTGTGCCTTAATACAGGCACTGGGGCTTGCCCATGATCCTCTTGATGTACAAAGCCCGGACATTCTGCCAATCCTTCTTTTGCAGTGATTCCAGAAAACTGACATCTAAGTGGATGTTGTACACAAGCTCATCATCTGTCATCTTCACGTGGCCAACAGCCACTGCCAGACACAGCACCTTCTTCATCTGGAATCTATCGTGGACTTCACTTTATCCATTTTGGCCACCATGTTCTCATTGTGGGTCAGCAAGAAAGGGAATTTGCCATCCTCATTCAGGTGTGGGCCCAGGATTTGTGGGATCTGCTTGATCAGAGATTCTGAGGCCAAAAAGGCATCATACTTCTTGGCTAACTTTTTATTCTTGTTGAGTTTCTTCAGTGCCTCAATGTCCATGTGGGGAATATCCATAACCTTGGCCTCATCACAGTGCTGCCGATCCCCCAAAACACATACAGAGAACTTGGGGCAGGGAGTGGACTTAAGCGTGATGGTGCCCAAGAAGGGTTTGTCCTTCTGAGGGTCAGAGTTCTTCAAGATGACCTGCAGCTCCACCATCTCCAAAAACTTCCTGGTTACCACGTAGGACCCTCCCCCTCCCCTTCTACCGACCCCCCCAACCCCCACCCCACCACCCTGCCACCCCGCCCCAAACCCTGGCCTTGTACAGAGTGTCTCTGGAGCCTTTGCCGCTCATGGTGACTCACTCCGCAATAACTGGAAACTCCTGGAGATCGTTTAAATGAATATAGCAATTTTTGAACCTAAATGAATTATCTCTTTCACACTTTTCATCTTTTTGTCTTTTGTGCTGAATTCTAAGTAAACTCATTTGTTCCGTCTTCTTAATCATTAATTAAATCTTCATCTCTGATTATGCTACTGTTCAGCCCATTTACTGAGCTTTTTATTTTGATGATCTCTAATCAGCTAATTTTTTTAAGCCTGTCATTGTTTCCTGGTTGCATTAGCTTCTTTAATCTCTTTAAGGATATAAATTATACTGCTTTAAAATCCTACTTGTTCTTTAATTCTATTTTCTCTGGTATTATCCATGAAATTTCATGGATTCAGTTATCATTAAATGTTTGGTAATATTCAGATGGGTGCTCATCTTCTGCTTTAGTTGTGCATTGGCTCCTACCCAATCACCTCCTTTTCCTTCTTTTGCAACAACAGAAAATGCTGGAATAAACTCCTTATATACAAATATTTTCCCTTTTGTAGGATGGATTCACAGAAGTTGGTGAAATAGTTGTTCATTATAAATTTAATAAATAATGCCAGATTATGTTACTTACAAGTTGGAATAATTCACACACCCACTAGCAATCTGTTAGCTAGCCTCATTTCCCCATATCATCACCACCTTTGCTGATGTTTTTAAGCTAGATTTTAGATTTCTCTAAGTACTGCTAGTACACTATGAATTAGATATTACCTTCTTTGCAGTTGTACTTAAATACTCACTATTTGTGTAAGTTCAGCCTCTGGATCTCTGTTACCGTGCTTTCCTTTTTTCCCCATATTAATTTTCACATTCTAGCATACTACATAATATACTCATTTATTATATTTATTGTTTAATGTTTGTCTCCCCCTACTGAAACAAGAAGCTGGAAACTATTTTGCTCATAGATATTTCCAAATGCCTAAAACATGGGCACTTAGTAGCTACTCAGTATATATTTGTTGAATGAGTAAATGAATGATAATTCACTTAATATCCAGTAAAAACTTGGAATATTTTTTCCTGAAAAAAAAAAATGGCCTGCCAAGTGCTTATTATAAAGATAGATCTGCTTCCTCTAACAAATATTATGAACTCCTACAATCATGTATACATTCCAAGCTGGCTATACAACAAACCTGCTACAAGAGGAAATCAATATAACATGATTCCTTCTTGGAATCCATTCAGGAAGCATAAGCCACCAGCAGAAACAAAAGAAAACATGCTCATCATAACTGGCTTTTGAGTGTGGACTCTGAGTTTTTGAGTGCGGAGACTGTCTCAGAGAAAGGCTTCAATATATTCATAATTAATTTATCAATCATATTGCTTGTTCTGGAAGTAATAATAACAAACAATAGTTTAAAGTAAATGTTGTCATTTTAATATACCAAACATCAAATAATATAATTTTAAATGAGATGACAATATATACTAATTAGATAGTCTCCTGTTTTTATGGTGATCTTAAAAATAATACCTCCATGTAGCACTTTATAGTTTTCATTGGAGCCTCACAACAACAACACTGGGAGCTAGGTAGTACAAATATTATTACACTCATTTCAAAAATCAGGAAACTGAATCCAGTAAGTTAAGTGATTAATTAGTAAGGAAGAAAGCCAGCACTTGAATACATGTCTTTGGAAACATTTCTTTCTGAAGAAGCAAGAGATTAAACAAAAAGCAAATATTTGGAGTCAAGTAGATTTCTATTCTCTTTAATTACTAGGTATGGAAACATCAACCACTGAATTATCTACCCTAAGCCTCAATTCAGCATCTATTTATTTGCCATTGGTTAGAAAAGGATAAGAAAACAGCCTTGCATCAAAGGAAATCAATTATCCAATTATCTAAAATTTAAAATATACTAAAAGTTTGTTATTTATATTGTTCATTCATGGCATTTCTCTGAAACATAATGTTGTTCTCTATTTTCCTTCTGTTTGCAAGATGCTTCTGGATGTAAGAATTCATTGTTGTGTAATTTATCTTTCTGCCACCATCCAACAGGATGACTAAAGCTGGGCCAGCCACCTGATACAGTGCTGTGAAACTTAAGAGAAGGAGGCTCTGTTGTTTTACCTCTATTATCTTCCCTCTCTTCAAGTGCATCTGTCCCATGCCAATCCTATTCTACCCCAATGCCTTACTTCCAGTCCCCAAGACTTCAAGTTTTTGGAGTTGCATAAAGATTAATCTTGGTAATGAATCGGGTTGGGGCACAAAGTTCCTTTCCTCCTGTTTCTCTTCTCTTCTGCCCTTTTGGGCTAGTCGTTTCTTTAAAATTCTAATCAGTTTAACAAACACTCCTTGAGTGCCTTCTATGCTGACAATACTAAGGTGCTAGGAACAGAAAGATATGTAGAGCACAATCCCTATCCTTAAGGAGATTATAATTTATTAGGGGAGAGAGATAATTAAAGAAATCAAATTGCTATAATTCAAAACATACAGTGGTTAAAGATAAGCTCAAGGTTTTATAGAAAGAGAGAGAGGAGGAACAATTAACCATTCTAAGGGTGGAAAGAATGCTAATAAAAAACTACAAGAAATGAAATCTGATCTTACAGCATGGGTAGGAATTAGCAAATGAAAAAGAGTGTTACAAGTGGAAAAAGAATATGAATAATTACATAGAAGCATGATGCCAAAGGTTTTGTTCAGGTTACAAATGGGTATTTCAGGGAGCATAAAATGTGCTTAAGCTTTGAACACGTGCATTCAAGGTGTCCTTAGGACAATTAAGTAGAAATGTTTTTCAGGAAGCTTAGGAGAAAAGTCAAGACAAAATATCTAGCTGCCACCAATAGTATAATAAGTTGAAGATAAGTACAATTGAAAAAAATCAAATAAGGTCTGGAGTGGGGAGAGCATTGCTATTTTATATGGCGTGGTTAGGAAATGCTTCACTTTTAGGGTGATTTTGAGCAAAAATCTAAAGTGAGAAGATGAGTCATATGAATATCTAGGAATAGAGCTTTCCAAGAAAAAGAAATAGCAAATGCAAGGTTCTTGAGTTATGAGTGTGCTTGGATTGGGAAACAACATGGGGTCAGTACGGATGAAAAATATTACAAATGGACAAAGAAAGTAAAAGGAAGTGATGTCAGAGAAAGAATAAGGAGCCAGATGAAGTAGAGCCTTAATGAACATTATATAGACTTCATTATGTGGAATTTTACTTTGAATAATATTGGAAGCCAGTAGAAATTTAAATTGGCAAAGTAATATGATTTATGTTTTAATAAACCTACTCTGGCTATTACCTACTGAATCTACTGTGTGGGGCAAAAGCAAAAACAGGCCTTTGTTGTTGTTGTTGTTTTGGAAGACCATACCATTAATTCATGAGAGAATGATAGTAGTTAAGAGTGGTAACAAGAACTGGTAGGATTCAGGTACCTTTTGAAAGTAGAGCTCACAGGATCTTTTGAGTTTGAGTATATGAGAAAGGATAAAATTAAGGTTCAAAAGATAATACAAAGTCTCAAAAAAGAAGGACCAGTCAGTAAGAAAGGAAAACAAGTTATGAATGCACAGAGCAAAGAAAGTATATTTGTTTAAAGGAAGTTTAGAGAAGGAGAATGTAGCAATATCGTCTAAAGCAGTAGAGTAAAAAAAAAAAAAAAAAAAAAAAAGGATAAAAATACCCGTTGGAGTTAACAATTTTGAAGGTGTTATCTTTTGCCAAAGCAGTTTCAATGAAGTGGCAAGGCAGAAATTGGATTGCAATGGTTTGGAGAGTGAATGGGGCCCAAGGAATGAGAGACAGCACTAAATGTTATCACTTCAAAACTCAACAGAGTGGAAAGAAAAGGGTTATAGTTGCTGGGTATTTAAAGTAAAAAGAAGATTTAATCAATCATGTGTTGTGACTCAGAACCATGAAAGATCCAGGGTAATCTCTTCGAATCCAGGTTTTCAAGGACAACCTGATGGAATGGGTCATTTCTACTTTCCAGTCATCAAGATTTAAATGTCAATTTGCTTTGGAACCCAAGTCACAGACAGAACTCCAGAAGAACAGCTCAACTATTCAGCAATCATCCAGACAGAAGCATAAAGGATCCAAAGATGTCACCAAAGCATTAGGAAGCTGCCCCTGGTTAAATGACACATTCATTAAGTTTGTGCAGCATTTTATTCAGTTCTAGCAATATCTGGCTTAATCACTTCACCTGATAAATCATCTGTTTAGCTTCGACTTTTGCTAAGCAGATAAAAATGTTAAATTCTATAAAAAACCATACATCTTACTTTCATTTAAATGAGGTTTATACTTGGGGCGCCTGGGTGGCTCAGTTGGTTGGGCGTCTGCCTTCGGCTCAGGTCATGATTCCAGGTCCTGGGATCGAGCCCCGCATCGGGCTCCCTGCTCAGCAGGAAGCCTGCTTCTCCCTCCCCCACTCCCCCTGCTTGTATTCCCTCTCTCGCTGTGTCTCTCTCTGTCAAATAAATAAATAAAATCTTTTTAAAAAATAAATAAATAAATAAATGAGGTTTATACAGATAAAAAGATTATTTAATTGTTATGGTCTCAATAAGGCCTTAATATTTTTCAACTTTTAATCAAGTACTATCTATTATACACAGATTATGCAATATCCTAAAGGTTCATATATTAACCTGTATTTTTAAAATACCCTTCCATTAGAAAAAACAGGATAATAATCATAAAACTTTTAAACTGGACGGAGTTTTAGAGACATCAAGTCCAAACACCTTCATTTCTAAATGAGGAATCAAGCTCATGAAATCTTGCTCAGGGTAAGAATTACATAAATACCAATAAAAACAAGATGAAAATCTCCAGGATTTCAATACAGTTTTCTTTCTACTACTAATCTATAATCTTTTCAAGTAGTCTCTGAAAAAAGTACTGGGATATCATCATCAAAATCAAGTATCTCAAATGTATTGACTCCCTTATATGTATCCCGTATATGGCTCTAGCCATTGTTCTTAGTCTTGACATAAATTATTTTATTCAACCTTCACAGCAACTCTAAGAGACAGGTACTATTATTAGCCCATTTTGCAGGTGGATAAACTAAGCCTTAAAGAGACTGAGTAACTTTTCCAAGGCCACTCAGGTAGCAAGTGGTAAAGCTGGAATGGCACCTGAGGCTCTAGACAGTCTGCTTATTTCCTGACGCAGGCTAAACTGTTCTCAAGATTTAATTCAAAAAGCAGTGACTGAAAGGCTACTATCAGTAAGACAGTGTCTTGGGAGCTGAATAAGATATATAAGATACAGAGCTTAAAAACCTATCAAAAAAGACCGATGCATCCACCACTAACTGCGATACAGAACAAAGAGTGTTTAGGGAAAAAAGAAAAGCAAAGTGCACTGAAGAAAAAGCAATTTCAGGGCTGAGGGTGGACATGAAAACGGCCAATACTACCTTATAACCTATTGAGATCTGCATTGAACCAATCTGTTACCAGTAGAGCCCAACGGATATACATGTATTTCTTTTTATTTTTATTTTTTAAAGATTTTATTTATTTATTTGACAGAGAGAGACACAGCGAGACAGGGAACACAAGCAAGGGGGAGTGGGAGAGGGAGAAGCAGGCTTCCAGCGGCGCAGGGAGCCCAATATGGGGCTCGATCCCAGCACCCTGGGACCATGACCTGAGCCGAAGGCAGACGCTTAATGACTGAGCCACCCAGGCGCCCCACATGTATTTCTTTTTAATATTCTTAAATGCTTATCATTCAACTCAACTTTTTTTCTATACCATACTCAACTCAGCCACTTCTAGATTTAGTTAGCACTCAAGGCATTTTTTTAATGCCCATGGTGCAGAGGGTAAAGAGCATGCAGTAAATAAATCAGCTGTGCAAAAGCTCTCTTAATACATCAAAGAATCTTTACAGAAAGTTATTGGAGGCCTCAAAGCCTCCATAAAATAATCCACTTACATCACTGTCCTCTTAAGTGGCAACCTCTAAATTTATGAGTTAGTTTCTTGCTGAAAAGTCATATAACTTGTGAGTGTTAATTTCTTAGATGACCCTGGTTTGGTAAGAAAAGTACAACTGAGAGTCAGAGTAAGAAGACTAACTCCTGCCAAATACATCCCATTCTGGATTCCTAGGTACCAGCCCAGACCATTCAAGAATCACTGCCCCCTCAATGGAATATTTTGACACATAATTATGTTATGATTTATTGAAGATGAGGGAATATATCTGTGATTTTTGTTTAAGGCCCAAATTTTAGCTATACTTTTCTTTAACTAAATATTACCAAATATGTTTTATTTTTAAATATCCAACCTGTATAATAAACTGCATATGTTTTTAAAAGTCAACAGAAAAGCCAGTATTTTCCCCATTTATTTACCAAAAACATTACTATTGCAAGCTAACTTGTACAAATGAGAAGTATGAGTATCTGGGGGTGAAAATAGTATTAAGTCACCTTTTTATTGCAGGGATGGTCTATCTAAGCCTCCACTTGAACTATTTGATTGCTTTTCCTAGTTTTTGACATGGTAAGTTTTTTTTATCTCTTCCCAGTAAATAGAGTTCTGACCACTAAGAAGGTGGAGACACACAAGACAACTTTTGCATGTACTGGTTGGCCAAGTATCTCGAGAATCTCTCATTAAGAGGAGCTGAACCATCTCTCCATCAATGTTGGCCAAACTGCCTTCATTTGCATGCTGCTGTCATGACTTATATATTATCCTTATAACACCTAGACTCTTATACTCTTAATATTTTAGTTTAAATGGAATCATTATTTTTACATAAATGAATTTACATTAAAAAACTGTCTACTTCTACTGTAAACAAAAAATCAGTATGTGTCAGTAAAAAATACCAAAAACCTCTAGCTAGACGCAGTGGTTTGCCAAGACCTGCTTTCCAATTATTAAACATGGAGATCAGCAAATGTTAGTGAGCTATTAAGGACACACTAGTCCCACACTGAGGTTTTTTGTTTTTTTTTTTTCTCCTTATTCTAATTAGGAAAAAAAATTGCGAAGGAAGTGACTTTCTTTCCATGTGGCTCAGTGTTTTTTAATGTTGTGCCCATGTACCTTCTAAAATCATCTCAAGTACCTCCAGGCAGCCAAGCAGCATTCTGAGAAACACTGCTGTAAATTATCCAGAATTTCATGAGCCCATACCTTGCCACTTCTAACTGGTCCAGAATTCAGTATCACTTTTGTCATCTACAATCTTATCTGAGTTCTCCCTCCCCTCTCCCCAACCACACTAATCTCCATTGTGTTCTTCTCAGAGCAAGACTAGGAAAGTGCTTCCCACCTGACTCCACCACAGGCTAGCAGCTACCAGTACCTAGCAACTTTCTGGCTCAGTCCCCACAACAAAAAGATAATGGTGGGTCGCATATCTACTTATACCTCCTGCAGATTTACTTTTTCACTTCAGTGTCCTACTTTCAAAGGTTTAGTCGTTTCTCACAAGTAATAAGATACCTGAAACGCCTGTCTTCCTTGAATTTCTGCTGTCTCGAGCTTTAATATCATTCCTTCATTCTCCACATTAGTAACTCCACATTCCACTGGGAAACAAGGTTTATTTTTTAACTCGTGAATACATACATTATTCATTCTACTTTCCACAAATTCTAATTTTGGATATGATACTTTTCTTATCCACGATATTCTTTAACTATAAATTTACAACATGGTATACTTTCTACTAGAAAACAGTCAAGCAATGCAAGTACAATATATACTTTCTTTTTGAAATTACAGGAAGCACAGTATGGCCTTAGAAAGAAATGTTAGCAGTCAAATGAAGACGTTCTGTACTATCTTTACTGTAACCCCCTTTCCAATTATCCTAGTATTTAAAAAATCAAATTTAGCATTGTTGAAGACTAGAAAGACTCAGCATTGCTATAAACTAAGAGTCAGTGGTCAGGGTTAGTTGTAGTACATGCACCTGTCATTTTTCACACAAACTTCTACCAGGTTATTTCTTAAACATTACATGTGATCAAATGGCTTTTTTCCCCATTTTATGGGCTTTTAAAGACTCACCATGATTTAACTTACAGCTATTATTTCTAATATAGTTGGGCAGTGACCTGATGACCCACCAGATCATCCAGAATACAAAACAAAGGACACATACTGGTCAACTGCTGGCTGGCAAGTCTGTGAGTGACCAGGTCAAAAGCCCTCAGCAAGTATACAGGAAAAGATTAATGGGAAGAGAAAGAAATCTTCAGCTAATGCCACAGTAAAACTAGCTGTTCTATGGAGATATTAAACACAAAATCCAGCCACATTGGCACAGAACTCTATGCCGGGGTGTTGACCATTTTCAGACAACTTAAATATTCTTTCTCTATTTAACAAATGGTAACTGCACTTCACGGAGCCAATGATTTGAACTGAAAACAAAATACACATTGTATTGAGACGACCCATATATTAGTAATTCATTAAAACAGCCTCAAACTGAGACTTTTTTACATAGGGGGAAAACTGTAAGGAAGAGGGAATCAGATGATAGATATGGTATTCCTGTGGGGAACTACTGCAGCAGCTCATCATGTTTACCCAGGCATCTCTTTAAGGTCTTATTTGTGAAAGGTTGTGATAAAACTTTAAATTCATTTGGCTTTTGAGATTATCACTCTATTTAACCTTGAAAGCTTTTTGCATTTTCTCATGCCTTTGTTTGCTTTCAGGAATTTACCTTCATTTTAACTTTAATCCGTTTTATATCTCCTGCCTCATCTTCGATCCACAAGGTTCAACATTTTTTTTTTTAATCTGCAGTGTCTACAGTATAGGTGGGGGTAGGAAGGCTTCTGTCTCCTTTTTATAAAGACATATAATATGGTCATCTTAAAAGTTATACATACATACATATGTGTGGATGTATATGTGTAATTAACCAATGATCATTTTATGTTAGATTGAAAAACTGGTATCCGAGTAATACTTGTTCTATATTAAGTAGCAGTATCACCTCAGATTTATCGATTCTGACAGTTATTCTATCCTTTAGATGACAGTATTTTGTCTCAAGAAACCCAAACATTTCAACAGTACTTCTTACAAAAGTAGAAGCAAATACTTACCAACTTTTCCATAAGAACCACTGTATAGAATGTAGTAGTTTACACCAGCTTTGCACAGCCAGGGACATTTTTTGCATTAGGTATTGCAACATAAAACCTAGGAACTATGAGCTTTCCAAGGGCCCCCTCCCCCAAATTTGTTTATCATCAGCTCCAAAAACAAAAATAAATCAATGTACAAATAACGTCCACAGAAATGTATGTCAACTGCTACTCGGCTCATATGCAAATACAAAAAAATTAAATCTCAAGAGCAAAAGAAATAATTTATTCTTTTAAAATAAAATTATCTAAAAATTTTACATCAAAAAAAATCAATCTAATGTGATGCATTCAAATAGGTGCATGAGAATTAGAATGTGATACAGTAAGGAGTGGGATCTGCCAAAGTAAGCATGCCTAGGACATATGCTGTGATCACTATAGATCGTCGTTTACACGTCAGCATGGTAGTAATTAAAGGTGGTTGAAACACTGAGGATTTTGTAAAGCAATGAAAAGATCTGTATTAGAACTATTTATATTCTGGGAATTACTTTTTCACAGACATTAAATCAGATAAATTGGGATTTCCCTGAAATCTTACCCACTGAAGAGAAAACCTAGGGGACTTGGGTCTTCTTATAATTGGTCTTATTTTTATCTCTTTTCTGAAAACAATATGAGTAGAACAGCTGTACTCCAAGATAATTAAATATGGCCAATATTGTCCCAAAGTTATTATGGGTATCAATATATCTATGGTAGTTTTTTCTTCTTTTGCCAAGAATTCAAATATGCCAGAGATATACCATAACATAGACACTCAGGAAATGTTCCCATACAGTAGTAATTGTTTCATATTTATTTTCTTTAACCACTCAGAATGTCTAACAGTGACCCCCATACATACATTCCTTACTTGAGAAAAATCAGAGCAGAGAATTCTCAGTAGAATGTCAGGGGCTTTTAAGGATCAGACTTATAAACTACCTTATATCAAACCACCACATCCTATTACAGTTCCACACTTGTTGAGGGCCCAATATAAACTTGGACTTGAAATCAAGCACCCCAGTGTTATAAGCTAGCCTATTTTTTCACAATAATAATTCCATGGAGAGAAACTGCTCTTACTTTCTAACAGGTTTGAGACTCTGAAATGTGACTGCTTCTCTTCAGTAATTTTCCATCAAATGTGCAAGATACATCTCAGCAGTGAAACACCGTTTCTCATTTACCTCTTCAAAAAGACTGAAAATATATAAGGGGACATTCTTTATATAAGGGGACATTCATTTCACTTAAATAAAACCAGGGTGGATCTATGTGGCTTGGTTTCTTTTTCCAAATATTTCTTCATAAAAAAGCATTGATTTCTTAGCTTCTATGACTTGATGGGAATATTTCTTTTCAACGTGTTATCTGTATCTCAAAATGATATGCTGACTTACGGTTGTTATGACACACTGTTTGAGTTATACTAAACCAGTCACATTTAGTAGCTAGCTTTCTTGGTGACCACTAACCTAGTCACTGAGAATACAAGTTGTAACTCAAAGCCATGAACTAAGTATATGGATTGGCAAGTCTATACATATGAGGCCTGCAGGGGACTGATCATTTTTAAAGTAAAACATTTCCAGTAGTAGAAACAGAAATGAATAATTTTGAAAATTTAAATCACAGTGATGAATTGTGTCACAAAGTTTCAAAACTGCAGCTACTTCAAAAGCAGTATTGGAATGAAGTTCATTCTGAACTATAAGTCCTTGTACAGGAATATGTCAAATAACCAGTGGTTCTGTTTTCCCCAAATGCTATATTCTCGCCCCAGTACAACAGTAGGTTAGATGATAAATAATAACAAAGCCATCTAAACCTTTAATGCTTCCACATAATAAGCTTTAGTTAACTTTAAATGATACTGGGTATTATACGCAAACAATGAATCATGGAACACTACATCAAAAACTAATGATGTAATGTATGGTGATTAACATAACATAATAATAAAAAAATTGTATAAAAAAAACTTTAAATGATACTAGTGGCCTGAAATCTTCCAAAATTTCCTGAAACGGAGTAAAAAAAAAAAAATAAGGTTTATCAAAGTTTACAAATGTAAAAGAAAATGTATGTTTTATCATATCCAGGATAAATTTCACTACTTAGAACCAGGTAAAAAGATGCCTCACCTGAACAAGTGATAGATCATAATTCTTCTGTTTATTTATAAAGAAATGTCAATACTTTCAAGCTGTAAGGGTAAGAGTAATATGGCAGGTTTGTGCTTAGGAGCCATGAGAGCCCAGCTCTCCTACTTGCATAAGTTAAATTCCCTGTACCTCAGATTCCTGTCCATAAAATGGAGCAAGTTTAAAGAAGACAACAGTTACAAAGAATTTTGAACAGTGCATCCTGAAATATTGTGGGTGCTCACAAACATTCATTTACTCCACATCCCACAACAATTATACAAGATTAATAAAACACTGCCAATAACTATTTGGTAATTCTGCTTTAATAACATAAAACACAATTTTATATAATATAAAATCATTTTGCTTTTTAGGTGTAAATCTTATGTGATTAAACAAGAAAATTGCTTGTTGTCTAAGTAGGTTAAACTAATTTTCTCCCCTGGTAACTTTTTTCTTTTTAACAATTTTATTTATTTACTTAACAGAGAGAGAGAGACAGTGAGAGAGGGAACACATGCAGGGGGAAGTGGGACAGGGAGAAGTAGGCTTCCCGCTGAGCAGGGAGCCTGATGAGGGGCTCGAGCCCAGGACCTGGGATCACGACCCGAGCTGAAGGCAGAAGCTTAAGGACTGAGCCACCCAGACGCCCTCCCCTGGTAACTTATTTATACTTTTCATCTGGTTAGAAGAAACAACAAAGAAAACAAAGAAAAGTTTTCATTTTTATCAAAATTTCCAAATTCAGCTGTATTCCAACCCTAGTTGAACTACTAGGGCTTACACGGACATCTCTACCAAGTCAACATTAAGAAATGCCCAACAAGCTTCTTCACACCTATAGCCTTGTTCCTTCCATCCAGCCATTGATGTGCTAGTTTGGTTCCCTGTGCTGAACATTCAGAGCCCCAAATCATCCTATGCCACTGTCTCTGTCATTCAGTTCTTAAATGTCCTGTCATCATCAGAGAGGCTTTCCCCGATCAGTTCACCGAATTTACCACCTGACTCTGACTCACATTACTTTTTATCCCACCAATTTGTTGTTTTCTTTTAGCAATAATCATTATCTTGTTCAGATACTTGCTCACTTGTTTAATAAACTTGTTTAGCTTAGAATCCTGGCCTGTGTACCACTGTACTGCTAACGTATAAAATACTACCTGGTCTATAACAAACACTCACTGATTATTAACTGAGAGGATGAATCTTTATCCCATTACATACAGTGGAAAGGCTAAGCACTTTCAAAAGCATAATGTCTACTGAACATTCTTCACCAAGGTATGTTTCCACCATTATTTACAAACTGTATTTGCCTCAAAAGAACACAAGTCTAATGCAGTACTGTCTTCAGCCCAATCCACCTCAGGCCATCAGCAAAAGAAAACGAAGCCACTTATCCAGAAAGATAACAACAAAAATGGGTTCCTGTTAGGATCGAGAACACTTGTAGCCTCATAAAGTGAAAGCCTGAAAGAACAATGCCAGACAGTAAATCTATGTTTTAGCAAAGCTGACAGAGATTTCTTCACTAGGAAAAAAACTTCGCATGACAAGGTTTTATTAGATTGTAGTAGTGCCATGTGGTGCCTAGTGATCAGTTGTGATACACAGCTATATGGTATATGCCCTTCCTGAATTAATTACTAAAAGAAAAAATAGGAGAAATTTTTGACAGTGAAGCACAGTTTACACTTCAGGAATTTCTTTCTCTGCATAGAAAAAATAACTTTTTATTTATTATCCAATTAACCGTAACATCCTCCAGTATTTTTGTAGCTATTTCCAAGTTGTCCACCAGTCACAGCCCTTTTATATGTACCTAGAATACTGTTTGTGAACATTTCCTGGGAGCACACAGAAACCTCGGCAAGGCGCACATGATTCTGTCATCTGGAATTAATCCCCAATCTTCTCCCATTCTCTATCATCTTGTTTTTCCAGTTTTCTAACCCCCCAACTGGTTACTTAAACTTTCCTTCATTTGCAATCTGCACTTTTCTTGGATGCCATTTTATTTTCCCCTATTTAGTATGTCTGGTTCTCTCCCACAAAAGGTAGATTCTCCTGGATTCTAACACATTAGAAGAGAGAGAGAAGTCATACTTCTTCCATAAGCATCAAAAGAATATTGTAAATCATACAGTGGCCTTTGGGTATCAAGTATGTTATACTGCTTTCTTATTTCTTTGGCCATCAATAGCCTCTTTAGGATAACTGTAATAATTCTCAGTTAATCTGAGGATTTCCTTTTGTGATAATACTCTGCTTTGTTTATCTCACCTCCCACGTTGCCAGCTCTTTGAGGACAAGGAGCATGTTTAACTCAGCTTTGAAGTCTCTGTAATACTTAACATATAATACTTGGAAGAGTTGTCATATTAACTAAGTTGAGTTAAATTCTGGACAAATGGAAGTTTTTTGTAAAATTTTAATGTCAGGTTTTAATTTCTAGGATTCCTATTCTATGGATATGTTTTGTTTTGATTAGCCTTATAATTCATTTAATAATTGTTGCCTCAGTTGGAAAAACAAATCTTGAACATAGAGGCAAAAGAGCACATAAAATGTTTCATACAAGTTGATCCTGGTGGTACATGTTAGAATCAGGAAGAATAGATTCCTGGGGGCCTAATCCCAGACCTTCTTCCCGAATTAGAATCTTGGACATAAATCCCTGATAAAGAAGGATTGATAGAAGAATATTGCACTGACAGGCAATTATAAATAAAGGAGTTCAGGAAATAAAGATACCTTCTAGACACACTGTGAAATCAAATGAGCTTCATTTTGAGAAAGGGCATTATAGACTAGAGTGCTATCAAATGCTGTAAGATGTTAATGACCATTCTAATCAGCATCATCACTTTCAGTAGGGATTTTCTGGTAACTGCTTGGAGAGAAAGTTACTTTGAACTAAGCTTTCAGGGATGCACTATATCTGAGACAGACCATATTTTTTAAACATCCCATGAATCTCCATTCTGCTCTATTTTTAATTGTTAATGAATTTTTTTCAACTCAATCCAACTTTTAAAAATCACCACTGTTGACCTGCTTTATTAAATCCTCCTCTTTAAGTCTCACTTCAATTTTAAATCCATTCAATTGCTTCAAACTTGGTGAATTATTCTTACTAAGTTTTTAAAATTCATTAAATGTGACATATTTATCTATTAGACTATCCAAATTGTAGACTAAATGTGGTGTTGGCATGATTCAAGCCCTCAGAGTACATTAAACAGTATCTCTCCCAACCTGATCTGGAAACATGAAAATGTTTATTTTATTAAAAATACTTTGATAACTGGTTGTTTTGTTACAATATAAAACTCCACCAGATTCTCTATGGCCTTATGCCATAATTCTTAATTAATACTTGTAGGTTCCATAACATGGTTCAAAAACAATGGTAAATTATTACACTACAGACAGTGATTTCTGAATTAATTTCTAAGCACCAGCAGCAAGTCTACTATTACAAGCCACATTTAGATCATAAATTATTCTGTAGGTCGTGTTGTCTATGCCAAATAAATATGAAGTTACTACAGGTGTGAAGATGGCAATTGGGTAAAATAATATTTAGAATACAAAGGATTCTCTTGGTTAGAACCCTCTTGTAGCTGAAAATAATGATGAAAAACTAGCCAGAGAGTCTCTGAAACACATTTGTTGAAAACCTGCTTCATCTTCAGCAGACACCTGAGAAGAAACTAGTTAACAGCTTGACAGATTCAACAGGGACAAGCATCTTTCCTTGGCACTATTTTAAATTGCTACATAGGAGGGTGAATCAGTGAAACAGGGGGAAAGGCATAATTGCTTGTTAGAAAAAAAGAGGGGGGCAATAAAGAATGCTAAAAGAAAATGTTACACTTTCCAAAATATATATTAAAAATAAACTTTAATTGAATTCAGGTACTTAAGGAAATAACTTTATCTTGATAAAAAAATGACTGCTAAGAAATAAAGATATGTGACTATAAATCAAAATAAAGTATGATTTTTTAAAGATTTATTTATTTATTTTAGAGAGAGAGATAGCAAGGAAGTGGGGGATAGAGGGACAGAGGGAAAGAAAGAGAGAGAGAATCTCCAGCAGACTCCCCACTGAGCGGGGAGCCCAAGGACACGGGGCTCTATCTCATGACCCTGAGATCATGACTTGAGCCAAAATCAAGAGTCGTATGCTTACCTGACTGAGTCACCCAGGCACTCCTAAAGCATGATTTTTAAAAATAATATTGAGCCTCAGAAGTCTGTTCAAGAATTTGTTTAATCCATAACAACTAAGATATTGCAAGAGTTTTAATAGGATCATAGGAAACAGGAAAATATTTTCTGAATGTCAGCTTGATGTAAAACAGCCATACCTAGAATAGATATGGTAACAGCAATCCCATGGTACAGGGGTTGGCAAACACTTTGTAAAGGGGCAGAGAGTAAATATTTTAGCCTTTGCAGGTCATAGGTCTTTGTCACAATTACTCTACTCTGCCACTGTAGTTCAAAAACAGCCATAGACAATATGTAAACAACTGGGCATGGTTGTGCTCCAATAAAATATATTTACATAAATAGGCAGCCTATTAGAACGGCCAATATCCAAAATACTGTCAGCACCAAATGCTGATTATGATGTAGAGCAACAGGAACTCTCATTCATTGCTGGTGGAAATGCAAAATGGGACAGCCAGTTTGGAAGACAGTTTGGCAGGTTCTTACAAAACTAACCAAACTCTTACCACACAAATCCAGCAATCATGGTCCTTGGTATTTACTCAAAGGAGCTGAAAACTTATGTCTATACAAAAACCTGCATACAGATGCATATAGCAGCTTTCCTCATAACTGCCAAAACATGAAAGCAATAGGATGTCCCTCAGCAGTGAATGGATAAACTATGGTACATCTAGACAATGGAATATTATTCAGGGCTAAAAAGAAATGAACAGTCAAGCCATGAAAAGGCATGGAGAAACTTAAATGCATATTACAAAGTGAAAGAAGCCAATCTGAAAAGACCACATACCATATGATTCCAGCTACATAACATTCTGAAAAAGGCAAAACTATAGGGACAGTAACAAAACCAGTGGTTGCCAAGGGTAGGGAAATGGAGGGATGAATAGGCCAAGCACAAAGGATTTTTAGGGCACTGAAAATAATCTGTATGATGCTTCAATAGTAAATGTATATCATCATGCATTTGACAAAACCCATAGAATTTAAGACCAAGAGTGATCCTTAATGTAAACTATGGACTCTGGGTGGTAAGGATGTGTCAATATAGGTTAATCAATTATAACAAATGTACCACTCCGGTGGGGGATGTTGATAATGGAGATACTATGCATGTGTCGGAGGCAGAGGGCATATAAGAAATCTCTACCTTATGTTCAATATTTCCACAAACCTAAAACTGCTGTAAAAAATAAAGTCAATGAAAACACAAACAAAAAATATGCAGCCAACTGGACGTGGCCCACAGGCTATATATAGTTTGATGACCTGCTTTTAGAGTATGTTAATCCTGCCTCAGGAATCAAAAAAGTTCTTGTGGCTTCTGAGATCCACAAACCTCTTCTTCCCAGTCTGGGGAATCTCACCTTAATCACAGGAAAATCCCACCCAAAGAGGGTGTGGGCCATGCATCCTTCTTGAAACAAAAGTTTATTTCAACACAAAATTAGCATATATATAATTCTGGCTTTTCCTACTTGTTCATTGAGAAGCAAACCCTAATTTCCTGACCTAGGAAATCAAGCATATGAGATTTCATATTAAAATCCTAGTTTTCTACATTTTGAAGAAATTTAACCTGTGGACTTTTGAAAATACATGGTCACTTTTATACACACTAAGTATTGGCAGTTCTATGCACAAAAGGCGAATTCAGGGTGCCTGGGTGGCTCAGTCAGTTAAGCGTCTGTCTTCAGCTCATGTCATGATCCCAGGATCCTGGAATCAAGTCCCACGTGGGGCTCCCTGCTCCTCATGGAGTCTATTTCACGCTCTACCCCCACCCCCACTCGTTATCTCAATCTCTCTATCTCTCGCTCTCAAATAGTCTTTTTTTTTTTTAAAAAAAGGCTAATTCAAACTAATGCTATCCCTATTTTTAGTTTACTTATTTTTAAGTTACTATTAATTAAATGGCTTTAATTGCAAATAATACACATTAATCCTTGAACAACATGAATCTGAACTGCATGGATCCATTTATATGAGGATTTTTTCAATAAATATATTGGAAGATTTTTAGCAATGAAAATACTCAAGAGACAAACCATGTAGCCTAGAAACACTGAAACAATTAAGAGAAAGTTAGGTATGTCATGAATGCATAAAATACAGATAGATACTACTCTATCTTATCATTTACTACTCTAAAACATACACAAATTTATTGTAAAAAGTTAAAGTTTATCAAAAGTTATGCACACAGACATGTACAGACCATACTTGGTGCCATTCACTTTTAGAAATGTAAACAAATATAAAGATGAAGAATTCAATCAACTGCATAAAATTAACTACAGTACATACTGTACTACTGTAATAATTTCATAGCCACTTCCTGTTGCTATTGCAGAGAACTCAAGGGTTGCAAGTATCTGCTTAAAATGCCGTGTGACACCAATCATCTCCGCCTGAGCAGTTCATCTCTCTAGTAAATTGCACATGGCAGTAAAAAGTGACCTCTCCTGGTTCTGCCTATTAGCAGCTAAATTTTGGGGGAGTCAAAAGTTATTCATAGGTTTTCAACTACACTGGGCAGGGGGAGGCAGAGCCCCTAAACCCTGAGTTGTTCAAGGATCAACTGGATGTACTTTGTATCACAAAATGTCTTATACATACATTTCATATCTAAAAACTTCCCCACATAAGCTTAAGAACAAGTTGAAATTATGAAAATAAAATTCATATTCAGATTACCAAGATACAACCAAATATATTTTAACACACTGAACAACTGAAGATTGTTTTAGTTAACTATCTTTTAAATATCTAAATTAAACCATTCTGCCTATTCATTCCTTTATTTTATTAACAAAGCATTGTGGGGGTATTTATTGGGAAGCAATGGTGAAAACATCTTCTGTCTCCTTGCCTGGCATCACTCAAACTTTTAGCTTTTGGAACATTAAATTTTCAATTCTAAGTTCAGTCTTATATCAGATGCAGGAACCAATTTTGTACCATAAACTCAAAGCCCTAAAGTTTATTATCAAGTCAGCCTATATATGGCTGTTCATAGTAGCACCTAGATTTCTCTTTTTACCTGAACATCTATTTGGTTTCTTGAATTCCAAATATAATAATTAGTTCCTTGCCTTTGGCTCAGACATCTAAAGTAGGATCTTGACTCCCTTCTAGAAACCTTTTCTACTGACCTGTCCAACTCACTAGCTAAGATTTTTGCTCTGTTTAAAACTCAGCTTCATGCCTTCTTTTAAGGTCTACTACTTCACCTGTTCAGGACTGTAGAGCCTTCTCTTCTCCTGCCCCTACCTTATCCTAATTGACACATCCACTCCTAACTAAGCCTCAGTTCTGATAAGTTGCAGGATACAGTTCAGATGTTAGCATAAGTCATGGATATGCAAACTTCCATAGCTAGGAAACAATACATGTATTAATTTGGGGTTTGTTTGAACTTACGTTGTCAGGAATAAACGCTAAAGTAAAATGCTTGCTGATGAACATCCGTAACATTGAAAGAATGAAAATGACTTTGAATTTCCTCAAATTTGCAAGTTAAGATACTAACTTTCACATAAACTAGCCCAAATTATTGTCAAAATTAAATGATCTTGAATGCATGTGATCCTTATTCAATTCATCTAAGGAATTGTTGAAATTGTTGATGACACCTATAGTATCCATATTAATTGTTGATATTCCCCTCCATTAATAACTATTACTTATCCCACTCAGCTTCAGGAGAATGCACTGATCCATTTATGTACCCAGAGTGATATTCTAAATGTTCTAAAATAGCATGGGCAATTGGGTGATGGGCATTAAGGAGGGCACATGATGTGATGAGCACTGGGAGTTATACACAACTGATAAATTATTGAATGCTACATCTGAAACTAATGAACTAATGATGTACTATAAGTTGGCTAATTGAATTTAAATAAATAAATAAATAATGAAATAATGAAATAAAATAGCATGGCATTAACCAATTAGAATGGAAGCTGGGCATAACTTTGGAATACAATAATAATCTTTCCTCCTCATACCATGTTTCAGTTGGGTGTTCTATGGACATCCTTCCTGTGATTCACAAAGTCAGGCTTCTCCTTCTAGTGGTTTCTCTTAATCATCTGCATCCTGCCAAGAGATGAGGAAAGAAAGTAAAAACATGAGGAAGAAATACTTGCTCTGAACCACCCTGACCTGGAGGTGATACACATCACTTCCACACATATTCCATATGCAAAAAAGAGTTATATGTCCCACCAAAATGCAAGAGGCATAAGAGGTACAGCCAGGAAGTATATTCAATGAGTACAAACCACTGTCTTCATCACATATACAATATATTAGAAGGTAAAAAGTACTATGGGATAAAAGTGAGCAAAAGTAAAAAGGATTTTGAGTGTTGGGAAGGAGGTCACAAATTTAAACAACTTGCTCAGAGTAAGCTTCATTTACCCAGTGACAATGGAGCAAAGTCTTAAAGGGGAATATGGGTAGATCCATACATGTATCTAGGGAAAGAACATTTCAGGAAAAACAGTCAGTTCAAAAGCCATGATGTGGGATATTATCTGGTAGGTTCAAGGAAAACTATGAAGGCTGTCATGGTCAGACCAACATATTGTAGAGGAGGCCTGAGAACTATGGGGGGGGGGTAGATTTTTATAAGCTGTTATAGGCTGAATGTTAGTGTCTCCCCCAAAATGTTGAAGCTCTAACTCCCAATGTGATGGTATTTAAAGGTGGGGCCTTTGGGATGTGACTAGGTTTTGATGAGGTCATGAGGGTGGAGCTCCCATGATGGAATTAGTGCCCCTCTAAGAAGAGAAGACACCAGAGCTTTTTCTCTCTGCCATGTGAGGATACAATAAGAAGCCCTCTGCAAGCCAGGAAGAGGGCCCTCATTAAGAATCAAATCTGTTGGGAGTGCCTGGATGGCTCAGTCAGTTAAGCATCTGACTCTTGATTTGGGCGCAGGTCAGGATCTCACTGTCATGAGATTGAGCCCCACTCAGTGTAGAGTCTGCTTGTCCCTCTCCCTCTGCTTCTCCCCTTGTTCATTCTCTCTCTGTCTCTCTCAAATAAATAAATAAAATCTTCTTTTAAAAAAAGGAACCAAATCTGTTGGTACCTTAATCTTATACTTCCCAGACTCCAGAACTATGAGAAATAAATGTCTATTGTTTAAGCCACTCAGTCTATGGTAGTTTGACGTAATTAACCAAGCTACTAATACATAATATACTGTGAGGCCTTTTGCTTTGACTCTGAAGAAAACAGAGGGCCATTGGTGGAATGTGATTTGAAGAGTGATATGATATGGGTTACATTTAGCAAGACTATTCAGACTGTCATTTGAGAATACACTAGAGTGGGGTAGGTATGGAACATGAGAGACTAGTTAGAAAACTATTACAACAGTCCCAATGAGGGATGATGGCAGACTGGACTGTGTTAGTAGCAAAAGAGATTGTAAGCAGACGCAAAATTCTGGATTTGTTTTGAAGGTGGAGTCAATGTATAAGCTTTCAGAGCTGGACAATTAGAAAGTGGGAGTCATCATTAACTGATATGGGGGAGACTGTGAGTGAAATAAATTTGGGAGAGAGCAAGACTAGAAATCCCTCTGTGGACATATTAATTTTAAAATATCTATTAGAGATCTAAATGGTGCTATTGAATAGTCAGCTGGATATATGATTCTAGAATGAGGAGAGAGGTCTGGGTCAAAAGATATAAATCTGGCAATTATAAACACACAGACGAAATTTAAGCCACGAGGCAGATGAGATCACCAACAGAGTAAGAGAGAGAGAGAAAGGATCCAAGGTCTGAGGCCTGAGCCAAAGTAGTGTTAAAAGGTCAGGATAAATAAGACAAATCAGAAAAGAGGAGGGAGAGAAGATGCAGTAGTAATGCAGAAAGAAATCAGAAGAGTGTGGTATCCTGGGAATTAAGTGAAGAAAGAGTTCTCAGAAAAAAGGAATCCTTGACTGTGTAAAAAGCTGCTAATAGTCAAGTAAGATGAGGACTGAGAACTGGACTGAGCAGCCTGAGGCTATCTGTTGACCTTGATGAGAGAAATTTTGGTGGGATGTGGAGTGGCAACAGCCTGAGAAGAGTGAGTGTAGGGAGATATAAAGAGAGGACTCAGGGACCACAAGTGCAGATAACCATTTTGAGGACTTTTACTGCAAAAAAAGAAGCAAAGAAATCAGGCTGCAGAGGAGATTTTTATCTTAAGATGAGCCAATACCATGCGGTTCCCAATATATATCAACGGCAAGCTGCTTGAGTCTGAAATATAATCACAGACGTACCCCAAGTCACACATTTCTTTAGATGGCAGTAATAGTAGCACAATTCTCAATTCTATCCTTGGTCAAATAAATTATTTTGGTTTACCTTCAATGATTAACTTAAATTCGTATTCAATCCTGCTAACAATTTAATACTTTTTAAACATTCGATCAATGAATGCCTTCTCCTAGTTCAACTTAGTTACCACAATTATCACCTTGGTAAAGTGTGAAAGGTGTACTTATCCTTCTATCCCTTCCTGCCAACATATGACACACACTAGTGCCTTCCCCTTTTTATTCTGAATCATCAAATTGTTTCTCTCCTTATCCTTTTGCTTCAAAGCAAAAAAAAGATAAGTCTTCCAAAATTAGAAGACACACACACATTTTCAGATGAATCCAAATCTAAAATCTCTGGTCACCCTTCACGCAGGACATCACTCTCACCATCAGCATCTCTACCTGCAGACTTCAGGCAACAGAGAACAAGTTGCTTTTCAGAAGCAAGACGCTCCTCAAAAAAGGCCAAGCTATTCCACAGTCTTCCTTAGGAAGAGTTCATGTGGCAACACTGTGACATACTGTTGACAAGTTTCCATCAAACAGCACAGGGCTGAAGCTTTCCAGAACTGACATTAGTAGGACCAAGGGAAAAGGAGAGAGGTCAGTTAGTATTCACCTGTTTTCACACAGGTAAGCAAAATTTAACTTTCTGAGACATCTGTTGGATCCAGTATAGCAAAGAACTTTAGAGATTGGAAACATATGATGCAAATTTTAAAATATCCCTTTAAATAAACATTAAACACATAAATTAACTGTTTTGGTAAGAATGGCACTTAGGGGGGCGCCTGGGTGGCTCAGTCGTTAAGCGTCTGCCTTCGGCTCAGGTCATGATCTCGGGGTCCTGGGATCAAGCCCCGCATCTGGCTCCCTGCTCAGCAGGAGGCCTGCTTCTCCCTCTCCCACCCCCCACTGCTTGTGTTCCCTCTCTCGCTGTGTCTCTGTCAAATAAATGGATAAAATCTTAAAAAAAAAAAAAAGAATGGCACTTTGGTGCCATTTGATAATATTTTTGATTATTTCAGTAATTGGTTACAAGTAAAAGTAATTAAAACAGAATGGGAGGTAATTCAATGCCTTTAATTGATCAAACATTTAATCAGAGCTTATAATGTACCAGATTCTGTGCTAGGGATACCAGGATGAAAAAGGACGTTTTTCTTACCTTTGAAGAGCTCACATTCCAACAGAAGAGACACAAATTTAAACAACGAAAATAGAATGCATAAAGTGTTCTAATAAAATATTAGAGACAGGTACAAAAAGATATAGAAGGAAAGAGCAGCTAATTCTGCTAAAGATAGTGGGGAAAACTAAAGAGAAGAGTTAATATGTGAAAGATAAAATTGTCTTTCTAGAGCTTGGAGAGGGTTGGGGGAGGCCAGAAACACAGGTCAAACAATTTAAGGCAGGGGTATTGTAGTTCACTCAGGCTGATATAACAAAAATACAATAGATTGAGTGGTTCAAGCAACAAATATTTATCTCTAACTGTTCTGGTGGCTGAGAAGTCCAAGATCAAGGTCCCTGAAGATTTGGTATCTGGTGAGAGCCTGCTCCCTCGTTCATAGAGGGCTGTCTTCTTGCTGTGTCCTCACATGGCAGAAGGGTCCAGGAAACTGAGATTTCTTTATAAGGATATTAATTCCATTCATGATAGCTCTACCCTCATGACTTAATCACCTAACATAAGCCTCATCTCCAAATACCATCACACTGCATGTTAGGATTTCACGTATAAATTTTGTGGGGACACAAACAAGGGATAATAGCAAAAATCATGTTAGGATTTAACATATGAATTTTGTGGGGACACAAACATTCAAGGGGTAACAGCAAAAACAAAGGCAGTAAATATAACATGGTATTTTCAAGATGGAAATATATAGTCAACAAAATTCTAGTAGCCTGTTTCTCAAAAACAAGGCAGTCAGAGCAAAAGATAGATTTTTCTTTCCAGAAAGTAGCTCTCATGACAATACCTGGAAGGTGGTCTATTACTGAACATGAGAGGGGGCAGATATGGAAGTGGCAAAGGAAGACCATCACCTTATGAGGAAACTGCTTGAAGAAAGAAAGAAGGAAATTTATCATCCTTGATTTTTCTCTTTTCCTCACTACTATCTTCCTTAGCATTATCTCAATTATCAGCAAGTCTTATAGTCGCACCTTTAAAGTATATCTCAATTCTCTCACTTCTCTCCATCTTCTCAGCTACCCTACCACTTCAAGCCACCATCATCATTCTCCTGGATTACTATAATTGCTAACCAGTCTCCCTGCCTCTTCTCTTGCTCCCTGACAATCTTATGTCCCCCAAATCCAGAGTTATCATTTTAAACCATGAATCAGATTATATTGTTCCCTGACTTAAAATCCTCCACCAGAATACAATTGCAATTAGAATAAAAATCCAAGTGTCTATTACTGTCTATATTAGGCTCCTATCCACCATCATCACTTATTTATTTTCTTTGCACGGAATCCTCTTTCCCATGCCTTAACATAGCCATGTTATTCAGTTTTCAGCTCAAATGTCACCCATGAAGGCCTTTTCTGATCACACTATCTAAAGTGGCTCCCTCTTTCCACTCTCTGCCCATTACTCTGCTATATTTTCTACAGAGCACTTATCACTATTTGAAATGATCATGTTCATCTTGAAAAAGTCTAAAATATTACGAGAATTACCAAAAGTGACACAGAGACACAAAGTGAGCAAATGTTGAAAAAATGGTACCAACAGACATGCTCAACACAGGGTTATCACATACCTTCAATCTGTAAAAACACAGTATCTGCAAAGTACAATAAAACAAAGCACGACAAAAAGAGGTATGCCTGTATGCTTTACATCTTTCAGAGACAGATGTTAAGTGTCTTGGTATCTAATACCATGAAGACTTTGGCCTCAAGGCAAGTGAAAATAGGCCCCATTTATACAGGATACTAAGTAAAAGCCCTATTTGGAGACTTCCCCTTCCCAGAAACAGCTACTTCCTGTGCGATAAAAACATTTATATGTTCATCAGTCTTAACAACATAAGTTTAGTTCTAAGAGTCAAAGGCAGTAGGAGTCACATGGAAGCTATTCATGGAGGCTCTAGCAAGAGCCTTCCAGAAGAACTGGGAAATAAGAGAAATTAAATTTTGTTACAAAAAAGTTATGAATAGTGTGACTGGAAATAGGGGAGTTTCAGAGGTAGAACTGGCACTGTGATTCTGTCCAACACATTCCATGGGAGAGAGTACCACTTCTAAAAGACATAAAAAGTCACCAGAGAGAAATCCTCCACTGTGCAAGATATCTAAGGCTTCACTGTGTGCCGAGTAGTCTCTACTTCCCCTTGTTTCCCATGCAACCTTCTGTTTACAATTCAGCTTCCCTGGTACCTTGATGCTAGGAAAAGACAGAGGTAGATCAAGGCATTCCAGCCCCCCGAAAAAGTGGGATTGTCTGCAGTCCTTGTTGAGACTACATCACAGCCCAACTTCTCTCTCTGCCCAATCAGCCTCCTTCACTTCACTTCCATAGGTGATGATCCCAATATACTTCTTATATGCTAATGTCTAGTTCAAAGTTTGCATCCCTGAGAACCCAATCTCCAAACTCTATCTTAAAGCACAGTAGGATCCAGGTGTTCAAATGATGTTGTTGTCAGCAATCTATCTCTCTGCTCTGCATTCAATTCATTTTTAACAAGTCTCTCCTCTGTAGTAGAAAGTAGATTTTAGGCCATTTTACCAAAATTATTTTTTCCAAAATCAGTTCTGTGAAAATAAATTTGTCTAATAACTTTGTTGGTGTTAACATCTTTGTTGAAATTTTGCAAACAATTGCTAAAAATAAAGTTAAGCTCATATGTCATCTGAGGAAGTGGTATAAGAAAGCTAAAAATGCCCCAAAGTGGAGGAAATATGACATAAAAAAAATCATCCAAAAGAAAAGAAGTTATTCTGGTTTCTCACAATAAACAATTGAATATATGAACTTGGAAATAATTTAAGAGATTTGACTTTAAAAAATAAAATTATTTAAAGCAGTGTTAGGAAAATTAGGATGAACAGAGGCGACTGCTGTTATTATTGTAATGTACTAAGTGATTACTGTGTCATATTTGACATATAGGAAACAAAAAAAATTTTGGAGAATTGGAATAGAAATTGATTAAAAATCCTAAAAATTATATGTTTAAAGTATAAAATTAACAGGAAAGAAGAAAAACTCACACCAAATATTAAATTTTACTACCACTTCTTGGAAATAAACTAAAATTTAAATATCACATGGAAGACTGGCAGAAGAATCTTAACAATAAAAAAATGATATTAAAAAGATATGAAGTAAACAGAAACTGAAAAAATTCACATGAAATGCTCTAATAGTTATTGATGATGAAATATTGTTTTCTAAATATGAAATATTTATTTAGAAGAATAAATCACCCTATGATCCTTAGAATTTATCAACTGTAAATTCTTTAAGATGCTTATATAAAAATAACTAAAAAAATAAAAACTTATTTTTAAAAAGCATTTACATCTTTTAAAAGTATTCCAATAAGTTTAAATTGTAGTAATCCTTGTAAGTAGTTAAAAGAAATAAGATTTTGGTAAATCGGTAGATTTGTCATTGAAGCAAATTTTCATTTGGGAAATTTAATTTCAGAAAATTCATTTTCGTAGAATTGGTTTTCAGTGAGTTGGCCTGCCTCCAGCAAGACAGCCCTGGCAGCCACAGTTTTATATTCTACCAAGCCAATCAAGCCCATCTAAAATGCACACTTTGTTCCAAGAGTTCCAACTGAAGTCCTGGCATTACCATTGACCAAGACTGCTTGGGTCATGAGCTCATCTCCGTACCAGTGACTGTGGCCAGGGATATGGAACATGGTGATCATTCAAGCCTGATATCCTTCTGAAACCCTCTGGAAATAGGCGGGCAATCAGGCCCACCTGAATCACAGGGGCTGCAAGTGGGAAGGGAAGACTCACAAAAGGGAAACCTAGGTCTACTATCAGAAAAGAGGAACAGTAGGTATTTGTTATATCTTTCACTCTGAGACTTCAAATAAACTTTTTTCCTGTTTAGCAGCATTTCTCTAACCATTGCTAATGGAACCAAATTTCATCACGCTTTCAAAAGAGAATCTCTTATCATGCTTTCACTTTTTCAAGCACCTGAACTCAGAAAGGGCACAAAGAAAATTTTTTTCAAACAAAAATTTGTTTGTTCCCCTTTAACATGTTGTAAAGAAGAAATGGTGTATTTTTTCTCTATTGAATGATTTCTTTAACCACTCTGCCTTTTTGCTTCAATTCCAAAATTTAAATTAATATTCTATGCTTCTGACAAGAGGAAAGATGTTCCCAAGTTGAAGAACACACAATTTGATATATGTTTGATATATTTGATAGATGTTAGTTATTACATACTTCTATTAAAAATAGACTCTTGCCCTGCATTGGGCTCCCTGCTCAGCAGAGAGTCTGCTTCTCCCTCTCCCTTGTCCTCCCCCCCCTGCATATGCTTACTCTCTCTCTCTCTCTCCCTAATAAATAAATAAAATATTTTTAAAAAAAAGAAAATAGACTCTGGTATACAAAACTTTTCTTGCTATATACTAAAATTTTTCATATTTTAATTTTTCAACATATGAACAGCCACTTTCTGCTGCTCAGGTGCAGGTGCAAAGTGGGTGGACAGAGAGTTGCTTGTGTGTAACCAGGAATACAACCTGATGAGTGTTACAGAAGGCAGGGGTGCAGAGGAGAAAGGGAGAGGGGTGTTGAGAGTGTCTGCAAAGGAGTAAAAGACCATCAAATATAAATTGGATAAGGAGAAAAGTGAGTCTGTTAAAACAGTAATAGACAATGAATAAGTAGTATATTAAATGAATTAGATCCAAATGTAATCAAATAATGATGAAGAAAAAAATCAATAAATGACCTGGAAATATAAGATAGTTGATCTGACAGAAAAAAATAATGGCCTACTAAAGATGTCCATATCTTAATCCCCTGACCTGTAAATATGTTACCTTATATGGCAAAAAGGACTTTGTAGATGTGGTTAAGTTAAATATCTTGAAATGGGGAGATTTCCCTGGATTATCCAGGTGGGCCAGATATAATTACAAGGGCCACTAGTAGAGGAAAGCAGACAAATCAGAGACAAATAAGAGATATGATGATAGAAACAGGAGTGAAAGTCAGAGGGAGACTTGAAGATGCCATGGTTCTGGTTTTGAACAGTAAGGAAGAGGTAACAAACCAAGGAAAGTAGGTGGCCTCTAAAAGCCAGAAGAGGCAAGGAAACATATTCTTCCAGAGAGCCTCCAGAGGAAATGCTGCTCTATTGAATTTTTGCTTTTAGCCTTTAAAACCCATTTCAGACTTCTGACTTCCAGAAATACAAGATAAAACAATGGTGTTGTTTAAGCCACTAAGATCATTATAGCAGCAATAGGAAACTAATACAATTGGTTAAAGAGTGGAATGTTCGAATTCAGTATTTTAAAGGTGGAGTACCTCTTGGTAATGACAGAGTTTAGCACATGGACTACAGTGTGGTCAGGAAAAGTGAGGTCAAGAAGTTCAGAGGGGTTGAGTATGATCATCCTCAAGATTACTGAAGTCATCAATAATGAAAACAGTGATCCAGGTTTTCAAATCTTCAATGAATGACGGGGAGAGGTTTGTAGATTACCAAGAAGGGATGTACTTCAGAGGATTATCTTTTGGAGAGAAGAGGGAAATACAGCGATCTAGAAAGAACAGTGAAACAGAAGGAGGACATCTACCTCATCTTCAGTCTCCATTATATGTAGGAGGTGAGATTTTAAAATTGCCACCAATAAAGAGAACTAGATGAGAATCAATGTCCTCAGGAATGACCATGTCTCAGTTCAAGAAAAAAGGGTAAAGGGAATGATGAGAGAAGAGTTGCAAGTATCAAGGACTTCAGATTTTCATGATACACTGTAAAAGTACAGTGAAAGAATTTGAAGTATGGTGTGAAGGCAAATGACATGGTCATATCAGGAGATATTTGAAGATTATGGACCATGAGACCAGGTGATGATCTGGAAATTTGAACTGAAATTTGGGGGCTTCTGAAGGTGACTTAGATAAACATGAGAGAAAAGTATAATGGGATTTGTCCTGATGCTTTTTTTTAGAAGGGTAAGCAGTTTAAATGCAGCATTTTTTGATGATTATTACCTTGGATACTTGTAGTCATAAGATAAATGAAGAGTGATTGCTTTACCAGAAAAAAGTGAGGTCTCTGGGCTTCCTTCCCTTAAGCTTGTCTTAGTGAGGTAGACTCATCAAACACACAGGACTGGGAGATCTTGCTGAAATCCAGGAGTCCATGGAACCCTCAGGCCTCCTCTGCAAACTCCAGAGAGTGGACCATGGCTATGGGAAAGGCAATGAAGCTGTGGACCTCTTACCAATCTGCTGTGGAACCTGTTGGGATCATGGTGGAAAGAGGGACAAGCCAAGGAAATTAATGTTACCGTATGAGGGTTTTCCTAGATCTGCAGTCCTATTATTTCTATGAACTCAAGTATCTTCAGTAAATATTCTATCTAGAAACAGAATCCCATATTTGGAGAAGGAATAATTTATAAGAAGAACTGAATAGGTTAAAACAATTGGAACAGAAAATGAAAAAGAGAAAATGCTACAAATGAGAAACAGCACAGACTGAAATGGCTTTCACAAACACAGAAATGAGAATGACTTTTTATAACCTATGAGTGTTTGGGCAATCTTAAAAACTCAGACCTCTGGTAGAAAGAAATCCCTATTCACCAGAGAAAAAATATATTCATCAAATTTGTTCTAAAAGTAAATTCTGTTTCTTTATAACCAATAGCGCTACCCCAGGAGGACAGCTTAAAATTTTAGTTTGCACATTAAATTTACACATTTTAGTTAATACTGAAAGCCAGTGAAATTTTATGTGAAACTACATGATAGGATGGATATCAGTGAATACAGGATGAGGGGTCCTTAACTTCCTTGAAATCCTCAAAATGGTTTCATCTTAAAAACAACAACAACAACAACAAAAACACCACAACACACTGCTCTAAGACTTTATAATGTAAAACAAATTAATTCTGATATACCAGATAAACCAGAAAACAATGTGTTAAAATGTTAGACTTTCATTCTCAAAATAGTGAATGGAGAGGGGTGGGAGTTTGGTGGGTACCAGAAGGGAGGGGAGGGTAGGATGAATCAGGAGCATACAGAGGATTTTTAAGGCAGTGAAGCTATTCTGAATGATACTCTGGCGGTGGATACATATCATTATACATTCATCAAAACCC
The DNA here is from genome assembly GCF_002201575.2 of Neomonachus schauinslandi. Classification (NCBI taxonomy): domain Eukaryota; kingdom Metazoa; phylum Chordata; class Mammalia; order Carnivora; family Phocidae; genus Neomonachus; species Neomonachus schauinslandi. Next base: position 77,529,144 of record NC_058409.1, on the reverse strand, counting down.
ATAGAATGTATACTACAAAGAGAGAATCCTAAAATGACACTATGAATTTTAGTTAATAATAATCTATCAATTACGGCTCATCAACTGTAACAAGTATAGCACAAAAATGCAAGACATTAATAATAGGGGAAACCACTGGGTTCAGGGAGGTGTATGGAAACTGTACTTTCCACTCAATTTTTCTATAAACCTAAAACTGCTTTGAAAAATAAACCCATTAAAAAAAAAAAGATGATGCTGATCACTTTGAATAAAATGGATTGGAGTAGAGCTAGAGTGGAAGTAGAGGCCCAATTAGGAGACTTCTGCAATCAGGTCAAGAGATGGTAATAAATTGGACTAGTGTAGATAAGTATAAAAAGGGGAGAATCAAAATATTTTAGGGCGTTGGTATGAGAATTAGTGGTAATTTGAATATGGGTTAAGAGGGAGGCGGATGTACTGATAAATGACATAGATTTTTGGCTGTGTAATAGAAAACAAGCAAAATTCCAAAGTACAGATTTTGAGAGATGGATACTTTCCGAAGCCACCAGGATGGGTCCATGGCAGCAAGGGATTTGTGAAAGATAGCTAGAAAGTTCAAAGGAACATTCATAAAAGAAGCTAATGGAATAATACTTTACATCTTAGAATTGTTTCAATATTCCCATCCTATCCTAGTCAACTCGGGCTGTTATAACAAAATACTGTAAACTAGGTGGCTTAAATAATACATACTTATTTGTCAAGATTCTGGAGGCTGACAAATCGGAGAGCAAGGTGCTAGCAGATATGATTCCTGGTGAGAGCCAGCTTTCTGACTTGCAGCAGGCTGCCTTCTCACTGAGTTTTCGTAGGGCAGAGTTGGCGGGGAGAAGCACTCCCGTCTCTCTTCCCCTTATAGGATGTTAATCCCATCATGAGGGCCCCACCCTCACGACTTCATCTAACCTAAACCTAACTTCATCTAACCTAAACTTCATCTAAACCTAATTACTTCTTAAAGTCCTTACCTACAAACACTGCCTACTAGAAGGTGGGGGAGGAACAGAAAACTATCCCCCAAATTGAGGAAGCACTCTGAGGTTGAAAAACAAAGCAGGCGACTGACTCCATACAGTTCACACAGTTTTATTCAGGGTAACTTACTGCCAGGATGGACTGGGCAGGTGATGACCCAGACCCTGAACAGCTATTCTCTGCAAAGTCTGGACCTTAGTCTATAAATTTTATGGAGCAAGGGGACAGGTGGTGGGGCAAGGGTGGTGGGCACTATAGAAAGACCAAAGAGTTTGCATGCATTTCAAAGGGTTGGCACACCTAACTGACAGCTAAACTTTAGATTTTGTGGGCCACCTGTGAGTCAGGAAGAGAAAAAACTATGTTATCTCTAACAGATTTATGGAAGCCTGAAGTAAGCCTCCCCCCATCCCAGCCTTGATGGCTATTTCTAAAGTATGTATATTAATCTCCAAGAGGCCCAGAACATGTAATCCCAACACTGTCAGCACTCCTACACCATCATGTTCAGGGCAGGGGCTTTAACATAGGAATTTTGAGGAGACACAAACATTCAGTCTATAACACACCTCTAGCCCTAAGCCAGAACCGCATTATTGTATAACATAAATTTAACTCCATACAACTTAAGTACAAGATTATATATGCAAAACAATACTTAAGATTTTAAAAGCAACCAGTTATTTAAAATAATTTAAATATTTAACATTTTGAAATAAAACTTCCTCTCTCAAAGGAAGCTCAGTGTTCACAGATGCTGTTTGCTGTATTTTTAAGTCCACCCTGTCTCTCTCTCTCTCTCCACTCCCCTCAAAAAGCTGATTTCCTAATAAGCAAGGACACATGTATCCTATTCTCCAATTTCCATCAATGAAAACTAGCAGCAAAAATGCCCCAGAACTCTAAATTTACAATGATCACATTAGGGGAGAATAAAGCAATCAAGATCCAGATAATTTTGGACTTTATACTCCATAGTCAACACCTTAAATCTCATCTGGAATCAGAGCAGATCACAGAGCAGTGATGTAATAGCCAATGAAAACATTATCACAGCTTGATTATGTAGTAATATGCTGCATTTCTCATGTTTTCATTAAAAGAGCATCATACCCACAAAACTTTTGAATAGACCATCTCTGGAGAGAGTAGTTCAAAATTATCATCTTATTAAAATATAACTCTTGCCTTGGTTGCTTTTACTTGTTTTCTTTAAAGTTTCAAACTATGGTATATGCAGCCAGAAGAACACAGATTATCCCTGAGACCTAACACAACAGGGCCTTATGTTAAACAGAGGCCCAAGAGTCTAATTACTATGCTGCTTCTTCAAAATGTATTCCCTTCACCCACCACCTGTCCATTCTATCCCCAGGGCATCAACTTCTGAGTCAGAGTTGAGATGTACACTCCAGCTTTTATGCCTGACCCAACCTCATTCACTTTAAGTCAGTTTTGGTTTTTGTTTTTTCTTTTTTAAAAAAATCGCCTCCTTTCTGTCACAGAGCCTCAGAGAGTTCTGCACCTGAATGTCATAACTTGTCATGACCTAAGCTTGTATTCACTGACGGGAACTTGGGAGAAAATGAGCTGGGAGAAATGGATGAGACTAGCAGAAAGTCAGAAAAAAAGCTATGGATTAAAAAAAAAAAAAAGATGGAAGAAGAGGAGGATATTCAGGAGTTTTCCTCAACCTCTCATTTCCCCAAAATTACATCCACGGCCTGAGAGCTGTTCTTGATCTCCATTCATTTAACACTCACAGATCACAAGGATTTCAGGCAGAACACAGGGGAAGTTAGAGCTGTGAGAGGTCATTAGTCTTCACATGGGAAGAGGAAGAATGCGTAGTCGTCCCCTCATCCTCAGTGACCTGTTGTAAATGATAATTTTTATGTCAAACTGAAATGTTCTTCATTCTTTCTTATGTAAATGTATAAGGGCTATTCTACACTAAGATGGGTCACCAAGGTAGCTTATAGATTTTCCTTCCCTTGAGACCTTTAAAGAAGATAAATATCAAACTGTCTTTGAAGGATGACATGGAATCCTTATGACAGGTTGAAGAATGAATTAAAAAACCTTAGCTGTCCCTAGTGCCTATGAGTCAGGAAAAGCAAAATGAAACAAAACATTAGCTATCTTCACTATATAAAACAATTCCTTTAAACACTCTCTATTTGTAGTGCAATTTTTCTTTTTTAAATGTAACTCTCTGCCACCCTGACATTAAATGTCAAAGTAGCACCAACTCTGTCCATTTGAGCTACAAAATTAATTGACTACTATGAAAAATACCAATGTAGCATAATGAGCCACAGAAGACCCATATCAACACTAAATTAGAAGACATAACTGCCTTTTAGAACTCAGTTATGCCCAAGTCTGCAGTGTCTAGTAATTAATGCAGGGTGACTGGAATGTTTATTAAAAGTACTAGGATATCTGACATCTTCTGAGTAGACATAGAATCTAAGACAAAGATAAGTTCATCTCTTTAGAACTCCAGGTACTAAGAGCTGATGAGTCTTAAAATAGCAACAGATTGACCAATGTCTGGCATATAGTAACTAAATGTTGACTAAATGGACTATATTTCTTCTGTCCTTTGTTCTTTTTAAGATGACTAGTTACTGCCCTTCACAATATGCTCAGACCTCTTTCTCCTTCCGGTATGAAATGTGGATTAACATATCTTTGCTTTCTTTTTCATTCAGAGTATAATTGCCTGGACGGCTACATGTACAAGAAGGAAACTGGACCACTATCTTACACCATATACAAAAATAAACTCAAAACGGATTAAAGACTTGAATGTAAGACCTGAAACCATAAAACTTTTATAAGAAAACATAGGTAGTAAGTTCTTTGACATTGGTCTTAGCAATATTTTTTTAGACTAGTCCCCTCAGGGAAAGGCAACAAATGCTAAAATAAACAATTGGGATGGCATCTAACTAAAAAGCTTTTTCATAACAAAGGAAACCATCAACAAAACATAAATGCAGCCTATTGAATGAGAAAAGATATTTGCAAATCATACATCTGATTAAGGAGTTAATATCCAAAATATATAAAAACGTACATAAGTTAATATCATAAAACAACTTGATTAAAGAATGGACAAAGGGCTTGAACAGACATTTTTCCAAAAAATACATACAGATGGCCAACATACAAATGCTCAACATCACTAATCAGGGAAATGAAAATCAAAGCCACAATAAGACATCACCTCACACCTGTCAGATTGGCTGTTATCAAAAAGACAAAAATAACAAGTGTTGGTGAAGATGTGGAGAAAAACTCGCCCTTGTACACTGTTGGTGGGAATATAAATTGGTATAGCTACTATGGAAAATAGTATGGAAGTTCGCTAAAAAATTAAAAATAGAACTACTATACAATCCAAAATTTCCACTTCTGGGTATTTACCTGATGAAAACAAAAACACCAATTCAAAGAGACACATGCACCCCTATGTTCACTGCAGCATAGCCAAGATATGGAAGCAACTTAAGTGTCCATCAACAAGTAAATGGATAAGGAAGATGTGGTATGTACATACAATGTAGTATTACCCAGCCATAAAAAAAATAATAATAAAATCTTGCCATATGTGACAAGGATGGACCTTAGTTTAATGCTAAGTGGAATAAATCAGATATGATTCCACTATAGGTGGAATCTAAAAAACAAAACAAACAAAACAGAAAGACTCATAGATACAGGAAACTGTTGGTTCCCAGAGTGGTAATGGGCTAGGGGATGAGTGAAGGAGTTTAAGAGGTACAAACTCCCAGTTATAAAATAAATAAGTCTTGGGGATGTAATGGAAAGCACAGAGAATATAGTCAATAATAATTGTAACAATTTTGTATGGTGATAAACAGTAACAGGACTTATGGTGATCATTTCATAATATATAAAAACCACAAATCACTATGATGTACACCTGAAACTAGTAGGATATTGTATGTCAATTATACTTCAATTTAAAAAAGTATAATTGTGGGGTGCCTGGGTGGCTCGGTCAGTTAAGCTTCAAACTCTTGATTTTGGCTCAGGTCATGATCTCAGGGTGGCTCCAAATTCAGCAGGGAGTCTGCTTGAGATTCTCTCCCTCTTCTTCTCCCTCTACCCTTCACCTCACTTACGCATGTTCTTTCTCTCTCTAAAATAAAATAAATCCTTTTTTAAAAAGTGTCATTGCTTATATCTAGATTCTTATTGGCTTATTTTACACAGCTGAGGTTTATGTTACCTTTGTTAAGTCTTGAGATCAGTATGAATCTCAGTAGATCTTTCAATCATTGCTGAAATACATTTTTGAAAGTTCAGCAAGAATATTAATTTTCTTTTCTAAATTGACTATCTTCTCCATCTCAACTAGAAACTGAACAACTGGAGTGTAAGTTAGATTAGGCCCAGACTTCGCTGATAATTTCTAACATTCATACACCTGTCTATAGTATTCAACAATTGTTATTTTATCACTCCAAGAATTCTTTATAATAATTTACCTGTAATAAAAATTTGCTGAGGTATAAGCAGAGATATTTCTACTGCTAAATTTCTAGGGTTATGATCTGGATATCTACTTGGATAACCAAGTTCCAAGAATCTGATTCTTACATACACAGCAATGTGAAGAACCATTTTACCAGATCTTCCCTTAATTCAGCTCTTGTGACGAATAGTCACCTAAAAGATATGGCGATGGTGATTTTGGGGGGCTTCCTGTGGTTCTAAGATCCTAATGGAAAAAACTGAGGAATGCTGTGAGCTTTGGGGCTTCTCTTTGTAGATGACCTACTACAACCAAGAAATGTTTCCACTGACTTAATATCTACTATAAAATTTCACTTCAAAAGTTGACTTTATTTTGAAAAGCTAACATGAAATCACCAAAGAGATTATTTCTAAACTAGTTCCTTTAGATATAGCCTTAATATTGAATGCCCAACAATCATTTATTTTATTTCCTCTCATTTATAACTAATAGGAGATATAATTCTCAATTTTTTCTAAGGTTATCACGAAACAAAAGATGTTATATTAAAAAAATTTTTGATCTCATCTAATTGTCTAATGCAACAAAAATTTGTCAATTAATCTACTAATATTTAAAGTTAATTTTAGGTTAGCTATTTTGTTTAAGTTGGTTTTCTTTGTTAAAAAATTGGGTTTATTTCTTAAAAATTGCAAAGGATGAAATGGTTCATTAAAGTCAGCCAACTGATAGGTTCCACAAAATTATATAATCTAAAGTAGAAAATAATTTTAAGGCCCAAAATAACAAATGGAAACCTTGTACTTTGCATTTAGAAGACATTTTATAGCACTTTTGTCTTTCTCGAATTTTCCCAAAGCCTCTTATTCTAAGAATTAATTTCCCCTTCCCTAAAGTGAAAAGTCCACCTTTCCAAGTAGAGTATAAAACAGGATCTAGATTTCCCTAATATGGTAATTTATGACTTAAAAACCCCTAGATTCAGTTGTTTAATAGCAACAGCTATAATTACATCCCGTTTTTTGACACTGCTTTCCTGATTTGATCCTATTTAAGCTTTTCAAGAACCAACATAGTGACAATTTGTGCATTGAGAAGAAATCAAGAAAAGTAGGATCATACTCAGATGAGCATACACTCATGTCATGTTCAACAAAATACTCTGGAAGCTTTGAATGTTTTCTAAAATGTTAAATATTTTATGGTCACAAAGATAAACTTCTCTGTGTCATTCTAGGAATTGGGTTTGTTTGTTTCTACAATGCCTGTGCACCCTCTTATGGTCATTTTAGGATTTGCTTTATTGGGAGATTCAATTTATTCAAGGCTATTCAAAGGTTTCATCTTGTAAATTTGAATTTTTATTAGAATAATGACATTTACACACTTCACACCTTTAAATCTGTGATTTCATAATCCCAAATATTAATTGAAGCTCACACCTCTTCACACTGTTGAGAAAACCAAAGTAGACTGAGTTGAGGTTACTAGGATAATAATTAGGAAGCACTCCATACTTTCCAATTATGTCTGACATATTAACAAGCTAATAAGAATTGTAGATTCTGCCTCCTACGCATAAAACAACTCAACAGTAAGGCCATGATTAGGTATCACAGGCCTTATTTCCTGATACCGATATGACAAAAATCAACTTAGAATTTGTTTGGGCCTGTTTACAAAGCATGAAAATGACTTCTATAAGACAATAACCTAAAAAGAACACCGGAAACGTGGCTGTTTTTCATTAAAAAGTAGCAATAGCAAGATGAAACACACGCGCACACACACTTTATAGTTCAATTGACTCATATGTTGTCTTGGAAACGTTAAATTCCTTTAAACCTAGAGATCTTAAAAAAAAAAAAAACTAATGATCAATTGTTACCCTTCTATTATGTTTAATTTGACACCCATAATAAAAAGAAAGACTGCTTATTCCTTTCCTGATTTAAAATCTCCTTTCTATTACTTATAGTAATAAGTTCATGTTTAGAAAGCATTATTACTTATAGTAATAAGTTTCATGTTTAGAAAGCATTTAGGAAAAATGCAAAAATTATAATGATAAGCTTTATTTCTGAGTTCATGTTGCTGCTAGTGATAAGGATATCTGCTTTGTGGTGAAGAGAAGCAACCGTTCAAACTCTACATATGGCAGAGGAACTACTATTTAAAATATTTGTGAAGAGAACTGTTGTTGCATTTCCATATATTTTTTTCTTAGTGGGGTGACTGCCTCACATTGTAAGATTGAAGTGTAACTTGAGCACTGTATGAACTTTAAATTCCTAACTTAAATTACATTCATATTTTTGTCAGAAAAGTACTTCAGAACCAATAGATATATCTATAAATCAATAACTTTGGTTTCAAAATACAACTACTATTACTAAGGGCACAAAAGTGCACTAAACCAAGAGTGCAAGAAATCCCATAACTGAATAACATTTAAGGAGACAGAAAACACAATTTCATCAAGCTAAAGTCAGATATTACATAGGATGATGCTCCAAATATGTAAGTTTCTGTTAATTCCCAAATTACAAATGAAATTTAAAAATACAATTTGGGGTGGTTGAACTGAAAAATGCAATGATTTCTCACAGTAGATAATAGCACTTAAAAAGATCACCAATGCCTGCAAGGTATCAATCCATAGGTTTCCTGTATGTTATTCAGTGTGTCAGATTTGTTCACAGCAAATACATATTTCAGAACATTAGGTGTTTGCCAGTTCCAGAAATGTTCTTTATAATCATACTTCCAAAGAATCTAAAATCCTACAAGTCATCTCTCTTACAATGCAACCATGTACATTGTCTAAAATACCTAATTCATGGTTCATAAACACTGAAAAATCTGATACGAAGTTAACGAGTGAGCCCTACCAGCACCTCCTTGTGCATGCATTCTTTCACAATAATAATAATCATTGACAACTGCAATCTACTTTATAAATATGTGTATCTTTTTTAAAAAGTGAGTATGTTTTGCTAATGAGCATTGCAAATACAGGTGTTCAAATGTATCCTATTCGACAAAAGTCTGATGTGTCCTACAAAAGTCTGATAAATTAATTGTGCATTCAAAGATATAAAATAGTTAAAATCTACTGGCCCCAGCAATGACTTAGGAAGACAGTATTGAGGGTTGTTTGAAAGCAGAGTAACCCAGGGGTCCTAAATTACTTAGCATAAAATTCCATGCCCTCAAAATCAGCCATAGGACAATACTTTTCATTTCTTCAGCACTATACCTTTGCACATCCCAATGATTACATATTTACCTCCCTCTATCAGAAATAATGCCCTCCCTTATTGTAGTACATCATTATATATTGGGACTTATCACATGATAATACAAATTATTTGCTTGAATGCTTATCTCTCCCAATAGACCGCCATATATTATTTCTTAAGGACAGGAACTGAACTGATTTATTTTTACATTTCCCAGTACTTGAAAAGTACTAGGTGATGAAGCAACAAGATGGTTTTGGAGTCCAAAACATCATTTTGAAGACCTGTGTTTTAATCCTAGGTGCACTGAACTTTCCATTTTCCATATATGTAAATGATTAGGTATTTTATTCCTTGCAGGATTCCTGGGAAACTGAAAGAGACCTATAAAATGACTAGCCCAGGGCGCCTGGGTGGCTCAGTTGGTTGGGTGACTGCCTTCAGCTCAGGTCATGATCCTGGAGTCCCTGGATCAAGTCCCGCATCGGGCTCCCTGCTCGGCAGGGAGCCTGCTTCTCCCTCCGACCCTCCCCCCCTCTCATGTGCTCTCTCTCTCTCATTCTCTCTGTCTCAAATAAATAAATAAATAAAAATCTTTAAAAAAAATTATAAAAAAAAAAATAAAAATAAATAAATAAATAAAATAAAATGACTAGCCCAGTGCCGGGCACATAGAAGGCACTATTCTATGTGCTCAGTAAATGTTAGTTGAATTGATCTTTCCCTGCAGCTCCTTCCATGTACATATTAACTCAAAATCTCTCCAGATTTTTCAAAATTTAAACAACTATCATGTTCCTTCTTACGCTTTGTCATATACCATCATTTAAACATAATCATATCTATAAAAATAAAGAATTTTACTGTATATTCAGGAAATTTAGGCATTCAAAAACAGTAAGTTCAATTTTTTCCAGGCATAAAATACCTTAAAAAATGGGAACTAAAGTTGAGGGCATTCAGTTTTATTTTCTCTTCTATTTCTCAACAAAAGAGAAAAAAAAATGCTTCAATATTTATAAGACTAAGAATAATGGATGTGCATAATTTTGCTCTAACATACATTTAAAACCAGTTTAAACTCAGTGAAAGGCCAAGAACACGGACTTAATTATGCAGGGAAAAAAAGAAGATGCTTTAACTGTAGTGCACATTCAATAGACAAAATCCAAAGAAAGCAATCCTGCCTGAAACGTTTACAAATCAATTCATTATATTGATTTGGAATGAGTTGTGCTGTAATTTAAAGCATAGATTACTACAGGCCAAACTTGATAAAGTTCTTTTTTAAAGGTACTTCACTTGGCTATGGACTTGACCTGAGAATTTTCAAGAAACAGTGACTCACCTAACCTTAACCAAAAAAAAAGCTACTCTGTGTGTAAAAACTACATTTTAAGGGGTAATGATTAAGAATTAATCACAACTAAATTTCAAAAGTACAAAAAATTGTCTGAGTTAACTAATAACTTTAATAAACCATTGATATTTTGAAAAAAGGCAATGTGTTTCTATTTCATAATGATTTACCCTATATAAAATGTATAGATGTTTCCATCTCATTTCCTAGCTCTAATGTAGTTCTGGAAGAAAAATTTAAGATTTGGTTCTGTTTTGTTTCTTCTTCAGGGAAAAAGCTGTTCCTTGGGGAACAGTGATTATGCCTAAGAGTCCTTTTGTCCCACTCAAATCTTCTGATAACTCAGTGTTTTATCTTAAAGCAACTAAAATATTTTGTCACTTTTTTCACTTATTCTTAAAAAGTAGGGATAATAATAGCTGTCACTACATAGGGTATTTCTCAGGAAGCACTGAAACTAGGGTTCAGAAAAACTCATCTAATTTTAATTACACATCAAGCATGAAGTCAACTCTTCAGTTAATTAAGTGGCTAACTATGTGCTTCCTGGAGGAAAAAGAATATTTGTTAAAATCATTTTCTTCATAATAAAATACAGGACCTAGTGAATGATACTGCCCCCCCCCCCCCCTGTTCCCTGCGGGGGGGGGGGGGAGGAACACAGCAGAAGTCCAGAGAATGTAAGTAAATAAAATAATAATTTGTAACTGAGTCATTCCTGCGTCCCAAGAATCAATGTAACAAGGTCTTCCCACAACATTAAGTCTCCTTCAATGAAATTTCTCTTGGGCCTCAGTTTCTTCATCTGAGCAATGACCCTGATTTCCCAATTCTCTTGTAGTTTTAAGTGTTGTGAGTTCTTAATAAGTTAAATTGGGCTAATAACAGAAATCAACTAGTCTGCTGTAAGCTAATGTCTAGATGACACATGGATATACAAACATATGAATGTTTAAATATGCAATATGTAAGTTATTTAAACACATGTATAGATCTATTAAAAATCTAAGAAACAAATTTTTGATACATCTTCAAAATTCATCATTTGTGGTAAAATGACACAAAAAAATTGTGAAAAACCAAGTAGAATACCTCAATGGGAACAAATTATTTTCCAGGTTTCTCTTCTTTAAAATGAAAGCAGACAAACACAGCAAAATTATGATCTATGAAACAAATTATAACTTAAAGAGGAAATTTTAAATTATTTCCACAAATGCCTAGAGAAGTTTAAGCTTTCTAAAATGTGCTACCCTGTTAAAATAGAGTATTTTAGCTTCATAAAAGATTTCTTGAAGTTTGCCACAAAATTTCAAAATAACCACATCTTCATCAATAGAAAAATAAACGATTTTGCTCTGACATTTTTCCTGCAAATTTTAACAGGATTCAAACTACCTAATCTTTCTGGGCGCCTGGGTGGCTCAGTTGGTTAAGCGACTGCCTTCGGCTCAGGTCATGATCCTGGAGTCCCAGGATCGAGTCCCGCATCGGGCTTCCTACTCAGCAGGGGGTCTGCTTCTCCCTCTGGCCCTCCCCCCTCTCATGCTCTCTCTCTCTCATTCTCTCTCTCAAATAAATAAATAAAATCTTTAAAAAAAAAAACCAAACTACCTAATCTTTCTAATTTTAAGTATTCAGTGTTTATTTTTTCTTATTGTAGAATAAGCAAAAAAAAAAAAAAGGAAAAAAATAAGCTGACTTTTCTCAGTTATTAGTCCCACAATTAAAACAAAATTCAGTCTCTAAACCAGTATTTTTAAATACATTTATCTTATATGCAATTGATTGCAAAAATAATTCTTGAAATAAAATGAATTAGTGATAAATTTAAAGATTCCTTACTAACGGTATTACTTGTGTAGATTTAAAAGATACATTCCTTTCCAAGCAGACTATACACCAAAAGTCACAACCTTTACTAGCACTGCCACCTGCTGTTGATTCTAAATCATTTTCCAGCATATATCAATAAAAAATCAAAATAAAATCAGCATGGGCAAACTGGTCTAGAAAACAAGTAGCAACACAGATTTTAGAGACAATTTGCGTGCAAACCACGGATAAAATTTTTCCTAACAAGAGATAAAGTTATATCTATATTGTAATAAGCCTCTTACTATGCAAGAGGAACAAAATAGGTAACTGTAAAGGCCCTGAGCCTTTTTAGTTATGCACATTTGTTTGTGGTATAGTTTTAAAAGAGCATAATTTATTTGACAAAAAAGAGAGGGTTGCAGTATCCAGAAAAATGAGAGTAATTAAGTTCTTCCAGGAGGAATTATATGATTTCCTTCTAACTGAGTAAGCCATGTCTAATAAATAAAGGAAGATATAAGCATGTAGGGAGATACAATGTGGCAAAACTGGTGAATCTACCTGGAGGATATAGGGGAAAGCATTTTTTGAATCTTTCAACTTTGCTTAAGTTTACAAACTTTCTAAATAAAAAGTTGGAGAAAAAATTATAATGTGCTGATATTTTTAATCTGTTTTACTAGTGCAGTTAAACATCATAAACTTTAAGGGAACACTGATACTATAATAGACAAATTTAATATGTATTTTTAAGTCTGAGAAAGGTGGAAATACTTTTTTTTTAAAGAATATTGAGGCTTTCTTTTTTTTCCCCGTTCTAGAGAAACATGATTTACAGCAGCCGTGGGTCTTATGGGAGATGTCTAGTCATGTAGCTGGAGCAGTGACCTAACACTGCCTCTTGGGGAAGGCAGGAACAAAGTGTATAAAAGAACATGAGTATACCCAATACTTTTTTCTTTTATAATTTAACAGCTTCAAAACTGAACTGTTAGTTGCCTTGAAAGCTTTACCAGTGTGCTTCCTTTTTCCTGTCTATCAAACAGTAAAAAACCATAACCGAGAACTTCTTTAAAACATATTCATGAGGATTTTATTATTATTAAAAAGAAAGAAAATTCATTTTAAAGCTGCTTATTTTTTTACCAGGAAACCTAACATTTGCATTAAAGACAGCTTTGGGGTTGTCTGTACAACTCTTTTTCTGTGGATTTTCCCTCCCAATTCCCCTATCATAGAAATTTAAATTCCATGACTCTAGCCAATCATAACCTACCGGCCAGTGCTTCTCTCTCCCGGGAGTTCAGAATTGGAATTCAGAAAGGATAAGTTCAGTCTCTGATGCTTTTTGAAGTGGTGACAGGAAAACTCAAGAGCTATGGGATTGTCATGGAGTACAAAATGCATGGAAAAGCAGAGAGAAATGTCCATATGCACAGAGAAAATAAGGAAAGACATGTACAGAAATAAAGAAGAGAAGACGACACAGAAAGAGATAGGGAGTAATGTCTTAAAGTTTTCCAGTCCCACATGAGCCCAGGAGCCCATGGGCTTCACGACATTCCCTTGTATTCATTTGCCCCCCCCAACCCTACCTCCCAACCTGTACTCACACTAGTTTACAGTGGGATTTTGTTTCTTAAAGACAAAGCCTTGACTCCAACAATTTGTTGATACAAGAGATACAGAGAAATTTTTGATACAACAACCAAAGAATTAGAACCCCATCCAATAATAAAAAATTAAAGATATAGATAGATATTGCCTATGAAATACAAATTTAGAGATAAGCAACCTCAACCTAAAACTGCAATATTTAACTTAACAGAGTCCCTACCTAGGAATTACATTGGTGACTGTGGCAGATTGTATTATTTCTTCAAAATATTCATTCCTCCTCCTTTTAAATTCCCTCTCTAGTAATTCTCTCAATGAAAGCAATATATTTCCCACCACCACAATCTCAGGTTTGGCTACATGACTTGCTTTGGCCAATCCAAAGTAAGCCCAAGTGACTGTACCATTGCCAAGCAGGAACGTGAAGGCCAGCTTCCAGTTTCACAGTCAATCTGCTTTCCTTTCTCTCTGACCACACAAGAAAAAACAATGGTGAGCCTGTGTTACAATAATGCGCGGATGTGTTACCTGTCAACCTGCAATAGGTGCAAAACAGGAATAAGAAATAAACCTATATTGTTATAAGTCCCTGAAATTTTAGAGTTGATTGTATCAGCAAAAGCAGACAGGTACATGTCTCAAATAGATACACATTACAAATAAAGCCAATCGGTATGAAAGTAAATACTTCATCCTGGAGTTCATTTAAATATTGCCAATAAGCTCATATTTTAAATAAGCCTTTTTAATTTTCAAGCTATCATACTGTTGATGATTTTAAGGATCTTTATAGATAACGCTTACCAAGGGATAGATTTACTACTTCCTCCGTGTTTCTAAGAACGGTCAACAGATTTATCAAAAAGACATACTTCTTCTTAAAATATATTTCAAAGATATTCTAATTTTGCCCTCTGTACTTTTCCAAAACCTGTATAATAAGGTTTTCCAAAACAATGTATTGATTGAGAAAAAGTTCTTAACAAATTGTATGCTTTCCTTCAATCTTATGAAAACAAACTGATACCAAGGGTTCTGATTCTTCCAAAGAGTACAAACCAAAAAAATTATTAATGCCATTCCTATTTCCTTGGTCATTTTATAATACCAAAGGCCTTAAGTCCTCTATAATCCAGATATTAATTTTGCTGTTGTTTAAGTATCTCTTTCTGAAAGCAGTATCATATTTAATAGAGTTTTGATAGCTGGAAATAGTTATCAAATAAATGTAAGATAAAATATGAGGCTAATGCTATACATTCTGCCATTAAGTTTAGCTATGTGACTTTAGGGAAGTTATTCAACCTCTCTGAGTCAGTAGAGAAACTTAGAAAAAATGAGGATAATAATCTATGACTACCACATGTTGCAGGAACCAAATAATGCTATAACCTCTTCCCTATCCTAAAAAAACAAAAGGCCACATGATCACAACAGAAGCAGAAGAGATGCATAAATATAGTTTCCATAAACCTTAGTACAAAAACTAGATTGTTGAAGAATCAAGTAATGTTGGAAACTGCTTCTACTTCTCCACTAACCCCACTATGAAAACCACAATAAACTGTATTAATAAGAGAATTTTCTCATGTAATTCACTTTTTTATTCTAGGTGGTCATTTGAAAAACATCTCCATTTCAAGAACAAAAATACTTTCATGTCCTTAACAAAAGAGATTAAGAAATAATCCCAACGTGTTTTAAATTGCATATGTTAATATTTTTCTAAGCTTTTTACTTGTATTTACTCATTTAATCCTTGTAACAATTCTACGAGGAAGCTACCATTAATTAGTCCATTCTTCATATAAGAAAACTAAGGCACAGATTAAGTAACTGTCCAAAAGTCACAGCTCTTAAGTAGCAGAGTCAGGTTTTGAAACCAGGCAGGCAATATTAAAACTCCATTTCAACCAAATATTATCATAACAATACAAGTGAACCAAAAAGAATTTAGGGAAAAAATGCAATGTAGTTGTGTCGATAATAAACTACTATTTCATTAGTACATATTAAGCCTGTCTTTTAAATAATCCCATTCACTTAAATTATTGAAATTTTATATTGATAGAAATCATGTAAATGCATCAACTAACATAAATGTTGTTCATCTAAATCCATTACTTCCATTGCTACAATTTCTTTCATTGTTATTGATGAATCAACTTCAAAAAGTCCATTTTTGTTTCACCAGTGCAGCTGAGAAATTTTCATCTCTGAGCTAGATTTTGTTCTTGGTAATGAAAAAGTAAAGTTGAAAAAGCTAGGATCATCAACAAATAAATGTGTGGTAACTGCAACACAATAAGTAACAGCTATGGCATCTCTAACACAGTACTCCACAAGAATGCATTCCAAATTGGATATATATAGCATGTATCTATCATATCTTTTAATACCTTTTAAAGAATGAACACATAAAGATGGCAATGTAAAAAAAAAAAAAAAATCCCAAAAAATGACGGACTTTTACACACCTGGAATGTGTAAATGTATAGCAACTCTCTGCAAATAGTGAAAGAAACATATCTTAGATTGAGATTTGAATACTAATGACAAGTTTTTGTAAGCTATTACTTTTATTAGAATATATGCCATGTAAATAGAGAAATTTCAACTCTGAAATTCCAATTTGGAATTATATTCCAAACCTTCAAGAAAGAAGATTCAGTTTAATTTAAATAACTTAAACTTGACATATTCAAATAACTCAGATCTTTTAAATTTAAAGAAATGAAAAAGAAAATATCCAAGTCCCAATATCAGAGAAAGGTGACAAAAATCCATTACTTTCAGGAGAAAAGAGTCAAACATTTCCAAGGAGACTATTTGACTCCTTAGAAAAACTAATTTGCCTAAAATGAGCCAGGATTTTATTATTGGTCCATTATGAAAAAGCAGATCTTACGCATTTTATTCCAATTTTTCAAATGAGAAAATTCAGACAAATTAAATACAAAAGAAGGGTCTCTATATTTTTACATCGAAATTTGCTCAAGACAAGTTATCAACAGAAGAGAAATTTGGTTATACCAATGTGTCACAGAATAATGATTACTGTAGTGAGAAATACCAGTTTCTGTAAATTCTCAAAACAACTTTCATTAGTACTGTAAACTGCATAGAACTAAAACAACAGTTGGGAAGTTACTACATTTCAGTTTTTAAGAAACTTGGTGATGGCTCTTCTCCCACCCCACCCCCGGGAACATATCTGTTGCCTTTCTAACAAAATCAATAAGCCCAAGAGGGCATCTACACACATTTCCAAGTTTCAATAATAGTCAACATATTAAATAACTAATCCAGTATAATGCACTATTCCAAAGTAGTGTTTGGCCAATATACCTCTTCAGAGAGATACCGTAATTGCTTCACTCCACTTTCAATGAACGATCTATAATGAAAGCTGCTTTTTTAGGCTTAACCTAGAGTTGTACCCTGTGGGAAATGATGGGTCTTTGTAAAATGTGTTACAGTTTACTAGTAAGGATGCAGAAGAAGCACAACTGATGAACCAGCAAATCTGCTCTGACTTATTTGGTCTTTGCTGCATGAATTTGAATATTATCAAAATACATTATCCTTATCTATAACCTGCTTCCTATGATTCACTCTATCCTCATACTCATTTCAAAAGGAACTTTAAGCACTTGAATATTTTACATACCTGTGCTTGTCCTATGGCATTACATAAAACAGAGTATTTTTCTCTAAAGGACAAAAATGAAGCTTTGAATAGGAAGAAGTAACCAGGTGAATATTTAGGAACTGGACAAAATCAGACAACATTTACATAGCAATATTTATATAGAGAAAAATTTTTTTTAGAGGAAGGGGGAGGGGCAGAGGGAGAGAGAGAATCTTAAGCAGGTTCCACGCCCAGCGTGGAGCCCAATGCAGGGCTCAATCTCACAACCCTGAGATCATAACCTGAGGGGAAATCAAGAGTCGGATGCTTAACTGACTGAGCCACCCAGGTGCCCCAACAATATTTATATTTGATACTGATATATAATCAGAATTTCTCACCTAAAAATAATGCAAAGTTACTTTCCCTGAATATTTACCAATTGGCCATCAGGGAACCATGGAGATGTGGATTAAGATTCTCTTTCCACCAATAACCAATTGTTTTATCTTGAACACACCTGTTAATTCTTCCCTCCCTCCCTCTGGCTCACTTCCTACCTTCATTCCTTCATTCTTTTTTTTTTTTAAAGATTTTATTTATTTATTTGAGAGAGAGAATGAGAGACAGCACAAGAGGGAAGAGGGTCAGAGGGAGAAGCAGACCCCCCGCCGAGCAGGGAGCCCGATGCGGGACTCGATCCCGGGACTCCAGGATCATGACCTGAGCTGAAGGCAGTCACTTAACCAACTGAGCCACCCAGGTGCCCCATTCCTTCATTCTTGATTAATTCATGAATTCATTTAACTTCTATAGAGGGTAATAACATGCGCTGGGGGCTTTATGGTTGCCTCTAAGTCTAAAAAGATGAACAAAATAGTTGCTCCCAAAGGAGATCCTAATCCTTTGAGTGACAGAAAAAATAAATACCTATACTATAAAATATTATAAGATAGATTCATTCAGAGTGCTCTTGAAACAAAGGGGTATAACTCAATTTCCCAGAGACGGTGACACATGAACTGAGCTTTTAAAATCAAGTAGGCATTACTCCAGAAGAGGCGGTATAGGTGAGAAGTAGAATGGGGTAGGTATTTCAACCAGAAGAAATAGAAGTGAGATGCCACATCCTTTATAATTACTTAACTATGGGTCTAGGGTAGGTACCAAATAAGGAAGTGATGGATTCTCCCAAGTTGGGTGCATACACCCAAAGGTGCATAAGACAAATATAAGAGTACAGGAATAAAATATTAAAACTTCTTTTACAATTATTCTTACCACCTTTTCCTCAAAATTCTATTTTTTGAACATACTCTTTAATGGACATGATTTTTTAGTAAATAAAAAAATATGCATTGGGTATATATCCTCCCAAAATTTTAATTAGTGATATTGCAATAAAAGAAAAAGAAAGAACCTCATATTCTATATTATCCTCAAAGTGATGCATAGTAATGAAGCATTTTAAGCAAATGAATAATGATTGGATTTTAAGATTTTATTTATTTCTTTATTTATTTGAAAGAGAGAGTGTGCACGTGCCCAAGAGCTGGGGGAGGGGCACAGTGGGGGTAGGGAGAGGAAAAGGGAGAGAATCTCAAGCAGACTCAGACCTGAGCTCTGGATCTCAAGACCCTGAGATCATGACCTAAGCAGAAACCAAGAGTCGGACACTCAACCAACTCAGCCACCCAGGTGCCCCAATGATTGGATTTTAAAAGGTCACTCTGACTGTATTCCAGAGGGTAAATTAGAAGATGAGCCCTGAGACAGGTAAAACAGTTATGAAGCCACTGTGGTATTCCTAGTGAGAATATCTTAAATAATGATGGTGGCGCAAGAGGAATGCCAAGGAGGAGGCAGAGGCTGCTTGTAAGGGAAAAAAAAAAAGAGCATAAAACTATAAATCAGATTGATTTACATCATTTATTACATTTTGGGCCTTACACAATTCTACAAAGATAATCCACATACCTTTCCAAAAGGTGGCTTACAAGTCAAGTTAAAATGTACTATTATCCTATTAGAGATCATTAAAACTCAAAGATGAACTTATATTCTTATTTCATGACTAGAACCAATATTTGAAAAGCAATATATTCACTATCCAAACTATATCATTCTAGTTTTTCTCATGTAAGCTCATTTAAATCTTACTTACAGACGATGAGAGGAAAGGAAGGAGGAGGAAGGCAAAGGTGAAGGTGAAAGGTACTAGATGATAGAAAGCTAAGATGCTCAGATGAGTATCTAATTATCCAATGCCATCATATTGGTGATAGAAGAAAGATAGTATTTGCTTCCATTTTCCTTCTCTGTTTTACCAGAAAGGTTCAAGAGGCCAGGGACTTTTAAATAAATCTGTGTCCAAATACATCACAGATTTCCTTTGCTAAGAGCCAGAAACCAAACAAAAGAGAACAAATAATGAGATACAACTTTAGGTAAGTTATGCTTTACCCATGGGAGTTTAAACAGTTGGATTTAACAAAATTAGATACATTCTGCATAACGGATCTTCATTAAGTTTAAACTGTGGGAAAGGAAAAGATTTGATAATAGAACTTGATTAAGTCATACCTTCCAATACTATTCTCCATCAACATTTGAAGAATACCTTACCTATTTCTGAATGAATAAATTACTGTTCAAATTTTATTTCACATCAAAGTGCTTAGTCCTACATAAGAAGTATCACATGGGTGGCCCTGTTGCCAGAAAAGCTCCATGTGATTTAAATTGGAAATGTTTTCACCATAGCAGATAACTTTTTAACTAGGACAAAACAGAATATTATAGGAGATATCGCTCCTGGCATTTTGTAATGTTTCCTTATCCTGGCTTTCTAAAGGGTAAAGTGTTTTCTAAGTAGTTCATGTGGCCTTCAGTGGCACAGCTCCTCTCTTAAATTACTCTGGCTTTCCCACAATTCTGCCAGTCAGATTTATACTGAAACTGGCTAACCAGTATAGTGACAATAAATGGATTCTCAAGGATTTTTCACAAGAACTTAAAATACATAAAGCATTTTTGGGGTGCCTGGGTCGGGTGATAGAGCATGCAACTCCTGATCTCAGGGTTGGAAGTCCAAGCCCCACAGTGAGCATAGAGATTACTTTTTTAAAAAAATCAATAAAATATATAAAGTGTTTTACCATGACTGTTAAATATAATGTTAAATATGCAGTTTTTATACCTTGAAAATGTATAGGTACTTTTGGAATAAAAAAAGGGAGAGATGGAATATTCTTGTAATTTTTCAAAATTCTAGAAATTCACTGAATATAGACTGACAGCTCAGAGGATAAAAACAAATGCCATCCCACAGATTCAAAAAGTGTTTATTAATCATTCTAAATTTCATTCCTCTTTTTAATGTATTCTGAGAATATCGTGGCAATCAGCATTATATTATTGTTATAATGATAGCCTAGGAGGCAACAAAAATCCTCTCTGGGATACTGAAATCATACGAATTAGAGACAGCTGACAGAGCACTGTTGTGGCACTTCATTTAGAAATAACAAGTAAGGTGCCCTCTATAATAGTAAAGTCATCCCAATTTTTCATTCCAAAATTCCAGATTTACTTCTGAACTAACCCTATACAGGGCTCAAAAACAAAATATATTCACCACCAACAATAAATTAACTGACATGTGAGCACATAACATGTGGCTTTAAATATAGCACTAAATTACTCGTCCTCCATAGAGATAGAATGGACTCTGATTCATAGAGCAGGTAACAAATCTAAGGCTCTCAATCACGGCTGAAGGAATTTCCGTGCACTGAAGACATTCACTCTCTGTAGAAGGTCATCGCTTCACAGCCTGGGAAATAATCCCTGCCAGCGGACTTGCAAAGTGCCTGAGGCATCACTCCTGAGAGGCATAACTCCTCTTCTTTCAAGGCTAGAGGTCACAGTCATGATCACAGCTCAGTCAAATTTAAAGGAAAATGTATCTAGGGTCAAAAATATCCTAAGGAAAAACAGAAGACTAAAACAAAACAAAACAAAATATATTGTGCTCCTCTGGGCTTTGGGATGGTGATAGAAAAACCTGTTGCAGAATATTAAGTGCAGACTTTTTTTTCATCTGATAGCTTCAGAATAGCTAAACTGAAACTGAATACAGAATCTGATGAATGTCATGCTGCAATCAGTTTTGACGACATTTTTAAATGCCACAAATCCATTTAAATCCTCATCAGCCTAGACATTCTAAAAAAGAAAAAAAAATCAAGCTTAAGTGACTTAAACATGAAATGTGAGTATTGGCTCAATGATTAAATTACCGCATCAATTAACTTGAGTACACAGAAAGAATGCTGCTCTTTCAAAGCAATGTTAATTCTGCCTCTGATCAGACTCCTCCTCATATCACGGTTGTTGCTTCATAAAACACAACTCACACAGCAAAAGAGGAGAGATGATTTATAAATAAGAATAAACTGCTGTTTGGGAATTCTTTATAAAATACATAAACTAAATTGATGTTTATGTGAAAAATACAGTCATTTCCATATACTTCCAAGAGTGAAAAACTCTGAAAATTGTTTTTGAAAATCATAAGACAGATGAAATTACCATTAAACTCAACAAAAGTGGCTTGGTACCCATAAAAATCATAAATGAGTGTATTTAAAGATTAAATGCATTTCTGGATGTACGTATCGAAAAGAGGAAAGTATTTTATTTTGGTCATCTCTGCCAACTGCTATTACATGCTGTCATTTTCAGTAAGGGGAAATGTATTTGCAAAAGCAGAGTGAGCACAACAGGCCTTAAATCAGACAAGTTGGGGACTGCTGACAAAGCGCTGTCTGCACTCTGCCTACCCAGGGCCCTTGAATATCAGAATTTTATGGTACGTTTTCCTGACATATCTGATACTTAGTAAACTCTACTATCTCCTTAGAATCTGGAGTACTAACCTACTTCTATTTCTAAGTTTGCTCCTACTTTTTTAAGGGACCAGGCTCCATCCTGGCAAGAAGGAAAGGAAGAGTCCCTGATAACTGATTTTGTCCTTAATTGTTTTTGATCTTTCAAATCTCAGTTCAGAGATTACCTCCTCCCTGTATTCTATATTACTTAGAACAGACTATGTTATGGTGAGGTAGCGACTTAACCCTGAAATCTCTTTGGCTTACACCAAAAAGTTTTATTTCTCACTCATACAAAGTCTGTTTCAAGTCTGGCAGCCATCCATAGCAGCTCCCTCTCAAGGGTGAGTGCCAGTCCTATCTCCCTGTGACTTGGTGGTCTTAACATGCCATACCCATATCGCCATGACAGGGTAATAAAGATCTGGAGGGCAAGGTGATAAGGAGTCAGTAATTAGAAAATCTAAGGGAGGGGCACCTGGGTAATGCAGTTGGTTAAGCATTCAACTCCTAGTTTCAGCTCAGGTCATGATCTCAGTGTCCTGAGATCAAGACCTGCATGGGGCTCCATGCTCAGTGTGGAATCTGCTAAAGACTCTCTCTCTCTCTCCCCCTCTGCCCCTCCCCCTGCACTCTCACTCTCTCTCAAATAAATAAATCTTAAAAACAAAAAAAAAAGATCTAAGAGAAGAATATTTTTAAAGGAAGGAAAAGTTTGTCCGAAGTCCAAAGCAAACTTGGTATATTCAAGAATGTAGAATATTTATATGATGTATGTAAATTAGAAACACCCCTAACTATAGTTACATATGACATTATCTTTTATCAAGGACCTTATGTAAAGTTAAAGATATTCACACTTTTAAGGAATTCACGACTATATTGTCGAGTTAAAGCATGGTTCCCATCACACCTCATCACTATCAACCACCAACTTTATTAGGTGCCTTACATGTGAAAGAAAAGGAGCTATTATCATATTCGATTTTTTAAACATCACTCTTCAATTAAAAAAATACAATCTATTAAAGAATAAGGCAAAAATACATAAAGTATTAATACAAAAATTTGAGGGGCTCCTCTGTAGCTCAGTCAGTTAAGTGTCTGCCTTCAGCTCAGGTCATGATCCCAGGGTCGGATCAAGCATCATGTCGGTGGGCTCCCTGCTCAGTGGAGAGCCTGCTTTTCCCTCTCCCTCTGCCTGCCACTCCCCCTGCTTGTGCGTGCTTTCTCTCTTTCTGTGTCAAATAAATAAAATCTTTAAAAAATATATAAGGAGGGAGGGAAAAGATGGCAGAGTAGTAGGGGACCCTATTCCAACTGACCCCAGAATTGTGCTGGATATCTACCACACCACTCTGAACACCCAGGAAATCAGCCTGAGATGTAAGAAGATAGATCTGGATCTCTACAAACAGAGTATCACAGGCATTTGGTTTCAAGGTATGAAGCAGGGAGCCGTGATTCCGCAGGCAGATATCTGAAGATAAACAGAAGGGGAGGGAGCCATGGGGATCCTACACTGCTGGTGAGCGATAGCCTCCCATGCTGTGGACAGGGCACAGACTCACAGACCGGTAGCGGCAGGAAAGGACTTTAGGGCAGCCCCCTGACAGACCTGTAGCAGCAGGGCCACGCGTGTGAACTTGGGGCGGCTGGCGGTTTTAGAAGCACAAAGGGCAGAGATGTGCCCAGACCTGGAGGCAAAGACTGTGAGCGCTGCTGAGGGGCGCACAACCCAGGACGCTGCAGTTTATAGCAGCACAGACAGAAACAGAGATAGTGTGGCCTGGAGAGCTCACTGAAGAAGAGAATGTGCTCTCTGCTCTGAGATAGAGGGTTGGAAACGATCTCTTCTGCTCTGACTCTTGGAAGAGATGCGCCAGGGAAAGCCACCAGAGAACAAAAGTGCCAAAAAACCGGTTTCCACTGAGTCCATCCCCCGCCACAGGGGGCAGGGCAACTCTCCCCAAACAGCATTGCCTGAGTAACAGCCTGGCAGGCCCTTCCCCCAGAAGACAGGCTGGGAAAAAGGTCAGCAACCTTAAGATCCCTATAAAACAGGTGCATCTTGGTTGCATTGTGGTCAATAATTTGGACTCTATACATTCCCTCAACCACCCCTCAACAGAATGACTAGGAGGAGGGAACCCCCAAAATAGGAAAGATTCAGAGATTATGACTTATGCCACAGATTTACAAATGGATTCAGATATAACCAAGATGTTGGAGATGGAATTCAGGGTAGCAATTGTGAAGACAATAGCTAGAATGGAGAAATCGAATAATGGCAACATAGAGTCTCTAAGGGCAGAAATGAAAGCTGAATTGGCAGAACTTAAAAATGCTATCAATGAGATCCAATCTAATCTAGATAATCTAACAGCTAGGGTAAGTGAGGCAGAAGAATGAATTAGTGATCTAGAAGACCAATTGATAAGAAGGGGAAAAAGGAGGCCAGGGAAAAACAACTCAGAATCCATGAAAATAGAATCAGAGAAATAAGTGACACAATGACATGTTCCAATGTCAGAATTATTGGGATCCCTGAGGGGGTGGAGAGAGAGAGAGAGAGGACTAGCAGATATATTTGAGCAAATCGTAGCTGAGAACTTCCCTAATCTGGGGACTGAAACAAACATTTGTGTCCTAAAGACAGAGAGGACCCCTCCCAAGATCAAGGAAAACAGGCCAACACCCCGGCATGTAATAGTAAAACTTGCAAATCTTAGAACCAAGGAAACCATCTTAAGGGCAGTTAGGGGGAAGAGATTCCTTAAGTACAGAGGGAGGAACATCAGAATAACGTCAGACCTATCCACAGAGACCTGGCAAGCCAGAAAAGGCTGGCAAGACATATTCAGGGTATTAACAAGAAGAACATGCAGCCAAGAATATTTTATCCAGCAAAGCTGTCATTTACAATGGATGGAGAGATGCAGAGCTTCCAAGACCGGGAAAAACTGAAAGAATATGTTACCACCAAGCCGGCCCTGCAAGAAATATTAAGGGGGGTTCTATAAAATGAGAAAGACCCCAAGAGTGATATACAACAGAAATTTATGGGAACAATCTATAAAAACAAGGTCTTCACAGACAACATGATGACAATAAATTCATATCTTTCAATAATCACTCAACGTGAACGGCCTAAATGCTCCCATAAAACGGCACAGGGTTGCAGATGGGATAAAAAGATAGGACCCATCCATATGCTGTCTACAAAAGACTCATTTTGAACCTAAAGATACATCCAGACTGAAAGTGAAGGGATGGAGATCCATCTTCCATTCTGAAAGACCTCAAAAGAAAGCTGGGGTAGCAATTCTTATATCAGACAAATTAGATTTTAAACTAAAGACTGTAGTTAGAGACACAGAAGGATACTATATCATTCTTAAAGGGTCTATCCAACAAGAAGATCTAGCAATTGTAAATATCTATGCCCCCAACATGGGAGCAGCCATCTACATAAGCCAACTGTTAACCAAAATAAAGAGTCATATTGATAACAATACGTTAATTGTAGGAGACCTCAATACTCCACTCTCAGCAAGAGACATATCATCCAAGCAGAAAATCAACAAAGAAACAAGAGCTTTGAATGACACACTGGACCAGATGGACCTCATAGATACATACAGAACATTCCACCCTAAAACAAGAGAATACTCATTCTTCTCGAGCGCACATGGAACTTTCTCCAGAATAGACTACATACTGGGTCACAAATCAGGTGTCAACCAATACCAAAAGATTGAGATTATTCCCTGCATATTCTCAGACCATAATGCTTTAAAACTGGAACTCAATCACAAAAAAAAATTTGGAAGAAATTCAAACACTTGGAAGCTAAAGACAAAACAAATTCAAGAATGTTTGGTTCAACCAGGAAATCAAAAAAGAACTTAAACAATTCATGGAAACCAATGAGAACGAAAACACATTGGTCCAAAACCTATGGGATACTGCCAAGGGGGATCTAAGGGGGAAATACATAGTCATCCAACCTCACTCAAAAAAAAATAGAAAAATCCCGAATTCACCAACTAACTCTACACCTTAAAGAACTAGAGAAAAAGCAACAAATGATGCCTAAGCTGCTCATTAGAAGAGAAATAATTAAGATTAGAGCAGAGATCAATGAATTAGAAACCAGAAACACAATAGATCAGATCAACGAAACTAGAAGCTGGTTCTTTGAAAGGATTAATAAGATAGATAAACCACTAGCCAGACTTATCCAAAAGAAAAAAAGGACCCAAATTAATAAAATTATGAATGAAAGGGGAGAGATCACGACTAACACCAAGGAAATAGAAACAATTATTAGAAATTATTATCAACAACTATATGCCAATAAAGCGAGCAACCTGGATGAAATGGATGCCTTCCTGGAAACCTATAAACTCCGGAGACTGAAACAGGAAGAAACTGACAACATGAATAGGCCAATAACCAGTAATGAGATTGAAGCAGTGATCAAAAACCTCCCAAAAAAGAAGAGTCCAGGGTCTGATGGATTCCCTGGGGAATTCTACCAAACATTCAAAGAAGAAATAATACCGGTTCTCCTGAAGCTATTTCAAAAAATAGAAACAGAAGGAAAGCTTCCACTCATCCTATGAGGCCAGCATTACCTTAATCCCCAAACCAGGCAAAAACGCCATCAAAAAGGAGAATTCCAGATTGATACCCCTGATGAATATGGATTCCAAAATCCTCAACAAAATCCTAGCTAATAGGATCCAACAATACATTAAAAGGATCATCCACCACAACCAAGTGGAATTAATCCCCAGAATGCAAGGGTAGTTCAACATTCGCAAATCAATGTGATAGAACACATTAATGAGAGGAGAGAGAACCATATGGTCCTCTCAATTGATGCAGAAAAAACATTTGACAAAATACAGCATCTTTTCCTGATTAAAACTCTCCAGAGTATAGGGATAGAGGGAACATTCCTCAAGTTCATAAAATCCATCTATGAAAAACCCTAGAGTGAATATCATCCTTAATGGGGGAAAGCTGAGAGCCTTTCCCTTAAGATCAGGAACGCGACAAGGATGCCCACTCTCGCCACTATTGTTCAACATAGTACTAGAAGTCCTAGCAACAGCAATCAGACAACAAAAAGAAATAAAAGGTATTCACATTGGCAAAGAAGTCAAACTCTCTCTCTTCATAGATGACATGATACTTTATGTGGAAAATCCAAAAGACTCCACCCCCAAATTACTAGAACTCATACAGCAATTCAGTAATGTGGCAGGATACAAAATTAACGCACAGAAATCAGTTGCTTTCTTATACACTAACAATGCAACTGTAGAAAGAGTAAATTAGAGAAACGATCCCATTTACAATAGCACCAAAAACCATAAAATACCTCGGAATAAACCTAACCAAAGAGGTAAAGGATCTATACTCTAGGAACTACAGAACACTCATGAAAGTAATTGAAGAAGACACAAAAAGATGGAAAAACATCCATGCTCATGGATTGGAAGAATAAATATTATTAAAATGTCTATGCTACCCAGAGCAATCTATACCTTCAATGCCATCCCGATCAAAATTCCAATGACATTTTTCAAAGTGTTGGAACAAACAATCCTAAAATTTGTATGGAATCAGGAAAGACCCCGAATCGCCAAGGAAATGTTGAAAAAGAAAAACAAAGCTGGGGGCATCATAATGCCTGATTATAAGAAATACAGGCAAAAAGACACTGTAGGAATACAATTTATAAAATTCAGAATATGGGAAACTCTGTAGAGCAGATAATCATTATTCTTAAACAAATAAATTGCAAGAAAAAATTATAGGGGAACCTATAGATCTAAAAACTTCAAATGTAATGTGGAAACTTTGTTTAGGACTGATTTAAGCAAATCAACTGTAAAATATATAAAACAAAATTTGAGACAATTCTATTTGACATTGAATGAGTCTTCCATGATATTACAGAATTATTATTAAAATTTTAATTGTACTAATGATATTATAGTTATGTTCTTTTTAAGAGACATTTTACATTTTAGATATATATTCATAATTCCGAAAAGCTTACCCTTAAATATTTATCAGTAAAATAATATGGTGTCAGGTATTTACTTCACAAGAATCCAAAGGACTGGGATGACTATATATTTGTAATTGTTTATGCTAGATGATTAATATATGAGTGTCCCTTATACTAATCTATTTAATATATGTTTGCATACAAAGATTGCATATTTCAAGTGAGTTACCAAAACTTAGTACTTCTGATCTCCTGTCTGATCCTTGAAATCAATAGAGACTAAAATAACTACCCACAGAAAGAAGCATAGGACAAAGTTTTAAAAAGCAGTAATAATAGGGTGCCTGGCAGGCTCAGTCAGAAGAGCATGCAACTCTTGATCTTGGGGTAGTGAGTTCAAGCCCCACACTGGGTGTAGAGATTACTAAAAAATAAATAAACAACCTAAAAAAATTAAAATAAATTAAAAATAAAAAAGCAGTAATGAAAGCACAATGCCGGCAAGTATACATAACTTCACTGTGAGAAGAAAAAGCTTCCAGAGTCTCAAATTCAGTCAGGAAGCAATGGTCAGCCTTAGCTGACTCAACTTGCTGATTGCCAAGGTGGCAGTTTGGTAAGGAAAAAAAGCCCTGGTCTGGGAGACTACCAACACCTAGCTCTGGAATCTCGGACTCACGTAACTTTAGATTTTGGAATTTGAAAGCACAGGAAGTGAAATAACAGCACGAATAATAATTGTGTTGTTAGTACTAACTCTAAGTTCTAAACTTTATAAGAGCTTTGAATGCATTATCCTCTTTTAACCGCATAACCCAACGAGGTGTTGTGGGCACTTGATATATACTTTTTAAAGGACGATTAAATGAAGGAGGCATCAATACATGGTACCATTTTGCACATGACGAGTTTAGGTTTAGAGGTGCACAAATGTTTTAGAGTCACGCACTGTAGTTGGTCCAGCCAATATTGCAGGTGAAAGAATGCTTTGAACATAACACTGCATCGGACCATAAAACAGAGGTTAGCGGACTGGGTGTGAAATACTGGAAACTTAAAAACCGCTTCCACAGACCAACAGTTTTCCGCGGCCTTACCACACTTCACATGTCTCGGTATGACCGGGAAGGAAAACCAGCCTTTCACTCACCGCCAAGATGCTGGACCTCACATCCTGGACCTCCCGCCAAGGTTCCCGAACGCCTTCACCTCCCCGCGCCCCCCAAGCCCCGCCCCTTCACGGATCGCGCACAATTTATGACAGTCAAACTACATTTCCCATAGAACCGTTCGAGGACAGCGAACCTCCGCCGGAAGGCAGGAAGACTGAATCCGGCGCCGGGAAGAGTGAGAGTGGGGTTTCCGGGTCTTGCGTCTATATCCTGCTTTTCTCTACTCTGGTCACCTTTGGGTTAGTAACAGCAACGACTGGTTAGTCGGCCCCGTGCCCTCCCTGGGTTGGGTGACCAGTCCTCAGTGTTTTTGATCTCAGCGCTGTTGGCCTGGCCATGCTGGGTTGTTTGGCGCAGCCTCCGGATGCGGTGAGGGTTCAGGGGCGGGAGCTGTGGGCTAGTAGCCCTGGCTCCCGGGAGAGGGTAGGGGGCGCAGCCCATGGGCTGCTACTGGCGTTTAGAGCCCAGTCCTTGAGGTGGGGAAAACGAAGGGCTACTTCAGCGTTTAAGATTCACGTTTAAAAGAAGGAGTCTCCCAGTAGTGACAAGAAAGTAAACTCTCAAGGCATTTAAATGTTTGGAGAGACCTTGCGTAGGTGGCGCTTGACTTGTTAAATGGCCACCTCGAATCCCGAAGGACATTGAATTCGTTCAGTAATGGTCAGCGACTTCACTGACAGCCGTATTTGAACTCTGCCCTGTTTCTTGAACCATGTGACCTTGAGCAAGTCATGGGCCCCCCAGTACACATCGGTAAAAGTGGATGTGGTTTGGTTAAAGGACCTCTCAGAATGCTCTCTGTTCCTTTTGGAAAGCAGGGGCAGCATTTTGCTAAGTGAATCACCTCATCCTGCCTTCGGATCCTTACCTTGTGGAGAACCTGTCAATGAGAAATGAAAAAGTAAATCCAGCAGTAGAGCTGGATTGCAGATTTTGTGTGATTATCTGTAATGAGAAATGGTTGTTTCTAGATGGCTATGCTGCCAAAAAAAAAAAAAAAACCAAGGGAGAAAGTACACATTTTTCACTCCTTTCTCCTGAGAATACTGTATGCATAAGAATTGCACTGGAGGTAGTGAATAGTACTTTATTTTTGGAGGACAGTTTTGCACTTTGTCCTGTGGAGTGGCCTGTGGGGAGGGTGAAGAAATGACTATGACCTCAGAACATGAGACAGTAAAATACTGCGTAAAGTAAACCTACCTGAAGAACCAGTGTGATATTTTGTGGAAAATCAATTCAAGGGAAAGGCAACTTGGAAGGGATACTATACATGAGTCAGTATACAGCAATGATTCAAAATCAAGTCCTGAAAAGTTGTAGTTTTGTAATTGATAATATTTGTAAAGCATTTAGAAATCTCAATATGAACAGAACAGTGAAGGAAATTCTACAGTAAAGAAATAGTTTTCTAATATAGAAGTCACTCCCCCTAATTTAAATTATAAACATATTTTCACCATTCCTGTGAGTAGTTTTTTTTAAGCTTTTATTTTAATCCCAGTATAATGAACAGTGTTATATTATTTCAGGTGTACAATATTGTAATTCAATTCTATACACTATTGAGTGCTCATCCTGAGTATACTGTTAAATCCCCATCACCTATTTCACCCATCCCCCTACCCACCTCCCCTTTTGTGTATAGTCAAATTTGACCTTTTTAGAAGTAGCAGAAAGATAAAATCAGGAAAGGTGAACAATTTTTTCAGCCCATTTTTCCCTAAATTTTGTTTATACTCCCCCTACTATATAATTGATCAGCCAAATTGCAGTATGAGAATACTAAAGATAAGAGCAGTCAAAATGTGTGGATTATAACCTTTCTAAATAGCCTAAATATCTTACTGCTTAGAATAATAGAAACCTAGTTAGAATCCCAAATCAGTTCTTAAATAGCATTTCACTAAACAAAAATTCATGCCTTAAAAAAATACTTTGTTCTCATAGACAACTTAAGCATGAACCATTTCCACAAAGAATAGATCAGTTTGTGCCCTACCACTTTCAATCCACGTTGAGACAACATTTATGAAGAGGTATGAAACATATTTTCTATATTTTTTCCTTACTGGAACAAGCGAGTAACAAAGCAAATTAATGGTTTAAAAAGCTTCTTGGATTCAAATTTTGACAAAGTGACCAAATGAACAGTGTTCAATAATAGATCCAAAATATATGGTCATCTGATTTATGACAAAGATGATAACTGCAGTGCAGTGGGACAAATGGTAATTTCAAGAATGGTGCAAAGTCATATGGATTATCCACTGGGATAAAAATGTATCTTGCCCCTACTTCACACTATGAACAAAAATCAATCCCAGATGGATTGCAGAATTAATTGTGCATGGGAAAGCAATAAATTGCTTTCATGTGAAACTTAACACAAGTTTTGGAAGGCAGCTATGCTCACCACTATACCACCAACGCAGATTTAACACAAGTTTTGAATAGTCAGCTGTAAGGATCATAATTTTCCTAAGGGCAGGCACCTGTCTCTGGTACCATAGAATCTAAGAGAATACTAGTCATCTGCTAAAAAACCTCTGACTTCTGCTTTAACTCCCCTCACTTCCCTGATCTATAGTGAAATCCCTCTAGTCTACTTCAGATACCTCCTCTTTGTAATGTTTGTTACCTGACACCCATTCTCAAGGATATGCCCCCCCATCTTTATTACCAAAGCTCTTTATACATTATGTTATGCACCCCATGGTGAATTATATTTAAAATTTAAATTATGTTTAAGACAATTTTTAAAGGTATGCTGTGATGACAGTTGAGTACTAATTACCTTTTGAAGAGTATATAGCTTTAAAAACTATAACTATCCTAATTACACCTGTATTCAGATAATGTTCCACCATTGAACAAAGAGCAATTGAAAATGAGGGGTTTTTTTTCTATTTTCCTCTTTTTAAGGAAGAATGTCTTCTATAAAAAGAAGCCCAAAGCAAGAAATAATTTCCCAGCTTCACCTTTCAGCTGCAGAAGGAGATATTGCCAGGTTAACAGTAATCCTCAGTCATTCTCCATCTCTTCTCAATGAAACTTCTGAAAATGGCTGGACTGCTTTAATGTATGCTGCAAGGAATGGGCACCCAGATGTTGTCCAACTTCTACTTGAGAAAGGGTAAACATTTTAGGCACTACTACTTGAAGGGCTCTGGTTTAATTTCTGGGTTACATATTTCCTTTTAAATTTTCTTATAGCCATATTTATATCATTGGGCTTGTAAATAACTCATTGACCAGTTTCATTATATAAAAACATAGCATAGTATCTAACTAAAAGCTTTTAACTTCTTTTATTGAGGGATAAATCCTTCATACTTAATAGCAAAGCAAATTTTATGAGTTAGTCTAATCTTTTTCTCCCAAATAGAAAATGTAGATCTACCCACTGTAACTATCAAGAACCCCTCATAAAATTTTAATTTCTTTTTATAACACATGAAACTTACTGTTTTTTATTTTATAATTCTCCAGAAATGTTAAATATCTACTATCTCTAACTTTTCATCATTTATGATTATTTCTTTTAACCTTCCCATTAGTAAATTATGTACTAAAAAAAATCTACATAATAATCATTAGAGGAGCTATCAAGTGCATCTGGAAATATTTTATTGTAATAAATATTAAAGAAAATGTTTATTTCCTATTTTATTTTTCTTTCCATCTATAGGTGTGACAGATCCATTGTCAATAAATCAAGGCAGACTGCACTGGATATTGCTAAATTTTGGGGTTATAAGCATATAACTAACTTACTAGCTAACGCTAAAGGTGGGATGAAGCCTTGGTTCCTAACTAATGAAGTGGAAGAATGTGAAAATTATTTTAGCAGAACACTCTTAGACCGAAAAAGTGAAAAAAGAAGTAATTCTGACTGGCTACTAGCTAAAGAAAGCCATCCAGCCACAGTTTATATCCTTTTCTCAGATTTAAATCCCTTAGTTACTCTAGGTGGCAATAAAGAAAGTTTCCAACAGCCAGAAGTCAGGCTTTGTCAGCTGAACTACACAGATATAAAAAATTATTTGGCTCAGCGTGAAAAGATCACCTTGGTTTTTCTTGGAGTAGAGCTTGAAATGAAGAAAGAGTCTTTGAATTATACTGGAGAAGTCCCAAGAGAAGAAGAAGATGGGTTGGTTGCCTGGTTTGCTCTAGGTATAGATCCTGTTGCTGCCGAAGAATTTAAGCAAAGACATGAAAATTGTTATTTTCTTCATCCTCCAATGCCTGCTCTTCTGCAATTGAAAGAAAAAGAAGCTGGTAAGAAGTGAACATGGTTTGCCTGTTGGTAATAATTACCTGTTGGTGGTAATTTGGTTTTTGGAACTGGGTTGGAGTTATACATCGTATCTTCATTTTCTAGGAGGCACACTTTTTTCAGTAAGCAATGAAATTAGGCTGTCTTCATTAGACCTTTCCTAAAGTTCTCATTCTAGGGGACTACTCTCCTGAGCAGTTACAGCAGTTTTAATCAGCCAAAATTAGTTTCCCCAGAATTAATCCTAATGCATGCTTGTTTTATTTGATTCTTCAGTGAGTAATTATTGAGCACCTGCTATACATTGAGCATGATGTCAAAGACCTTGACTATTTTCTGTTGCAGGGTATGCTAGTTCATGTGAGGCCCTGTATGCCGTGGTTTTATTCTAAATTCCATTTAAATGTTGTAACCCAACCTATGGTTTAAAAAGAAACAAAAACCGTCACTCTGCCTGCTTTATAGATCATGAATTCTAGGTAATTAAATATGAAATCAGAAGTCTTGTTAAGAGGGGATTTGAGATTACAGTAGCTAAGGTAAAAGGTTGCAGTGGATTGGGTTGATGGAGAAAAGGGGAGAGTTTGAGATGTTCTGGAGGTAAAACTGACAGGGCTTGATCAGTAGTTTGAGACTATTATAAGTGAGGGAGAGATGATAGTAACCTGGAGTACAGCCTGAATTAAGGTGACAATGGTAGAGATGGAGAAAAGGGTACGTTCAAGGTATATTTTTAGAAAATCATCAGCACTTGTTGATGATTGGGTATGGGGTCTATAATGATGAAAGAAAAGATCAAGAATGATTGCTAGGTTTGAGACTTTAGTAATTTGGTGGATAGTGATACTATTTCTTGATAAAATAGGGTGACAGGTTGAGCAAGGGAAGCAGGACAGACTTGAAGTAAATAAATCAAGATTTTAGTTTTGGGCATGTTCGGTTTTAGAGAAGGATATTAGAATCTGGAACACAGGAGAGGTGTGAGTTAGAGTTACCCATATGGGAGTCATCAACGTGAAGGTGATATTTAAATCTCAGGAAACTGAGAGAGTTAAGAGCAAGCAAGCAAGAAAACCTCAGAATCATACCTGAATCCCCCTAAATTTTGAGGTCAGGTAGAAAAAGAGGAGCCATCAAAGGTGGCCATAAGGTAAGAGGAAAACAGGAGAATATGCTCATGAAAATCAAGAGAGCAGGGTATTTCTTTTTTTTATTATTATTATTATGTTAATCACCATACATTACATCATTAGTTTTTGATGTAGTGTTCCATGATTCATTGTTTGCGTATAACACCCAGTGCTCCATTCGGTACGTGCCCTCTTTAATACCCATCACCAGGCTAACCCATCCCCCCACCCCCCTCCCCTCTAGAACCCTCAGTTTGTTTCTCAGAGTCCGTAGTCTCTCATGGTTCATCTCCCCCTCTGATTTTCCCCCCTTCATTACATTACATTACATATATTGAATGCTGTTGAGAATTTGAGTAAGATAGACAAAGATTTTTTCTAAGGATCTTTTGTTTTGGTAATATGAAGCTGTTGATGAATTTGACAAGAGGGGTATCAATGGAGTGGAAGGAATATAAGCTAATTATGGTAGACTGAAAGTTAATGGGAGGTAAGGAAGGGGTCACTTGTCCATGTCCACCTTCCCTTAGGAGATGTGTGGTGGGCCCTTCCAGAGAATGATTAGATTATCTCATCCCAGAGTCTGGATTGGTATGTTTTATTCTCCACATCTATGGAGAAAACATTGCGCTTTTTAAGAAAATATAATTTCTTTGTAGCTATAATTTTAAGATCAAAAGGATCTCTCTCTCTTTTTACTAGTAAGAAAACTGAGGCCCTTTTATTCACTTGCTTGGTAAACTTCCACAGTTAACCTCTTTTTTTTTTTTTTTTTAAAGATTTTATTTATTTATTTGACAGAGAGAGACACAGCGAGAGAGGGAACACAAGCAGGGGGAGTGGGAGAGGGAGAAGCAGGCTTCCCGCCGAGCAGGGAGCCCGATGCGGGGCTCGATCCCAGGACCCTGGGATCATGACCTGAGCAGAAGGCAGACGCTTAACGACTGAGCCACCCAGGCGCCCCTAACCTCTTTTTTTAATAATAGTACCTACATCATAGGATTGCTCTAAACATTAAATGAGGTAACCCATTGAGCTATGTAAATATTTTTATTTATTTCACATAAAATATATTTGTATTATTTGTCATTCATACTATCCATCCATACCATACTGCCGTCTGTATCAGATAGTCCAATAGAAATATACGTGTTTTGTTCTTCATAAATAAATAAATAAATGATACATATAAAGCTATTTGCAGGATGCTTCACACATAGTTGGTACTCAATAAATATTAACTTCCTTATTGAAACAATATTGAAATAATGTAGATAGCATAAATTACGTATTACAAGGTAACATAGCAGGGAAATATTTAATGTTGCCTATGGTTTGTTGAATTTCAGTATTAATTTGTTTTTATGTATGGTTTATTTTGTTTTTTGCAGTTTAAAACATTGTTATTGTTTTTTGTGGTTATTTTTTTTTTTTTCAAAAATCCTTAAACCAAATAATGTATTTTAATGAGAACAAGTTTGTCAGGCAAATGCATATGTAACATTTCTAGTTTTATTGCTTCAATTATAACATTTCTGGTCAGGCCATATTCTTTTTTAAAGTACCAGGGTAAAGGCTATAGCCAAAGTATATATATATTGTAAGATTTATTCTAGTAGGCATTTTTTTCATGAACAAAGTTAACCATGAATGTTATAAATATAGTATTTTATTAATATTCTATGCAGTTTCCAGTTGTAAACAGGATATGTTTCACAGTGACATGGAGCAGTAGTGGTTTAGGCACCCAGGAAAGGAGAATTCCTGCAGTTTCCTATTAATATTTTCTTTATAGTCCAAGTCTAAATCAGGAAGTGGCTGCATAGTGTATTTTTTTTTAAGATTTTATTTATTTGACAGAGCACAAGCAGCGGGAGTGGCAGGCAGAGGGAGAGGAGAAGCAGGCTCCCTGCAGAGCAGGGGAGCCCAATGTGGGACTCGATCCCAGGACCCCAGGATCATGACCTTAGCCAAAGGCAGTCACTTAAGCAACTGAGCCACCCAGGCGCCCCGCTGCATAGTGTATTTTTATAAACGTCACTATTGTAAAGTCAGTATTTGTAAAATCACTATACACTAGAATCTTGTGTATCCAAAATTTAAAAATCACCTGTAGTAAAACCTGAGCTAATGTAGTATATAAGATAGGTGTGCTGACATCTATCTTATATGAGAGTTATATCTGATTAGTTCAAATTAAAGTTAAATCAAATTTTCATGTCATCTTTGGATTAAATGTTTTACTTCAAAAGAAATATACATCATAAAAATAGGAATACAAAAATTCTTGATTATGTTGCTATTCAGAAAATATAGTGTATGCCTTGACTTGCGAACATTTTACTTTGATATTAATTTGTTTACAGTTTATCACAGAATTAAAACTTTTTATGCTTTTCTTAAAGGGGTTGTAGCTCAAGCAAGATCTGTTCTTGCCTGGCACAGTCGATATAAGTTCTGCCCAACCTGTGGAAGTGCGACTAAAATTGAAGAAGGTGGCTACAAAAGAGTATGCTTAAAAGAAGACTGTCCTAGCCTCCATGGTGTTCACAATACATCATATCCAAGAGTTGGTAAGCCTTTTCCTCTATAGTGAAATCTCAGCCATCTGGAATCTTAGGGAATAAGACATTCTGGGAAGACAAGGTTTTGAGTTGTTGAGGGGTTTACCTTTTTATTAAAAGCGTATTTAATATAACTTAAGACTGTAAGTATTAAAGTAGTATATGGTTTCATGACTTTTAAGGGACATTGTACATAATTAGCCTTTTTTTTTTAAGGTTTTATTTATTTGTCAGGGAGAGAGAGCACAAGCAGGGGGAACTGCAGGCAGAGGGGAAGCAGACTCTGCTGAGCAGGGAGCCTGATGCGGAGCTCGATCCCAGTACCCTGGGATCATGAACTGAGCCAAAGGCAGATGCTTAACTGATTGAGCCACCCAGGCATCCCTAATTAGCCATTTCTTAACTCTGAGTTAATCAATATGAATTTGATGTGTTAAAATACATGATTTCAAAAGTCTACCATTCTGGGTCCACTTAGTGCAGAGATCAAAAAAAAAAAAAAAGTACCCCAACAGTTCAGTGCCTGTTCAAGGCATCACCAAAGCAATACAGCCTGGAGCTAGCTTTACATCACTGCTGTTGTCTGCCTATACCTTCTCTCCTTCTAATTGCTGCATTGGAGTCTTCTGTAGGTTTGGAAATCTGAGAACCTAGTCCTTTAAAACTTGTGAAAAAATAATAGATAAACTGAGCAATACCTGAGGAAGTCTCCTGAGAGTAAAATGCATGGCTTTGTGATACCTGGTTTCACTGCTCAGGAGCCTTTTACATCGGATTCCTGTTTTCAGTCATGCTCTAGTAAGGAGAATTCACTGCATTAATGACTTCTGGGAAATAAACTTATTTAACTTTTATCTTTTTAATGGCTTAAACTTAGTCATAGAGCTTTTAAAAACTTTTGTTCAGGGGACGCCTGGGTGGCTCCGTTGGTTGAGCGACTGCCTTCAGCTCGGGTCATGATCCCAGGGTCCTGGGATCGAGCCCCGCATCGGGCTCCCTGCTCAGTGCGAAGCCTGCTTCTCCCTCTCCCACTCCCCCTGCTTGTGTTCCCTCTCTCTCTGTCTCTCTCTCTCTCTGTCAAATAAATAAATAAAATATTTAAAAAAATAAAAACTTTTGTTCAGGATTGGGTTGGAAGGGAGAGGAAAATTCACATTTACTATTGTAAAATTTGTATTTCTTCATGCCATATAATACTCTGGGGGTGCCTGAGTGGCCCAGTCATTAAGCGTCTGCTCAGCAGGGAGCCTGCTTCTCCCTCTGCCTGCAGCTCCCCCTGCTTGTGCTCTCTCTCTTTAAAGCACTCTGTCAAATAAATAAAATCTTTAAAAAAATACCTACTCTAACTTTTTTATAATTAGAATATATGCCTAGCATACCGTAAGTATATAATAAGTGTTTCTATTAAGAAGAAGACAAAATTGGTCTTCCTTTAGTGTACAATACTCTATGCAATTTCCCTGAAATATTCTGTCATCAGGCAGAAAGAAACAATCTCATAATTAGACAAGAGTCTTGTTATAGGAGATAAACCTTTTTATTATATTATTTGACAGTGACTTTACACAATGAGTCTAAATTATTTTTTCCTATCATTCATTCATCTGATTTTTTTAAAAACAGATCCAGTAGTAATCATGCAAGTTATTCATCCAGATGGGACCAAATGTCTTTTAGGCAGGC
This sequence comes from Neomonachus schauinslandi, assembly GCF_002201575.2. Lineage (NCBI taxonomy): Eukaryota > Metazoa > Chordata > Mammalia > Carnivora > Phocidae > Neomonachus > Neomonachus schauinslandi. Next base: position 77,490,213 of record NC_058409.1, on the reverse strand, counting down.
AGAAAAGATTTCCCCCAGGCATGTTTACTTGCCTTGCTGGATTTATTGAACCTGGTAAGCCTTTTCTTAGTAATTTTAATAATAATCTTCCTTTAACTTATAATTTCCAAATAAAAATTTTAGACAGCATTTGACAAATTATCATGCTATGAAACTGGGATATTTTTAAATATTTTCTGTGTATTTTAAGTGATGTAATATTTGTTTTTACTAGCAGAATAATTTTGTCTGTTTTAAAAATTCAGCATTTCCTCTTTCATGTATTGCTATTACCAAAGTATCTGCATGACTTACACCTCACTTTCTTCTTTACTAGACCCAACTGTGTCACCTTTTAGGGGTCTTCCCAGATAGCCCCAAATACATTAGTTAGCGTCATACCCTGCATTCATAATTCTGTCATCCTGCCTGATTTTTCCCGATAGTGCTCATTACCACCTGACATGTATGTATGTATGAACGTATCTCTGTATTTATTATCTGATGTATGTATGTATGTATCTATTTATCTATCTATTCATTTATTATCTGCTCATACCAGAAAGTAAGTTGCATAGGGGTGGGACTTTATTTCACTCCTCATTGTAGCCCACACCTTAGAGCCGTGCCTTATATGTAGTAGGAGTTCAATAAATATCTGTGGAATAAGTGATAATATACATGTTTAATCTTAACTTCCAGTATTAATCTGCACTGATAATAGTAGTACTAAACATACTTTGTGCCACACTCTGTTTTGAAGGCTTTCCAGATATTCAGTCATCTGACCCTCATACAGCCTTATAAAGTAGGTACTATTACAGCAGTTTTACAGCTAGGGCACTAAGGTACAGGAGCTGACTCACTTGCCCAAGATCAAACAGCTAATCAGTGATAGGGCAGGGATACAAACCTGGGCAGTTTGGCTGAGTCCATGCTCTTAATCACTATGCTGTCTCTAATAACTCTAGGCCGTTTTTTTTAACTGCTATGTACCATTTTATTTATAAATACTCTTCAATTCATCCATTCTGTTGTTGGACAATTAGTTTATATCAGTTTTTGCATTTGCAAACAACACTGCAAAGAATATTCTTATACTACTCCTTGTGCACATTTGCAAGAGTTATCAAGAGTTATCAAGGGTATATACTTGAGAGTAGAATTGTTAGCTCGTAGGATATGAGCATCCTAACCTTTTGTAGACATTGCCAAGTTGCTCTCTGAAGTGTCCCTACCAATTTACACTATTTCTAACAGCACATGAAATGTTTTATTGTTCCACATCTTCACCAAGTTAGGATTTTCATACTTTATAATTTGCCATTCCAATAGTTACGAAATAGTGTCATTGTAGTTTTCATTTTCATTTCCCTGCTGATGGAGCATCTTTTTCACATGTGTTTTAGGCATCCGGTTTTCATTTTCTCTGAATTTTACATGTTTATATTCTTTGCCTAATTTTGTTTTGGTTGTTTATCCTTTTTTCTCATTTTAGGAGTTTTGTAGAACGTATTATATGCTACTCTTCAGCTATGGTCTTGCAAATATCTTAACGCCAGTCTGTGACTTACCTTTCCACTATATTTTTTTGGTGAACATAAGTTGTTAATTTTAATATAGGAAATACAGCAATCTATTTGAAATAAAAAGCTGTATTTAAATAATAAAATATTTCTAAACTTTCAGGTAAATTTACAAACCATTGCCTTTATTCTGATTCTCAATTCCAACAAATCAGAAATAAAAAGTACATTTCTAGGCACTGTATTTTATCATACCTGAGTCAATAGTCATCTAGAAGAAAAAAATCATTTAGAAAGAAAAAATACTGTTTCATCTTAAGTGGTTTTTAAACTTTTAGTGTTTAGTTTTAACTTTTCTTGAGAAAAGTTATCTGTAATAATTGTTTGACAACATAAGAAAAAATTTCAAAATTTTAGTAAGGAGAAGGCTAGCCATTTATAAAAATCTTGGAATGATTTGTAACTATTTAGTGATAATACATAAATGAGATAATACATAAAATGTTTGCATAGTGTTTAGCTAATAGCAGGTGCTGGATAGTTGTAGATGTTACCATTTTTACACTCTAATCAAAAAATTTGGACCTTCAAGAAAAGTTTTCCAGCATTTTGATTATGTCTGAGGTCATATACTTTAAGAAATAATGTTTTTTTTAAAATTCCAGTCTAGTTTTAGTCTTCTGCTTTCTCATTCTTTGAATTGGGTTTCTGTCCAAAGTGATTTCCAAATGTTTGAACCATTCAGAGCACAAAATGTCCAAGGCATGTTCATCAGCTACTTGTTCTTTTGCCCCATTTGATTAGGAGAGACAATAGAAGATGCTGTTCGGAGAGAAGTAGAAGAGGAAAGTGGAGTCAAAGTTGGCCATGTTCAGTATGTCTCTTGTCAGCCATGGCCAATGCCCTCCTCCTTAATGATTGGTTGCTTAGCTGTGGCAGTGTCTACAGAAATTAAAGTTGACAAGAATGAAATAGAGGATGCCCGCTGGTTCACTAGAGAACAGGTGAAGTTCAATTTAATTTCCTTCTTCTATTGATTGTTCTCTGACTGTATCAGTTTGGGCATGCAGCAAGGATACATGTTTTCACCAAGTTGAATGAATGCATATGGCCCACCTATCATGCATGGATTACAATGTAATTGATGTGTCCTGTGTTAACTCATTCTGTGAGGTTCTTCTAGTTGATGATTCTGTGCCATTTTCTAATTTCAAATGCCATTCTCTCAGATTAATGATACTTTTCAATGGACTTAAAATAGGTAAACATTATTTCAAAGATGAGAGACAGGAAGATTTTTCTTAGACATTTTGTATTTTAGTTTACAGCACTAAAACAGGTAGCTCTCAAAAAATAGTAAAAATGCTTAAAATTTTTGAAAAGTTCTTGTTCATTTTAAAATGTGCTTAAGGACAAGAATAACAAAACTATATAGCAAAGATACACTCACAAGAACTTTTTAAAATGTCATCCTTCAGTAGTATAATGAAAGATAAATTACTGTTTGTGTTTTGCTTAACCCAAAGTATTTGTATAGAAAACAAATGGATACACTATTAGTAGTGAAGACCTGAAATCCTTTCTGACTTTGCCTAAACAAAATTTTTTTATTTTATGCTCAATGTCAAAAAGTAGAAATTAAGTGTTTTTTAGAATTTTATAAAAGGGAACCTCTTGCAAAAGTTGACGTCACTTTGAAAATAAGTGTGGAGTGTGTACTTTTCTTTTTCATGTCCTTATTTTCATTAAGGGACTATGCCTTTCTGGAATTTTTTTTTTTAATTGATTCACTAACTCATTGAATCAACTAAAAATACTGTACTAAATTTTGCATGTTGAACATGGATGTTGTCACTTTGTACTGTTATTAGCTGTAAAATCAACACATTTTAGTTAAATTGTAAAAACATAGAAATAGTATTTAAGTATGACAGTGTTAAAATCCTAATACATTTTATTATGGTGTATTTTAGGTTGTGGATGTTCTGACCAAAGGGAAGCAGCAGGCATTCTTTGTGCCACCAAGCCGAGCTATTGCCCATCAGTTAATCAAACACTGGATTGGAATGAACCCCAATCTCTAAATCAAATAACTAGACTTTGAGTATTAATTGAATTCTAATAACTTATTCGTCAAGTGAGATTAGAAATATTTAGTGCTCTTTGGAATGTCACAACACAAAATATCATATTAGGTTTCAGAAATATTTTCAACATGTACTTTCCATCTTAACCATAGAACTTGTGTTTTTATAAATTACAAGACTGCCTCAGATTTTGTTAAAATCCAAGTCAGCCTCTCCAAATACTTTTTTGGTTGTGCTCCACAATTCTATCTCACAAAACCGTATTTCCAATAAGAAAAATCATGTTGTAAAGACGTATATTCTAAAAATGTAAACAAACAAAACAATGTAAACAAACCTAAATTCCACTGCCTCTTTTAAGCATTAGACCAATCACTAAAGTTCTATTCTTGAGAAACCAGGCAAAATAATTTTTATTAATTTTAAGCTTCATTTCCAGTCTTTTCATTACCATAAAGGTTCTTTCAGGCATCAGTAGCTGATTTTTGCTCACTTCGCATTGTATTCCACTTTTTTCTCCTGGTTTCACTGTTCTAGCAGTGGTGCTGTTATAGTCCTGCCACTCATCTGTTTTGATCAGTGTTAAGAATTTTCTACTTTAACAACTTTGCTGATGATCAGAATACCATGACTTCATGAAAGGAGAGTTTAAATGAGAGCATACCACTATGAATGGGACCTCCTCCTTAAACCTAAAATCAATTAATATGTATAATTATCTGTTACACTCAAAAGTTGTTTTTAAGAAAAATCAAAACTCTGCTTTTTCACTGAAATTAAATGTATTTGAAAGGAATTCTCAAAGATCAGATGTTAAATATTTCCCAGATAGATTTACATATTCAGTAAAAACACTGGCTTTATGTCATTTTGTGATAAGGGATTTATCTGCATTTGCAAAAAGTTATGTAATCATTACTAATTATGTTTATTAAACTCAAATGCAGTATTTTGATTTTGGCCTTATTTTAACACATCCTAAGAAGTCTTTATAAAATAAGTATATCTTAGAACTGAATCAGTAAGATTCAGAGAAAAGTAAATTGTAGTAATTCACAGTTTTACAATATAGAACTGTCATATTTTATAAGGCTGTTTTGAAATTGTTTTAAAAGTCTGTAAATGTATAAATTTATATAATTTGGCTCTTTATTATTTTATGTTAGAACTGGAAGAGAACTTAACGATAATATATGTAGTTTAGTGACCTTCTCTTATAGATAAGGAAAAAGAAATCCTGAGAGGTGAATTTAATTAATCCGTTAAAGTTGAATCAATTAATTAATCGATGAAAGTTACACAATTACAACTTACCATTGTTCATAAAATTAGTTGTAATTATAGTTAAAAACTTAATTTTAACAGTATAGCCTAGTGCAGGACTCTCCCTCTAATAGGAAGTAGAAACTACTACTAAAAATATAGGTAGAATAAATTAAAATAAGCGATGATAAGAATAAATTTAATTTACCAATACTGTTAATTAAAGTTTTAGATACTAAAATCTAACTTAAATATGATAATTTTCTTAGATAAAACTTTATTTTACTAATAAACAGTGATTTTCTTAGTAACTGGTGAAAGCTTATTGGTATCAGGTCTTTAGACAAAATTGACTTACATTGGACATTTAGATACATAATAAAATTTTAACTACATTAAGTACATAGAAAATTATGTGCCTTGATTATTATGAAGTATGATGACTTGAGGTTCAGTTTTACTCCAAATTTACTTAGAGATTCTAAGATTACATCATAAAGTTCCAGGTTTCCATTTTCAGATAGCAAAGTGAAATATAAAATATCAACAAAATGTAGTTCTAAATTTAGTTTTGGATATTTAATCCTATTCTCAGGAAAATCAGTAAGTAAATTATTGTTGTTAATAATCATTCTTAACATTGCTAACCTCTGAGAGGTGAATAGCTACATGTAAATAGAAGGAATAGCAAAGAAATTTTAGAGGTCAAGTGCCATGAATGTATTCTAATGGAAGTGAAGGTAACAATATATTAAAATATCTATTTTCTGTTTTGTGTGTTACGTATTTTTTAATATGTTTTGATAAATGTTTCTGAAAAATGAAAAAAGCCAAATTTCAGTCATCCTCCCCTGTATAATGATGTGTAAACAAAAAGTACAAAAGCCCTTTTAAAAGTAGTAATATCTGGAAGACTTAAATCTTTAAGCTATGCATATATATATATATATACACACATACAAACTTACATATATACATACATACATATATATACAATTTTTCATCATCAGATTTGAAGTTATATGTCTACTTTCTATTTTTATTACTTGTTTCAAAATACTGGTCTTTGCATTTTGAATTTTTCACTGTTTATTGTTCATGGAAGGGCTAAAAGAATTAGCACACATATTTCATTTAGTTGGAAAAATTATGAAGTAACTCTTTCAAAGATCATGTTAGAGATTTGGATGAGGACAAAAGAATGGAAAAACAAAGGGTGAGACCATGAGGTGGAAGGAGAGAGTATGTTTGTTAATAAGCCAAATAAACTTGATTAAATCTCATATAACAGTAGACAGCTGGCTCTAGAACTGTGTTGCTAATGTATATATAGCAAAATAGTAGGTGTACATGTTCTATAAAACAAATACATTAATTATTTAGAATAAAATTTCCACAACACAAATTTTATTAAAGATGAGAGCCAACTATTAGGTTCTGAATATATACATACATACATACATACATATGTGTGTGTGTGTGTGTGTATATATATATTTTTTCAAGCAAGGTAGGAGTAATGGGTGTTGAAATTTATGTATGTGCTGTGCTTAAAAGGTCCAGTTTTCTCTAGTAGAAAAATACCTAGGACAAAGTAATCCAAAGTGCAAAATTCAGAGTATCTGTCTATAAATGTAAAAGAGCTAGGTTTTGGGGCAAAACCAGAAGTCCTTGCAAATGGGTTGAAAAAGAGGGCAAGAGAGTTTGACTTCAATGCAGGTGGAGGGCGCTCAATAAGGGGTTCAAATGCTAGGGAGCTTTGACATAGGGACAGATGAGAGACACAAGAGGGTGTATTTTAAGGAGAGAGGGATAATGTCGCCAGAGCCTGCATCTTCATAACGTTTTACCACTCAGAAGAGAAATGGAAAGGAGTTTCTTTGTGAAAATAAACTCAATGCTGAAAATGATTTTTCCCCCTATTCTACGCCTTGTCCTTTTTCTTCCCAGGACACTCAGGTGGAAATCAGAACAGCTTCTGTAAGAGCAAGCACAGTTTATTATCATCTACAATAGGTTTTCAAATGGTTCGTTTTATTTGCCCAAAGTAGAAGGGTCAAAAGGAAAGTTATTCAAGTAATAAAGATGGCATATGAAAAATGGGTAATCAGAAGCCTGAGTTACTTTATTGTTTGGGAGACATTTTTTCAACTATAAAACAAACATTTGGACATGTTAATTGGGTTAACAGGCAAATTCCTCATTCTATTTTTACTGAAGGATATCTACATATAATTGTACTTATTGGTGGAAATAGCACTTTCAACTTTTCTTTATACCTTCAAGAATACTGTTTCTCTTTTATTGCTCAGCACAAAACGCCATAGCATTGGACAATGGATATTTCTCCTTTTCACAATTCCCATTGTAATGATGCTGTACAGAATAGTGGGGGCAGCTGTAAAATTTTAAAACCGATTTTAAGTTTAAAAAGAAGACTTTCTGCTAATGGAAACTTTTTTCTCACTAGAAGTCTGATAAGGGACAGACAAAATATAGCATAAGGAGCAAAAAAAATATCCTGGCTTTCCAGTACTTGGCTCATGGAAACTATACCAGACCAACTCTTTGTCTCACCCTGATGGATTAAGAACATTCTAACCACTTAACTTGTGAGGTGGTTTCATTTTTAGTGATGTGAAAGTTCCACCCAGAAGTAGAAATTGAAAACAGTACTTGTATTATTTTAGAACAGCCAGCATAAATGGACAAGTGATGTCTGAAGTTTATTTTGTTTTTTTTTATCCTGTCCATTTTACTCTACCCTGAAATTGTAGTCTATTGGAGCAGTGTGATGTTTTGAACACCTCAGTAGAGTACCTTATAAATATTTATACTGCTTTCAGGTAGCAGAGCTGAAGTCATCTCTATCAGTGGGGCGAGAAACAATTTAAAATGCCATTTATCCAGTGGCTTTGCTGCTAAGGTTTATTTTGCTTTTTTGCTGGATTTACTTGTGTTTATGAAACAAGTTTGAGTACTCTAATGCCAGTTTGGAGGATTTGGAACTCCAAATAAGAAGCCCTAATGACATGTACACATTCAAACCTCAGGGGCTGCCTTGGTCCTGACCATCATCTGCTCTGCATTGTAGTGAAGTCTTCACTGGGAATGTAGTGAAGTTTAGAACTCTGTGTGTTCTGGGAGACACTGTCAAGGATGAAAAGGAAATATGCATGTATCAGTGTGGACCTCAACGTTTTCATGGCTGTACAGGTGTCTAATAATTATTATTTCAGAAAAATACTCTTATTTTACACATAATACTAGGTTTGTCATATTGCTCTTTTTCTTTAGTTCCCAGCCATTTCATACATCCTCATGAATAATGTTTTTCATTTTATTTGATGATAAATCATAATATTCTATATGATAATAAATCCTAGTATTCCTTAATGATTTATCATCATTCTGTTAAGATGATCATATAAAATACGTTGTTTTGTTTTACACCATGAAGAGGGTAGGAATATTCTCCTTATTCAGTATCTCTAACATTAACACTGATAAGTTGTAGGTTTAATTCAAATCCAGATTTCTGAACTTTGTAAAAATTATTTGTTGCCTTTTCTCTCCCAACGTATTTCTCAGAACTACTTATGGATCCCTATTTACAACAAACTCCTAAGAAAATGTAACTCTTTGGTTAGGTTATTCTCATAATACTATTTACATAGGACTTTATATATAAAATGTTGACAATTATTATTTCTTTTTATCCTTACCCCTATGAAATGAATATCATTATCCCCATTTTACAGCTGGCTAAGAAGGGGTAAACTTTATCAAAGTCACATTGTGAATAAATAGGAGAGCCAAAATTTGAACCCAAGTATTTCGCTTCAAATCCTTTCATCTTTCCACTTACCAGAGCTACCTTACAGAATTTTCTTAATAATGCTGCATTGAGAACTTACAATCTCAAATTTCTCTCTCAGTTCCTTAAATTTTGGTCATTTTTCAGGTTGGACCTTATATTCTTGTTACTCTGGACATTTCTGTAAGACCTTCACTACTTGCTTAATTAATCAGATTTCTATCTCCTGCTATCAGACATTCCTACTGGGACATCTCACTGCCTCCCAAATACTACCTGTGTACAATTAAATTATCTTTTATCCCAAGTACATTCCTGCTTCTAGTCACCTATTTTAATAATCTTGCAATTTCTAATATGGAACTTTTGGGTATTATCCTTATTGTCTACTTTATTCCTTATCCTACCCCACCCTGCAGCCAAGCAATCTCCAAATCCTATTGCTTTTAGTTCTTTCATACTTCGTCTCAGCATCTTCTTCTCTTTCCTTCTCTCTACTTCTTAATATTTATTGAATCTTAATACTTCTTGTCTCTCTGTCCATTGCCACCATCTGAACTCAGGCTATTAGTCTGGTTTCTACATTAGGTTCTTAAACTGGTCTCCTGACTTCAGGTTTCACTCCCAATTCATTCTTCACAATGCAGCCAAAGAGATCTTGCTAAATTCTTCAAAAAGACTCCCCTTTGGACAAAAGATCAAGTCCAATGTCCTTAGTATAGCAATTTACTTCTGCAGTTTCAACTCTGATCACTTCCCTTGTTCCAGCCTCATATATATCACAATTTATGTGTTTGCAAAAAGCCACAGAACTTTTTAAATTTTTATTAGGCATTAATAAGAATCACCTAAATAATTATGAGCAATATCACTACTTTAATAGAAATGTCTCATTTAAAGATTCTAAACTCTATCTCTAAATTAATTTCATCTACATCTTTCATAGGATTTCAAAAATTCTAAATTATGGTCTATATTATTAATCCCAGTTTTACAAATGAGCACATTGAGTCTAAGAAAATTCAAATGAGGGCGCCTGGGTGGCTCAGTCCTTAAGGGTCTGCCTTCGGCTCAGGTCATGATCCCAGGGTCCTGGGTCAAGTCCCACATCGGGCTCCTGCTCGGTGGGAAGCCTGCTTCTCCCTCTCCCACTCCCCCTGCTTGTGTTCCCTCTCTCGCTGTGTCTCTGTCAAATAAATAAAATCTTCATTAAAAAAAAGTCAAATGACCCTCAAAATCAACATAGGATATGGAAATGTGATTCAAATTTAAATCTTCCTAATCAAAATCTACAATCTCTGCCACACCATACACCCCATACCATACACCAGACTGTTTCTGCCCCTGTATCTGTCTCACAAAGATAAATGTGTTACCTTATAATTAACCCCACCAATGTCAAGAGCCAAACTAGATCATTTATTCCTTTTTATTGGGGGGGGGTGGTTCTTCCACTCCATTTACACCACATGAACATCATAGCCATGTTTTGAAGTACCCCTATCCAAACTCCTAGGCAACAAAAGCACACAGTATATCATTGTTCACTAAAGGTATATTTGAAAACCAACAGACTGTTAGGAATGGTTAAGACAGATAATAATAGACTGATTAAAGGATGGTAGATCATTCCTGACACTGCATAAGATTAAGTATGCTAATCAGATTTTGGATTTAGACAACCCAGATAAATCCCAAGTAGAACAAGAGGAAGTATTCAAATCTTACTTCCTTTTCTTGTTTTTCAAAATACATCTTTGTGTTTTATCTATGTCTCCTTCAGAGCTGAGGAATTATGAAGGCTTTACCCAGGTGAGTTGATTATATGTTCTTTTTACTTTCTCCTTTTTTTTTTCTTTTGCTGTTTTGAATGAAGTATCCTCTATTTTAATCCTTGCTGTCCTAGATTAGTTGCTTAGCAAAGGATGATAGCAAAGGGGTAATTATTTGAATGTTACATATGAAGACAATTTAACAACTCATTTCTTTCCAGTCACAAAAAATCCAACAGCTGTTTGTAACTTGCTGTGTTACCAAATAGGATGGATACAGAAAAAGGATGGATGGGAAAAAAAAAAATCTAAATAGTCAGTGTGTTTAGGACTCTTTTATTTATGCTAAGAAAGACATCATATGCACATTTGAATAGCTACTATCCATATCCTAATTTGGTTATTTGAAATAAATTGTGCATTTGGAAAGCAAGGAAAATGCAACTGACAAGCTAGTCTTCTAAGCGTAATTAACATTCATTCTGAATTCATGGTAGGTCAGTTTCATTTCAGAGCAATAGCCCTTGTTTTGAATTTCTGTAATTCTGCTTTTTTTTTTTCTATTGCAGCATTAAATTTACTAATCACCAAAATGATTTTCTCATCTGATTTTGTTAAAATTTTTCTTCCTTAATTTTATACTATAAAGAAGTAATTTTACCTATACAAAGTTTATATTTAATTTTTTGAAATATATTGTGATCTCAAGAAAGACATTAAGGAATAATGTTTTTCCTATAAGCAACTGCAGTTACATAGCTCAAGCTATGTAAAAGAAAGGTCAGCAGAAAATATCATAGAACACTTAAAATATCAATGCCTTTTTGTTGCTTTCAAAAACATGCATTAGATTGGATTAAGCTATGAAAATTTATTTACTTTAGTGAATTAGTAAAATAAGCATAGAAAAATTTTTTAAATGGTGATTCTGAAATTATTGAAGATGATGTCTCTAAATGTTTTGATTGAAGCCTCTTTGTAGTCCTTACATCTTGTTTACATTAATATTCTCACCAAATTATTTTTTCAGAGGTAACACAAGTAATTTTAAGGCAATTCCAGTTATCGTGAATTATGAAATTATTTTAAAATGCCCGATAAAATAAAAATAAATAAAAAATAATAATGCCCAAAGTACCCTAATAAAAATAAAATAAATAAAAAAATAAAAATAAAAAGTTGGCTCTTAATAAATAGCTGATGATAACATTTCCACTGAATGTATTCATTACTTCTTTCTGAATATATATATAGAATATATAGAATATATTCATTACTTCCTTCTGAATGACTGGAAGAAGTAGAAATTAACCTATGGCATTTTTTAGGCTACTATGAGCAAAGCACAGGTTTGCTTGGGGGTAGGAAGAAGTATTTTGAATGTTTAAATATTGACTTCAGCTTTTTCTCATTCTTTAGAATTTAGCAGTGTGGTTATATATTGGTTTTTCTTGGTTCTATGCTGAAAAGGGATGAAGATGTTACACATTTTCTGTTTTGAGCTGTCAAAAACTCTGTTGTCAGCAGAACTGATGAGATCTGACCCTGAGGGATAAGACATCTCATTGAAAGAATCACAGGGATTCCATGTTTGGGGGAAATTACCTACAGAGGTTTCTGTATGAAGATCAAGACACAGTATATTCAAACACTACTTCAAACTGAGTTTTAAGGTTGGATGCTTCAAAATTAAGAGGATGCTATTTAAACCCATCAAGAGTTGGTATTTCAGCAATTATTAAATCTTCAGAGAAGCATAGCCCTTCTGTAACCTAGTGAAGTAGTGTGGCTCCACTTCAGTAAGTGAAAAAGGAGACAGCATTCCTCTTTAGAAAACTCAAAGGCATTCTTCATTTAATTAATAGGTAGGGAAAGTCTTGAGCAGGAAAAAAGTAGTCCCTGAGATCTATTCAATTATCCTTTTGTGCCTATTCTTGGCCAATTTTTCAAAGTATCTAATGACATATTTAAGTGCACATATGTGCTTTATTTTTCTTCTTTCTTTGTCTAATAGAAATACACCTGTTTAGTAAACTTTTAATTATTTGAAATATATAAATGTTGCAATAAAGTTGTCATCTCTCATCTAGTTGCAGACAGTATAATTAGCAGAAGAGGAATAATGTGAATTGTCACTTAGGACTGAGAGAATGGAAATGAGATTCTCAAGATAGATTCTGAAAGTCCCTGTGCTGGTCAAGGTCAAAGTAGGGAAAAACCATAATTACAGATTTCTCAGACCTAGCAATTGAAAAAAATTTAGAGTAGCTAGGGTTCTAATTGTAGTTGAATAGGGTGATTCCTCTTCATACAGTGATATTTAATTCATGCATCATTCTGCACATGGGATTAGCAAAACTTGTAGTCTAATAATCATTCCAAAGCCAAAAAGGAAATGAAGCAAAATACAAATCTAATACAAGTCTAATAATTTCATGATAATAGCACACAGCACATGACTGTATCTTCTCAAGTAAGAGACAACATACCACGGCTGGTATGCAAAATGTTTTGAGGTGGTACAACATAAAGGTATTTTCTTTTTATTATTGTTTTTGTTTTAATGTGCAATAGCTACAACCCAGAATTTCACATACATTATTATCTAACGTGAAGCTAAAGTAAAATTTTAATGAATCAAGAAACTGTTAAGCAAATATCAGGATGATATTTAATGGGAATAATCAGAATCATGAAGATAGTATACAAATGATGAAGTCAGGAAACAATAGAACAAGTTTTACTCATTCATTCACCCTAAAATGCTTACTAACTACTGTGTTTTTCCACATATGTGGAATAGGAACACATCCAAGTATAAGATAGACAAGTTCTTTGCCCTTGTGGATCCTACATTTCAGTCCACATCTCTAATGACTTCTCCAGAGACTGGGATAATCTACAGCTAAATACACTGGGGCGTTCTAGCTACCTTTGTGGGGTCCAAAATTAAACTTCCCCTAAAGCTCTGTTGGCTCAAGTCAGGTTGACTGTGGAGCAGCCAGAGGTCTGTTTCAGAGGAGGAGAATAGTCTCACTAGAGGTGCTTCATAAAGAGCTATGTCCAGCAAATACTGGAGTTCTAAGGAACTGAGCTGATGGATGCACCATTATAAATAGGAAGATCAAGAGCTGGGTACCTCATTTACTCTACCAAGTACCCTCCTTCTGAATCCTTCTACTACACTGTAATGCCCCATGTACCTGCCAACCATTTTGGCTCTTATAAACAAAGTCAATCCCAAAATAACTCTGAGAAGTCAAATGTGAACATGGGAGATAAGCAATGAAAATTACGTGACATCTTCTTATTCTAGTGGCCCTGGCTTGCTAATCTGACTTGCTAGTTTCTATCACAAATTATGGTTAGCACAAGATGAAAGAAGGATATTGGAGAGTTAACACCTAAGATACACAATTTTAGTAGAGCTTCTTTACATGGGGCTGAATGTTAAAAAAAAAAAAAGTGTTCTCTCAAGGAGTTTTTTCTCTAGAAGCTTGCTGATATAGAAAGAAAAACAATCTGTGCTTAAACCGAAACAATTAAAATTTAAACCTTAGTGTGTACCAATTAGGAGAGGAGGAATGAAATGAAACTGAATTCATTACAAGTTTCCTCAGGACTGCCCTACTCTAAAATCCTAAGGCTGTTAAAGATTTGCTGAATGAGGTTCCATCCCACTGAGGGGTTTCTCAATCAGAATCACTTGGTTGCAGGGGGGTAGGAGAGTGGGTGCCTACTAAAAATGCATATTCCTGTGCCCTGCCTCAGAATCTGAATCTCTAAAGTGAGGCCCCAAATCTACATTTTTAGCAAGTTGCTCAGTGATATTTTGAGCACTCTCAAGTTTGAGAATCCTTGTGCTACCCTGTAAACTCCTTGAAGTTTACATTATATTTACATTTCCATCTTAAGTCCAGCTCAGGACCTTGAGCCCATAGCACCTCTGTGGGAAGGCTACCTCTGTGGGGAGTACACTGGGTTTCCCCAACCATAATTTAACTCCTTTCATTTTATAATAAAGTGAGAGAGGAAAGGAATAGTTCCTGAAGCATGACAGGAAGATCCTCTACATTTAACACAGTAAAGCAATAAACATCTTTCAAAATCTTAAGTAAAAAAACTCACTTTCAGAGTCTTGCCATGGTAGAAGAGGAAGTGAGGCTTCCTCTCAGTGCTACATTTCCTTGGGCAATTTGCTGCCTCTCTGTTTCCTCTAATGAGCTATGAGGGAGTTGGGTAGGTGATCTCACACCTATCTATCCTGGAACAAACAGCAGACACTTTCAGAAGTATAAGGGACCTTCATTTTCGGTTTATCCTTTCCTTCCTCTACTAGTATTACTTAATTTATCAAACTTCATTAAATACTGAGCTCAATTTCCTTTTGGTTCACTAATATAAATTTTCCTTACCCAGTTTTTAAAACATTAATAATAGTAATATGAACAATAATAAATTCCACACTGCACAACACTCTTCTCTACCTGCATTTCATTTCTGCAGAGATTCTAATTTAACTTATATGGGGTGTGACTCTTGCTCTCCAAGCATTACCCTCATCCTCTAAGTTATGTGTGATCAATTATGGGTCAAATAAGGTGATGGCATTCCAACAAACCTTATGTTTAAAGATAATAATTTTAGGGGCACTTGGGTGGCTCAGTCGTTAAGCGACTGCCTTCAGCTCAGGTCATGATCCCAGGGTCCTGGGATCGAGCCCCACATCGGGCTCCCTGCTCCGCGGGAAGCCTGCTTCTCCCTCTCCCATTCCACCTGCTTGTATTCCCTCTCTCGCTGTGTCTCTCTTTGTAAAATAAATAAATAAAATCTTTAAAGATAATAATTTTAGTACCGAGGTTCTTTTATATCTATTGGACTCAAACCTTTACAGATTATGTCCAGTGATCACCAAGAAAATGAACACTACCTGTGAGCTTCAACAACCTACTTATTGTGTGCCTGGGAAAAGGAAAATCTCGTTTCACTGGACGTGAGATTTGGATGTTTCTATTTTTAAATTTTAACCTAATGGATTCCAGTATTTTACCCAGATGAATGTATATAAATATAGATAGAAATGTATTTACTATTCAATGTTTCCAACACAGAAAAAGAAGTAAAGGTGTAAAGAACAACTTGCAATAGTACTGAGACTGCCTTAAATGATCTTAAATAAAGCTGTTTAGTTTCAAGACACTAGCAAACTATTAAGAATTACTACACAGCAACCAAGTTTATAAACTTCCACCCTTGCAGCCCCATGGAAGCTGAGTGCAAATTCGAAGTGATATATGGGCATTACTGAAACAGCCATTTCCCAATATTATTATTCTTATGCCTTATATAACTTTTAAAAATAAAGGCCAAAAGAATATAGTTTAAAATCCATGCCATTAAAAATCAGGAATGACAGAAGACAGGTTGGTACACTTTCAAAAGTAAATGGAAATTTTAGAATTTTCTTTTCTTTGAATATTTTTTTTTTAAAGATTTTATTTATTTGTCAGAGAGAGAGAGAGCACAAGCAGGGAGAGTGGGAGAGGGAGAAGCAGGCTCCCTGCTGAGCAAGGAGCCCGATGTGGGACTCGATCCCAGGACCCTGGGATCATGACCCGAGCTGAAGGCAGACGCTTAACTGACTGAGCCACCCAGGCGTCCCATTCTTTGAATATTTTTAAGCTTGAACTTTCCATAGTGTGTTTTATATGTATAAATTTCCTTTAAACATTTAGTACAGAGAACATGGGCTTTGTTTTAAAATCAAGGACATAAAGCCATAAGAAATACACTAAGATTTCTTTCAAATTCTACAGAAAACTGGAGCCAACGGATGTTAAAGACATTAAAGAGAGTATGCTACCCTGGAGGTTAAACATTTAACCTTTCTTTTTTTCTTTCTTTTTTTAAATTGAAGTATCGTTGACATCATATTTAGTCTCCTTTTAGAATTTTAACAGTGATCATTATGTACTCTTTTATGACTCTTTCTCTTCTTATTGGTAATAGGTCATTGCTTTTGAATGTTCCAAGGAAAACATTTCAGCTTAGCAATAGAGAATTTTTAAATAATTTGTCAGAAAAGTGGCACCAGTAAAATTTTCTAATAACTTTGAAGAGAAATCTTTACCATCTACCAGTTTTCTCAGGATAATGATGTCACTATATAATTCTACAGTAGAAAGATATTGTTGGTATTTCCTGTTTATATTTTTCCTCATTATAGGAATGAGTCAAAACCCAGTTAGAGAAAAGATCTATAAAATCCAATATAAAGGTCTCAAATGTGATAGGATTCAGCTGATATATAACAGCAATCATGGTAACTTTTCTAAATTTTATTACCAATTTTGCACAGAAATAAACATTTATGAAAAATATAAATCCAGGGAATCTGTAATGGAATGGATACCTTAATGTACATCCCAAGGTCTAGTGATGATATATTTTACTTGTGAATAAAATTATACCTTATTGCATATATGTAAAAAAACACTAAAGTGCTTAAAATTTTTTCAAAGTGGAAGGAGAGGCCATTAGAGAATTTTAAACAGGAGGATGACATGATTTAATTTATATATTTAAAAATTCTGCTGGCTATATGAATAATCAAAGGATATAAATATAGAATAAAACCAGTTAGAAAGCTATTGCTATAGTCTAGATTTTTTTAATATAATATATATATTTATCATGTATATATTATACATAAATTTTAAAAATCTAGACTCATATATATACATGTATACACACATAGATATACACATATATAGGAAGATAAGGAGGGAGGTTTAGATTGGGGTGGTAGCAAGGAGAAAAAAATAAATGGATATATTAAGATAAGATACTTGAAATAATGTAGGTCAAACTGGCTGGTGGTTTTGAGGAGGAAAGTAAGTTAAAGGAAGAGTCAATGGTTGTATGTCAGTGTTTGATTTGAGCTAGACAGACGGTGAAGCTGTTGGCTGAGACTGGAAAGACTTGGGATTCACTGGACTTGGGAAGAAGTCAGGAGTGGAATTATGAATTTTATAGTCATCCATATAGATGGTCTTAAAGCCATGAAAATGATTGAGATTTCCTAGGGAGAGAGGTGATGAAGAAGCAAAAAGAACACTGAAGGTGCTGAAGATTAGATCCTGAGTGAGGGAAGATATAGCAAAAGCGTCTAAGAAGAATGGTCAGTGGAGCAAGACAAGGACTGGGAGAATATGGCGCCATGGAATCTAAAAGAAGGAATAGGATCAAGAAGAATAGAATGACCAATTGTGTCAAATTCTGCTAAAAGTGTGAAAAACCTGACTACAGAGAAGGAACATTAGGTTTGGCAATATAGATGTCACTGGTGACTGGGGCAAGAGTGCTCTCAGTAGGGTGGGCAGATAAAAGACTCCTTGGAGTGGGTTTGGAGGAGATATGAGGAGATAAAGTGGGGTCAGAATAGACAGACAACTCCTCCAAGATGTGTTGTTGTGAAGGTAAACAGAGGCATGTGACAACAGATGGAGTGGTCAGGGAATGTTTGTACTCTGACATGAGAATGATGCAACAGAAGGCAGAAATTGACACTGCATGAGAGGAGAGGGATAATTGCAGGAAAATGGTCCTAGGGACCATTTCATCTTCCAAATAAGAGAGATTTGATAGTATATGATACAATGAAACAAAGAAGTTTGTAGTTTTAGTATAGGGAAGCAGAGAGAATTTCACTCAGCTTCTATTTCCTCTGATCATGTGTCCACATCATCATGGAAAGTGGGAAGAGGGGCAGGGATAGGAGGGGGGGGAGAAAGAGAAAGTGTGAAATACTTGTTTTAGAAATAGGAAATATGAAAAAAATTTTTTTTTAATTTATTTGAGGGAGAGAGCACAAACACGGGGAGGGGGGAGCAGCAGAGGGAGAAGGAGAAGCAGACTTCCCGCTGGGCCAGGAGCCCAATATGGGGTTCAATCCCAGAACCCCGGGATCATGAACTGAGCCAAAGGCAGACGCTTAACCCACTGAGCCACCCAGGTGCCCCACAAAAACATTTTTTTGAGAGAAGGAGCTCGCACGTGTGCACATGTGCAGGGACACAGGAAGAGGGAGAGAGAATCTTAAGCAGGCTCCATGCCCAGCGGAACCTGAGGCCGGGCTCAATCTCATGATCCTAAGATCATGACCTGAGCAGAAATCAGGAGTCAGGTGGGCTTAATCAAGTGAGCCACCCAGACGCCCCAGTTTGCAAATTTTATTAAATCACTGTAGGAAAGCTTTGAAATGATTGTGATGCCAATGTGAAATTAAAAATTCTAAAGTATGTGGAAGGAAATCCAACACTATTCTGATTTTCCCAGTGATGACTGCTCTGAAATTTTTTGAAATATCAAATACCAAATTCTTTAATCTTTTAAAATTTTGGTGTCCCCTGCTTTCTGGTGTCCTAAGCAAGCACTGTCTCTATGAATAAATTTATTTATTTATTTTTTAAAGATTTTATTTATTTATTTGACAGAGAGAGAGAGAATGAGCACAAGCAGGGGGAGTGGCAGACAGAGGCAGAGAGAGAAGCAGGCTCCCCACAGAGAAGGGGGAGCCCGATGTGGGGCTCAATCGCAGGACTCCGGGATCATGACCTGAGCCGAAGGCAGTCGCTTAACCAACTGAGCCACCCAGGCGCCCCTATGAATAAATTTATTAAGCTCTTTCTAAAAGAAAGGAGAGAGGCAGGGAAGAGAATACAGTGATTTGACTAGGAAGAAGAGGGTTCCCCACAAAGAAACAGACTGGGGACACTAAGGAACACCTTCTCCCACTCCTCATTTTGCTCAGGGTCAATTAAGACAATGTCACTGCAGCCATGCCCTGTTTAACAGGCAAATGGGGGAAATGTTTGCTGCCATTTAGGTAGACTAGAATTTGTAGCACCCACGACAGACTGCTCGTGTGACCTATACCAATTTTTCCAGGCACTGCCATCGACTTCGGTACCTCTTATGAAGTGTACAGAGCAAGAGAGATAACTAGTGAGGAAAAATAGAACTTTATTAACAATCA
Source organism: Neomonachus schauinslandi (assembly GCF_002201575.2). Taxonomy (NCBI): domain Eukaryota; kingdom Metazoa; phylum Chordata; class Mammalia; order Carnivora; family Phocidae; genus Neomonachus; species Neomonachus schauinslandi. The sequence continues at coordinate 77,470,732 of NC_058409.1, read as the reverse complement.
ACAAATTAATACACAGTAATAAGAAAGAATACATTTAGAAATACAAGAGGGTACATTCTTAAAAACATAATTAGATGCAGATTGAGCTGGCCATCTAATTCATTTAGTCATACATATTTATTAGGTGCCCATTATGTGTCAGGCACTGTGCTAGAAACTAGGTTACATATTCAACGTTCAACAGTACATTCAATTTCCTGGATCAGAGTTGTCATGCTCTTTCTGAGATTAAGTGCAAAAAGAATATAAAGTTTGCTCTGTATGATCAGAAGCAATCTCAGGGCATCTGTACTTTGCATGTCTGCTCAAAGAGAGAGTTAGCCTAATTCCTAACAGCCTGGGTTCTAGTCCTCAGTTTGCCACTATTAATGTGACAAAGGAAGCAAGGACTCTCTGGGTATCAGTTTTTCCTGTGCAAAATGAGAATTTTGAATGGGATGATCTTGAACACTTCATTTAGATATTCTAGCTCAAAAAGAGTTGATGGCTTGATCAGCTTTATCTATGCATTCTCTTACAGCTCTGATGGGATGGGTATTCTCCCCATGTCAAGCACTGCTCAATACTAATGTGTATGTCTTACAGATATGTATATATACTCCAATATAAGGTTAAGAATGATAGATGCCATTTGACTGGAACTATTTATCACACATTTTCAGTTGTTTCTTCAAGACAACTCTGTAAGGTGAAGATTGTTACCATTTCTGTCTCAGAGTCAAAGGAAACTCAGCTTCACAGAAATTGCATGACCCGCCCTGAATAAGCAACAGAGCCAGATCACAACCCAGAACTTTGGAGTCAAAGCCCAGAGTACTCTCTACTAAACACAGAGGAACCCCCTACATTTTGCTGTTCAAACTATATGGGAACACAGAGAAATAATCCATAACCTAGTCAAGTGCTTTTAAAGCATTTTTTAAAATTAGAAAACCCAATATGTGTAAGACAGAAATTAAAAAAAAAAAAAGAAAGAATATGAATTAGGTGTTTGTAATCCTCTCCCCAATCCAACCCCCATGTTAGCCTCCTAAGAAGAAAGGATTATTGCTTGCTTAGTCAGCCATAGGAACTTAATTGTGCCTACTGGGGGAAAGAATAGAAAGGATAATTGGAAGACGCCAAAAGAATGCCAGTTACTCTATATAAAAAAGGTTGCCTAAGGAAAAGGAATTTTCAGAAAGTTATGAGATTTTGAGAGTTTATGGAGGAAAAACAATTTGAAATCATCACATTCCAGGATATAGGGGATTTTGAGGACAGAGATAAGAAGAATTTAAATAAATTTTTGCCAAAACTGGCCACAAAACAGTCCCGTTTTATTTGAGTTATGTGTAAAACAGATAAAAGTTGAGCTGCTCTGCTGAGGTATCCAAAGGCACAGTCTACCTAAATACACTCAAAACAATTGCTTCAGAGTGAAGCTATTTCTCTTTGCCTCTTTGCAGACAGTTTAATTGTCTAAAAGGAAAGCAACTGAATCAAGCATAGCTCTAAGCACAGGCAGGTGCCTACTGAGGTGATACCGGGGAAGTTAGGAGGCTGCATCTCCCCCAACTAACTTTCCCAATACTTTTTTTTAAATTTTTTTATTATGTTAATCCCCATACATCATTAGTTTTAGATGTAGTGTTCCATGATTCATTGTTTGTGCATAACACCCAGTGCTCCATGCAGAACGTGCCCTCTTTAATACCCATCACCAGGCTAACCCATCCTCCCAACCCCCTCCCCTCTAGAACCCTCAGTTTGTTTTTCAGAGTCCATAGTATCTCATGGTTCGTCTACCCCTCCGATTTCCCCCCTTCATTCTTCCCCTCCCGCTATCTTTTTTTTTTTCTTAACATATATTGCATTATTTGTTTCAGAGGTACAGATCTGAGATTCAACAGTCTTGCACAATTCACAGCACTTACCAGAGCACATACCCTCCCCAGTGTCTATCACCCAGTCACCCCATCCCTCCCACCCCACCCCCCACTCCAGCAACCCTCAGTTTGTTTCCTGAGATTAAGAATTCCTCATATCAGTGAGGTCATATGATACATGTCTTTCTCTGTTTGACTTATTTCACTCAGCATAATACCCTCCAGTTCCATCCATGTCGTTGCAGAGGGCAAGATCTTATTCCTTCTGATGGCTGCATAATATTCCATTGTATATATATATACCACATCTTCTTTATCCATTCATCTGTCGATGGACATCTTGGCTCTTTCCACAGTTTGGCTATTGTGGACATTGCTGCTATAAACATCGGGGTGCACGTACCCTTTCGGATCCATACTTTTGTATCTTTGTGGTAAATACCCAGTAGTGCAATTGCTGGGTCGTAGGGTAGCTCTATTTTCAACTTTTTGAGGAACCTCCATACTGTTTTCCAGAGTGGCTGCACCAGCTTGCATTCCCACCAACAGTGTAGGAGGGTTCTCCTTTCTCTGCATCTCCGCCAACATCCGTCATTTCCTGACTTGTTAATTTTAGCCATTCTGACTGGTGTGAGGTGGTATCTCATTGAGGTTTTGATTTGAATTTCCCTGATTCCAAGCGATATTGAGCACTTTTTCATGTGTCTGTTGGCCATTTGGATGATTTCTTTAGAAAAATGTCTGTTCATGTCTTCTGCACATTTCTTGATTGGATTCTTTGTTCTTTGGGTGTTGAGTTTGATAAGTTCTTTATAGATTTTGGATACTAGCCCTTTATCTGATATGTCATTTGTAAGTATCTTCTCCCATTCTGTCGGTTGTCTTTTGGTTTTGTTGACTGTTTCCTTTGCTTTGCAAAAGTTTTTATCTTGATGAAGTCCCAATAGTTCATTTTTGCCCTTGCTTCCCTTGCCTTTGGCGATGTTTCTAGGAAGAAGTTGCTGCGGCTGAGGTCGAAGAGGTTGCTGCCTGTGTTCTCCTTTAGGATTTTGATGGACTCCTATCTCACATTTAGGTCTTATAACCATTTGGAGTCTATTTTTGTGTGTGGTGTAAGGAAATGGTCCAGTTTCATTCTTCTGCATGTGGCTGTCCAATTTTCCCAACACCATTTGTTGAAGAGACTTTTTTCCATTGGACATTCTTTCCTGCTTTGTCAAAGATGAGTTGACCATAGAGTTGAGGGTCCATTTTTGGGCTCTCTATTCTGTTCCATTGATCTATGTGTCTGTTTTTGTGCTAGTACCATACTGTCTTGATGATTACAACTTTGTGATAGAGCTTGAAGTCCAGAATTGTGATGCCGCCAGCTTTGCTTTTCTTTTTCAACATTCCTCTGGCTATTCGGGGCCTTTTCTGGTTCCATACAAATTTTAGGATTATTTGTTCCATTTCTTTGAAAAAAGTGGATGGTATTTTGATGGGGATTGCATTGAATGTGTAGATTGCTCTAGGAAGCATTGACATCTTCACAATATTTGTTCTTCCAATCCATGAGCATGGAACGTTTTTCCATTTCTTTGTGTCTTCCTCAATTTCTTTCATGAGTATTTTATAGTTTTCTGAGTACAGATCCTTTGCCTCTTTGGTTAGATTTATTCCTAGGTATCTTATGGTTTTGGGTGCAATTGTAAATGGGATTGACTCCTTAATTTCTCTTTCTTCTGTCTTGTTGTTGGTGTATAGGAATGCCACTGACTTCTGTGCATTGATTTTATATCCTGCCACTTTACTGAATTCCTGTATGAGTTCTAGCAGTTTTGGGGTGGAGTCTTTTGGGTTTTCCACATAAAGTATCATATCATCTGCAAAGAGTGAGAGTTTGACTTCTTCTTTCCCTATTTGGATGCCTTTGATTTCTTTTTGTTGTCTGATTGCTGTGGCTAGGACTTCTAATATTATGTTGAATAGCAGTGGTGATAGTGGACATCCCTGCTGTGTTCCTGACCTTAGGGGGAAAGCTCTCAGTTTTTCCCCATTGAGAATGATATTCACTGTAGGTTTTTCATAGATGGCTTTTATGATATTGAGGTATGTACCCTCTATGCCTACTGAAGAGTTTTGATCAAGAAAGGATGCTGTACTTTGTCAAATGCTTTTTCTGCATCTATTGAGAGGATCATATGATTCTTGTTCTTTCTTTTGTTAGTGTATTGTATCACGTTGATTGATTTGCAGATGTTGAACCAACCTTGCAGCCCAGGGATAAATCCCACTTGGTCGTGGTGAAAAATCCTTTTAATGTACTGTTGGATCCTATTGGCTAGTATTTTGGTTAGAATTTTTGCATCCATGTTCATCAGGGATATTGGTCTGTAATTCTACTTTTTGATGGGGTCTTTGTCTGGTTTTGGGATCAAGGTAATGGTGGCCTCATAAAATGAGTTTGGAAGTTTTCCTTCCATTTCTATTTTTTGGAACAGTTTCAGAAGAATAGGTATTAATTCTTCTTGAAATGTTTGGTAGGATTCCCCTGGGAAGCCATCTGGCCCTGGGCTTTTGTTTTTTGGGAGATTTTTGATGACTGCTTCAATGTCCTTAGTGGTTATAGGTCTGTTCAGGTTTTCTATTTCTTCCTGGTTCAGTTTTGGTAGTTGATACATCTCTAGGAATGCATCCATTTCTTCCAGGTTATCTAATTTGCTGGCATAGAGTTGCTCATAATATGTTCTTATAATTGTTTGTATTTCTTTGGTGTTGGTTGTTATCTCTCCTCTTTCATTCATGATTTTGTTGATTTGGGTCATTTCTCTTTTCTTTTTGATGAGTCTGGCCAGGGGTTTCTCAATCTTGTTAATTCTTTCAAAGAACCAGCTCCTAGTTTCGTTGATCTGTTCTACTGTTCTTTTAGTTTCTATTTCATTGATTTCTGCTCTGCTCTTTATTATTTCTCTTCTCCTGCTGGGTTTAGGCTTTATTTGCTGTTCTTTATCCAGCTCCTTTAGGTGTAGGGTTAGGTTGTGTACTTGAGAACTTTCTTGTTTCTTGAGAAAGGCTTGTATTGCTATATACTTTCCTCTTAGGACTGCCTTTGCTGCATCCCAAAGATTTTGAATAGTTGTGTTTTCATTTTCATTGGTTTCCATAAATTTTTTAAATTCTTCTTTAATTTCCTGGTTGACCCATTCATTCTTTAGTAGGATGCTCTTTAGCCTTCATGTATTTGAGTTCTTTCTGACTTATCTCTTGTGATTGAGTTCTAGTTTCAAAGCATTGTGGTCTGAAAATAGGCATGGAATGATCCCAGTCTTTTTGTACTGGTTGAGACCTGATTTATGACCTAGGATGTGATGGATTCTGGAGAATGTTCCATGGGCACTAGAGAAGAATGTGTATTCCGTTGCTTTGGGGTGGAATGTTCTGAATATGTCTGTGAAGTCCATTTGGTCCAGTGTGTCATTTAAAGTCTTTATTGCCTTGTTGATCTTTTGCTTAGATGATCTGTCCATTTCAGTGAGGGGGGTGTTAAAGTCCCCCACTATTATTGTATTGTTGTCGATGTGTTTCTTTGCTTTTGTTATTAATTGCCTTATATAATTGGCTGCTCCCATGTTAGGGGCATAGATTTTTACAATTGTTAGATCTTCTTGTTGGATAGACCCTTTAAGTAGGATATAGTGTCCTTCCTCATCTCTTATTACAGTCTTTGGTTTGTCTGATATAAGGATTGCCACCCCAGCTTTCTTTTGGTGTCCATTAGCATGGTAAATGGTTTTCCACCCCCTCACTTTCAATCTGGGGGTGTCTTTGGGTCTAAAATGAGTCTCTTGCAGACAGCATATCGATGGGTCTTGTTTTTTAATCCAATCTGATAGCCTGTGTCTTTTGATTGGGGCATTTAGCCCATTTACATTCAGGGTAACTATTGAAAGATAGGAATTTAGTGCCATTGTATTGCCTGTAAGGTGACTGTTACCGTATATTGTCTGTGTTCCTTTCTGGTCTATGTTGCTTTTAGGCTCCCTCTTTGCTTAGAGGACCCCTTTCAAGATTTCTTGTAGGGCTGGTTTCGTGTTTGCAAATTCCTTTAGTTTTTGTTTGTCCTGGAAGCTCTTTATCTTTCCTTCAATTTTCAATGACAGCCTAGCTGGATAGAGTATTCTTGGCTGCATATTTTTCTCATTTAGTGCTCTGAATATATCATGCCAGTCCTTTCTGGCCTGCCAGGTCTCTGTGGATAGGTCTGTTGCCAATCTAATGTTTCTACCATTGTAGGTTACATATCTCTTCTCCCAAGCTGCTTTCAGGATTTTCTCTTTGTCTCTGAGACTCGTAAGTTTTACTATTGGATGTCGGGGTGTTGACCTATTTTTACTGATTTTGAGAGGGGTTCTCTGTGCTTCCTGGATTTTGATGCCTGTTTCCTTTCCCAAATTAGGGAAGTTCTCTGCTATAATTTGCTCCATTATACCTTCTGCCCCTCTCTCTCTTTCTTCTTCTTCTGGGATCCCAATTATTCTAATGTTGTTTCGTCTTATGGTATCACTTATCTCTCGAATTCTGCCCTCATGATCCAGTAGTTGTTTATCTCTCTTTTTCTCAGCTTCTTTATTTTCCATCATTTGGTCTTCTATATCACTGATTCTCTCTTCTGCCTCATTTATCCTAGCAGTTAGCAACCCCATTTTTGATTGCACCTCATTAATAGCCTTTTGATTTCGACTTGGTTAGATTTTAGTTCTTTTACTTCTCCAGAAAGGGTTTCTCCAATAACTTCCATGCTTTTTTCAAGCCCAGCTAGTATCTTTAAAGTGATGATTCTGAACTCTAGATCCAACATCATACTAATGTCTGTATTGAGTAGGTCCCTGGCAGTCGGTACTACCTCTTGTTCTTTTTGTTGAGGTGATTTTTTCTGTCTTGTCATTTTGTCCAGAGGAGAATAGATTAGTGAGAGAACAAAATGCTAACAGGGTAACAGTGTCCCCAGAAAATATACTCTAAACAAATCAGAAAAGACCTGAAGCAGTGGGAAAAGAAAGGGAAAGAGAGGAAAAGAAAAAGAAAAAAAAAAAAGAAAAAGAAAAAGATAAAAACAAACAAAAACAGAAGAAAACAAAAAAAAACGGAATATGATCAAATATGCTCAGGCTGGTATATAGATCAGTGCCACACACTAGATTTTGGGTGTATTTTGGTCTGTTAGAAGAAAGTGTCTCCCAAAATTTTAAAGAAAGAAAAACTTATATATGTACAAAAATAAGGTTGATATGATGAAGGGATGGAATATGACTGTAAAGATGGAAATTATAAAAAATTTTATAAAAGGAATTGATAAGAAGTTGTTTGAAAAAAGAAAGAAGAGGATTTAAGAAAAAAGAAAAAAAAGGGAGAGAATGTGATCAGGCAGGGGAGTAGAAAAAAACCATACACTAGAGATTTAGGGTATATTTTGATCTGTTAGAAGAAAATATCTCAAAATTTTAAAGAGAGAACTTATATATATATGCCAAAAATATGGGTAACTACTATGAAGGGATAGAATACGACTCTAAAAATGAAAAATAAAAATGTTTTTTTAAAAGAGGGATTGATAAGATGTTGGTTGAAAAAGGGAAAAAGAAAAATTCAAAAAACAAAACAGTTAAAAAAAATTAACTTTGAAAGACTACAGAATCATGGTAAAAAAGCCATGGATTCTATGTGCAGTATTCCCCTAGCACTGGAGTTCTGCTGTTCTCATTGATTGGTAAACTTGGTCTTGGCTGGCTGTTCTCACTGATCTTCTGGGGAAGGGGCCTGTTGCTGTGGTTCCCAAATGTCTTTGCTGGAGGTGGAATTGCCCCGCCCTTGCCAGTCCGGGCTAAGTAATCTGCTGGAGTTTGCTCTCGGGAGCTTTTGTTCCCTGCAAGCTTTTCGTACAGCTTTGGAGGCCGAGAGTGAAAATGGCGGCCTCCCAATCTCCGCCCTGTAGAAGCCGAGAACTCGGGGCCCCACTCCTCAGTGAGCCCTCAGAGAAAAGCAGTCACTCACTCCCGTCTCCCCGGTCTCCGGCCGCACTCCGTGCTCACCTGGCCTGTGACCGCGCGTTTCTATCTCTGACACCTGACCCCATCTGGAGTCTCCAAACCCAGCAGATCCCTGCGGTGCGCTCCCACACTGCTCCTCCCAGGGGAAGAAGGTGAGTCTCCCCGGATCTGCCACTTGTTGGGTCCCTGCTGGAGGAGCAGTGGCCTGACTGTGCTGTGGATCACGGTTTATGACAACCCCAAGCTGAGAACCCGCGCCTGGGCTCTGTCTCTGCAGCCGGCTTCCCAGCTCCGATCCCTGGGAACTCTGCCTCACTCAGGCACCCCCAGTCTTTCTGTGACCCCGAAGGTCCTGAGACCACACTGTCCCGGAGGGTTCCACCCCCCGCTTAGCCACCAGAGTGACGTCCCTCAGCAGAGCAGACTTTTAAAAGTTCTGATTTTGTGCTCCGCGGCTCTATCACTTGCCAGAAGCGGCTGACGGAGGCCCCTCCCCCACCATCTATCCTCCCAAATATCGCCTCGGATTCACTTCTCTGCACGTCCTACCTTCCAGAAAGTGGTCGCTTTTCTGTTCAGAGAGTTGTTGCTATTCTTTTCTTCGATCTCCTGTTGAGTTCGTAGGTGTTCAGAATGGTTTGATCCTTATCCAGCTGAATTCCTGAGACCAGACAAATTCCAGGTCTCCTACTCCTCCGCCATCTTGCTCTGCCCCCTTCCAATACTTTTTATTAGTTAAGACATCAACGGGGAAAATAAGCCTTTGTTTCACAATAAAGGTACAGAATTGATTTTATCTTCTACAAAGACTATAGAGTGTGTATCCAATCTTGGACTATTTAAATATAGTGTTTTTGGTGATAATGTAATGGAGACAAATCATCTCCCCATCTCCCTACCCCACTCAATTTAACAGGGCTATAAGTCTGATGATAATAAATTTACATCAACTTCACAAAAAATCATATTTCTGTTAGGCTAAGAAAAGTTGGAGTACAAAAATAATTGATTAAACAGAATATGTTTTTATAACTTGCATCCTAAATGTCTACACATATGGAAAAAATACATGTTTGAATGTCCACATGGGATATAATAATGCACTAAATGGTTGGGGTAGAATTAAACAGGAAAGGAAAATAGAATTATGGTAATAAAATATATTCAAAGGAGAACACAATTGGACACCAGAGAAAGTACTATGCTATCAAGTTAGCAAATAAGTTAATAATTTTACTAAACCTAAATTCTGAGTGCAAAATAATTTCAATTTTTATGCTTTCAAAGGACAGTGAAAGCTGAAGATGCTCAGCTTCCCAAAATGAGAAGGAAAAGAAGAAAAGTGTATAAAAAATTGAAAATCTTGTATCCCACAGTAGGTAAGTCTAATTCATTGGCTTTATAAGTATGTATAAAATGAACTACCCAGCTATTTACTTTTTTTTATCACAGAATGTCTATAAAAGTAAGATAAATACATATTAATGTTATAAAGCAATTTAGAAGTTTGGTAAGTATGTACATATTGCAAATAATAAAAATTTATATATATATATATATACTTATTCAGACTATTAAGACCCCTGTTCTTAGAATCTGTTATCAATGGCTTATTATATAACTATCTCCGTTCTATGTTACTCGTAGAAATTGAAGTATAGTCAGTTGAAAGAGGCTATAAACTACAAAATTATGAAATTGAAAAGGGCTATAAACTGAACTGTTCTTGGCATGAGGGTGTTATTTTAAGAATAAACTGTAATCTATAGTTTTGGAAGGCAGTCCACCAGTATATAAACTACTAGGGTATTCATGCTATATTGTAAATGGGCTTTAGAGAGACATGTTTCCATGTCTTTTCTCCCACGATTTCTACATTACAGCTCTCAGATCGTAAGCAGGCCTGCGGGGAAGTCTTTCAGTACTTGCCATGAGAAAATCAGACTAGCAGAGAGGCAAATGGCAACTCCATGGAACTCCAGGATGCTTGAGAACCTAAAGTTGGAAAGTAGTAATTCCTAAACCTATGGTTCTTTATTTGATTCTGAAGCAGTAGTTATATTTCTGCACTCCATATTGTATGCCACCTCTAGCCAAACTTTGGTAGGATGTTTTTCTTTTTCTGGTTAAAGAGAATTTAATTATTTATTATTTACATAAATATTTATATAAAATATGATTTTATATGTACTTACATATGAATTAACATTTAAAATAATTATAAGTAATCTTTTCCGATTTTTAGCTCAATCAACTTATTAAAATTATTTCCATGGAGACCTGGTTCATAGATTTCCATGACATCTCTATCTATTTGTTGCCCATTCTTCTTTCTTTTCCTTTGCCATTCCCCTTTCCTCCCTAAAGATAATCTTCATATTTTGTCCACTGTTTTTTTTTTTTTACACAAGATCTGCTACCTCGTACTCAGATTCACAAAGTTTTCAAGCAAAATATTCTAAGATTATGAAGTAGAGGAGTAAAGGTTGCAAGCTGGCAGTTCTTAGGCCAAAGCTGGTCCCTATATTTATTGGCCTCCATCTATAGAGGGTTTTTTTTTAAATGTGACACAATCTTTAGAAATTAGGAGATTTCACAATATAATAAATCCAGGCTCTAGTTCTCTCCTGGAGGATGATAGCACCTGGAAATGCTAGGACACCCTCTCTGTGTTATAAAAAGCCTCTACCAGGGCAAAGGAAACTATGGACCTATTTAAAAGGCTATCTATAACCCATACTTGCGTCTCTTTATTTGCTGTACCTTCTCAAATTAAATCAAGCTTGATTTAGCCTGTATTATAGTAGTATTATATGTAGTATTATAACACCATGTTCAAATACTTGATCATGGCAACTTATTCTTTATCTAGAAGTCTCTTAAAATTTATTTGCATAAATTTATTCTGAAATGTTCATTTCACCCATTTTGGAAGTCTCTGTTTTAGAGTAAAGCTTAATTACATTCTTAGTTCCTAGAACTACCAAGTAATATTCCACATTCCAAAATAACTGATTTAAACTAAGATATTTATTAGAAATGAATTTTTATGTAAAATACCTTTACATACTAGAAATGAATGAAAATGTTGCTCAAAATACAAAGAATATGCAGTGAATTGTACCCTAGAATTTGCATCCCATCTGCTCTCTAAATGGACACAGAAAAATTTCTTTCTTTCTTCTTCTTCTCTCTCTTTTTTTTTTTTGCTTCTTCTTTAGGTGAACCTCAGCTTGCTAATCAAGCATACCAAAAAAATATAAAAGATCTTGAAAAGGAAGTCAAAGGAGACACCCCAAAGGCTGTGTTTCATCAGACTAGGGCATCAGGGAAATCTAAGGAAAATGGAGATGAGCCTACATCTGCTTCTATGAATGGAAAACAGAATTCCCCTTTCCTCCCTAAAGATAATAAACAACTTTCACCTGACAGCAAACTAAGTAGGGAGAAGGAAAATGATAATCCTCCTTCATCTATTTCTCATCAACGAGACAGAGTCTTGTCAGTGGCCATGTTTAACACCTGTGCAGAATCATTATCAGGAAAAATTACACTGCAGGATTTCCCAAACACAGTAGAAGCCCTTAAACCAGCAAAAGGCAAAATCATTACAGAAGTAAAATGTGGGGCTTTCAGCATGCAGGTAGAAATCAAGAACAGATTTTTCTGTAAAACAGAAATGCAGTTCCCAACAAAAAGGAGATGTCCAAAATGTCACCAACATTACTCTTGCAGACACATTCAGAGATGGTACACTTCTAGAAGCTGCTTTTCTAGATGTAGGAATATGTTGGTAGAAGAACTAAAACCCAAGGTGCCATCTAAGTCTGAAAAAATTGCCAGAGCAGAGAGACCTTCCCTGAAAGTAAGCATTGTAGAAAAAGGAATTAAAGTTAAATACATGAGTAAGAAACAGAACATATTAATTAATATAACTCATCCTAAAAGAAGGGGGAAAATAGCTACATACAGAAACATTTCCTCCAATCACACTACTAAAGAACGTTCCAGGTCTTCTGCACTGTCTGATATTAGGCACCCTGAAAAGCGGCAGCTTGAGAACAAGCATCAGAGTTCAGATGGTTTGCGTGTCTCTCCTCCTATTGTGCTTGCTGTCCAGAAGGAGAAGAATGTCGATACAGCTGTGGATTTTCTGTGCTCAACCCCTGAGAGGGAGAATACTAAGCCTTATACACTATCTCCAGTTTTAGATCACCGTAAGGTAGAATCTGCCATCTCTCAGCAGGAGGACTTCAAAATTAGTCAGAGCACCCCCAAAAAGAAACTCTTCTTTGAGGCTGAGACTCTTCTCAAAAACTTTCTTCCTACTTCACAAGATACCCTAAAGACCACAAATTTAAGTGATACGGGCTTAAGGAAAATGCCTTTTGAGGATCCCAAGGATGTGGACAGAGAGAGAAAGATCATCTTTGATATGCCAGAAAATATCCTATCAGACTTATGTGTAAGGCAAAGCACAGAAGGAATAAATTATTTGCCAAGTGCCATGACTGACATCTTCCCCGTTCAAGGAGGCAAAGACTCTGACTTTTGTTCTTTATCTTCTCCGAGCATGCAGCTTGTAGAAGAAAAGGCAACCAGCATTTACTGCAAAGGCAGCAAAATTCCACCTGCAGATTGTTGTGAGAAATCAAATTCTTCATCTTTGCCTTCCAGTCAAAATGCTCTGACGTCTTCCTCCTCATTCAGCCCGTCCCACTGGGCCACCAGACATTCAGAACCTAAAGAAATCCCTGGGGATACGTTTCCCTTCACTCAGTGTGCTGAGTTTTTGAAAAACTTTGAGGAAGAGCATGTTGATGTGACTGACAGAGACTTTCACAAAGCCACTTTGCATAGTGACATTCGTACAAAAGCAGAGCAACTGTTGGAAATGAAGAGCACACCGCGTCCAACCCTCAGCCCTGCATCCTCTGGCAGCCACTCTGCCAGCAACCCGCTCAACGGTAGCAGCCACAGCACCGTGGAATGGGGCCCAGCAAAATCCCAGGCAAGTCGTCCAGAGAGAGCCACTCCCAGCACAACAGAGCTAGTCATGACCTTGATAACTGACACGTTACAGCAAAGATTAATTATTCAAAACGACAAAGAAGACACAGTTTATTCTAATTGTCCCTTGGGAATGAAAAGTCCTGAAGACTCACCCAACACTCTGGGACATGGTGAAAAAGACAAATTCCAAGTAGCGCCAGTGGTAAAGAATGCAGGCCATGGAGATTTTGAAGACCTATCAAATGAGAACCATGACAAAGCCTGTTTTCAAATGGATTTTCGGAACACCGCTGAGTTCAGCTGCACAGCATGTGCTACAGATAATCTGTTGATTATCGAGAAAACACTGACCAGTGATGCAGACCAACCTGGTAACCAAGTTGAAAAAGGCCTTGGACTAACCAGCTTTAAACAGGAGCCAGCAGAGTGCCAAAGGAGTGCATCAACAAAGCCAAATTCTGAAGGAGATAAAAATGACCCAAAGGAAACTTACTATCACCAAATAGATGTATTGCTGTCACCTCAGAAGCAGAAGGCTTTGACAGGTACAGTGGCTATACAGAATCTTTAACTTTCATTGTTCTTACATGTTTGAGCTTTGGAAAGTCTTAATGTGAGGGCTTGTTTTTTTATTGCCCGGGATTTTTTCTTTATTGCTGAAGATATATTGAGGATTTTAGAGTTAGATTAATATGGGCAAGCATATTTCAGCTTGCTTCTTTATATTATCACCTACCCCACCCATAAATAGTGCATAACAAAATCACCAAGGCTGCAGTTTAATATAAAGTTTTTAAAAAATCAATTTCTCTTTAAAAGGTTGATGTATTGCCAAATCAATTTTGTAGAAAACGTTAGCCTTTTGCCACTCTTAAATAATCTACCATTTCTTTCCTTCTTGCAAGCTAAGCATATTTATAAAAGGAAGAATATGTTTCTGGTAAAATGTGTTCTTAAACCTTGCTGGGGTGTTGCAGAAGGATGGTGTACATGTTTCAAGAGGCCATGTGGAATAGTCATCAAAGCAAAGGACAAAAAGCAGAAACAGCTATGGCTAATCCTGATTGAGCCATCCAGGGGGCGTCTGACCTCGAGCAGACCCCTGACCTCCCTTGTGCATTGGCTGGCCCTCTGCTCAAAACATTGATAGAACCCAGCAGCTCTCCACACCTCGAGAGGGCTAAGATGGAAGCCCTTTTCTAAGTACATAATACTGCCCTGTCTGCTTTCAATCTTGGGTCGACATTATATCATTTTGGCCACTTCACAGAAGGCCCTCATTGTTTTTCCTCAATAAGTCAAAAATATTTTATATTTAATGTTAGCATTTTTCCACATTATCTATTAAAATACATCTTGAACAAATAAAAACTTCCTTCCAAACCACCAGTAACATTCCTGACATGTCCGGGAACGATGAAACTATCTTTTCTTTGTTGTGCCATCCCTAATTTTTAAAATAGAATTAATACGATCTAGAAGTAGAAGTAAAATACAGAAAGCACAGTAATATAGGTGTTGGCATAAAACATGAAATTTACTGTACAGAGAATTTTAGGTATAATGTCCTAAAATAACACAAATGCTGTAGTCACCCACTTAACAGGAACACCCAAAAGCTAAGATCCATCAGTCACAGAGACTGCTGCCAAGTGCCGACATACCTCCAGATAACAAGATCAATGGCATTAACCCCAACTTTTGCTTCAGTCCATAATTACTTGAGTCAGCAAGAGGCAGATCTGCAGTAAGAGCACTCGTGTTTCCCAGAACAGATGCATTGCTCCCGTGGATGAATATCCGTCCCAGGCTAGCTCTCCTTCCCCCAAGGCCATTCTCCTCCCTGGACTGCCCTTCCCAGCAAGGCATATTTCCTTAAGTAAATTAATAATTCAATTTGGAATCCTCCCAAAGCTGATGCTGCACTTCAGGAGACTTTGAAATTGTCTCATTGGGTGAACAATTGCAACTCCTAGTTCCCTGTGTTACTGTGGTTCAGCAAAAGGCTGTTCCTACAACTCTCCCTCTCATACCCTTACTCTTCTTCCCCTGGATCATTCTGTTCCAGCCACACTGACTTCCTTGAGTTGCTAGAACCTGCCAGGCAAGATCCTGCTTCAGTTCCTTTGTTTGGGCTGCTTCCACTACCTAGACCACTCTTCCCCCATATGCCCACATGGTTCACTCTCATACCTTCAAATTTTTGTTCACGTGGTGCCTTCTCAGTCCTCAGTGAGGACTTCTCAGACCATTCAATTTAAAACTGCAATCTGAGTCTTGTCCATTCCAGCCCAGGTATAATCCATCCCTTTTCTGCACACTATTTTTCACCTTCTAATATGGTTTACTAGTTTATTTGTTCTGTCTTATCCCACAAGGGTGTAGTCATGAGGGCATGGATTTTTTTCTGTTTCGGTCATTGCTCCATCCACAACACCAGAACAGTGCCTGTCCAATAGAGCAGGCACACCATGAATATTTGTTCAGTGCAAGAATTCAGGGAAGTCACATTAGGTTTCTTTGTGCAAAACTCTATGTTCACATGAGAAAACAAAACAAAATACAACAAAACAAAAAAACAGGGAAATGCTTCAGAGATATGTTTGTATTAAAAATATTTAAATCTCTAAATATTTGCATGGATTGGACTCTCCTAGAGTTATGAATATTTCTATACTTTATTCAATACTATTATTATTATACTATTGATACCTCAGGCCAGGATTTTGTAATCTTTTCAAGGTATAGATTGCTTTGAGGAACTGGGACATCTTTGTACTGTTTTACCAGAAAATTATAAATTTGCTATAAGCATAAACTTATGCCTAAATTCTTGGAAGTGTCCTCCAACTCCTCAGATTCTGTCCAGGTACCTCAGATTAAGAATCCCTGGCATGAGAGTGCTGACAATAATACAGATAGTCCCTGATTTACAAAGATTCAATTTAAATTTTTCAACTTAAGGGTGGTACAAAAGTGATACATACTTGGTATGTATTCTTCGAATACATATGACATATGTACACTTCTTCTCAGTAAGTGTACTTCGAATTTTGAATTTGATCTATCCCCAGCTAGTGATATGTGGTGCCATGCTCTCTCATGATGCTGGGCAGTGCGGCCCCAGTGCCCAGTCAGTCACAAGGACGAGCGACCTGTACACTTACAATCATCCTGAACCCATACAGCCATTCTATTTTTTACTTTCAGTACAGTAGTCAATGAATTGTATGAGATATTCAACACTTTATTATAAAATAGGCTTTGTGTGAGTTGGTTTTGCCCAACCATAGGCTAATGTGAGTGTTTTGAGCACAGCTAAGGTAAGCTAGGCTAAGCTGTGATGTTCAGGAGGTTAGGCGCATTAAATGCACTTTTGACTTACGATATTTTCAATTTACCATGAGTTTATCAGGACACAACGCTATCATAAGTTGAAGAAGATCTGTATTATATAGTCTCTTCCACCCACCTGTGTATGGGCTTGCAAATTAACTAGATTAGAGGTCACAATCTGGACTGCTTCCAGAAGCCAGGCAGATAATGTAAATGAGCAAAGCAGGATGCATGTGAGAAATAATGGAGTGTTGGTGACCGAGAGGGAGCTCTGTCCACAGGGAATGAGAATACAGGTCCAGTACTGCCAGGTCTTCCAATTTTTCAAGAGAGCTGGAGACCTGGATTTTATATATATATATATATGTAAAATATAAATATAAATTATATATAATATATATGTAAATATAAAAATAGATATATAAACTCATGTGTATATATGAATCTCTAGACTATAAAACTTTCAAGACAAAGTGCAGACTAAACAGTCTATGACCTCTGAACTAGATAAAAAAGAGGGGGTGGGGATGATCAGGTGGTGGGAGGTCAAAAAGCCAGTGATATAAAGGAAAGGATACCAGTCTGAAACTCTTAAAACTAAATTCTGGGTTTTTCCCCTGCTAAGTCAGGTCTCTGTAATCCTGGGTAAAGAACTTTCTCAGGGCCTCATTTCTCTAGCTGTAAATAGACTGAAATATATCTTTAAGATCTCTGCCAAAGAAGAGAACAAATTTTATATCATAAAATATTTTAATGAAGAAACCAAAACTAGGCTATTCTGTGAGAATGACAAGGAGAGAATGAGAAAGATTAAATATTTTACATGGCATAAAATATAATAAAGCAGCCCTTTATATGTAATATGACACAAAACTTGCAGTCA
The DNA here is from genome assembly GCF_002201575.2 of Neomonachus schauinslandi. Taxonomy (NCBI): domain Eukaryota; kingdom Metazoa; phylum Chordata; class Mammalia; order Carnivora; family Phocidae; genus Neomonachus; species Neomonachus schauinslandi. The sequence goes on along the minus strand of NC_058409.1, from coordinate 77,453,603 downwards.
TATCTAAGATGCTTTATTTTGCTGTGTTCCAAGGAAGGAGTGATTCTGAAAGCCAACACCAAGGCAAATGGGGGTTCCAAGACCTGCACCAACTTCTAGGGATAAAAAGATGAATAAAGAAAATATTCCTTTTCTTATAGCAGAATACAGCTGTTAGGATAATTTCCAACAAGCTAACTTTTATGAAATTGTGTACTTTTCACACTGCTGCCCATTTCAACATTTCTCAATAGATGAGTAAGTCCAGGATCCAACATCCAGGGTCCATTTTCAATGCCCATCCTTCGTCCAGCAGGGCTCCTCCCAGCTGAGCTTCTTCCTCTCCTTGGTCTCCAGCTTACTCTGTAGGCCTCCCTTTGGCTTTCAAAATGATAGATTTCTTTCTTTCCTTTTTTTTTCTACAAAGTGATACTTTTCTATTTCTACATTCATGCTTGATAAAACATTAGTGTGTCTTTTAATGGATTAACATATTATTCTTACAAAGTGACTGTGTATATTTTATTTTTTTTTTAAAGATTTTTTTATTTATTTATTTGAGACAGAGAGAATGAGAGACAGAGAGCATGAGAAGGAGGAGGGTCAGAGGGAGAAGCAGACTCCCTGCCGAGCAGGGAGCCCGATGCGGGACTCGATCCCGGGACTCCAGGATCATGACCTGAGCCGAAGGCAGTCGCTTAACCAACTGAGCCACCCAGGCGCCCCATGACTGTGTATATTTTAATAGAGTCCTTCAGAATACTTGATGTCTTCATTCCAGCCCCAAATCAGGCAAGCACATTGCCTGATTCCTAGAAAGGCTCAGTAAACATCCACATTCATGGAATGAGGAAGAAGCTCATATGTAAATGAAGGTTACTGGGCTAGATTCAATTCACCAAGTAAAAACTTCCTATCAGTTTGAAATATTCAAAGATTATGCTGATCCAAGTTATAAACAGGTAATACATTTGAGTATGGGAAGTGTTCAAGCTTAGATTGAATGACTACTTAGTAGAAATCTTGTAAAAGTGTTTTAAGCATACAGAGGATAATGAGACCAAATTACCTTATACTTTTGCAAATCTGAGATTCTATAAATACCAAGCAGGACAAGGGGAGTGATACTTTGCACTCAGTAGGCATTACAGTGGTTCTCAAAGCACACTTCAAAACATACTGTAGGGCACACAATTTCTTTCCATTTATGTACATAAGAAAAGGCTAGAGGAAAACTTTTCCTACCATATCACAGGGCCATATTTCCATCACACTCAGTTTCCTAGGCTCATAGAACTTCTTTTTTTCTCCAGCAATTTCAGGAAAGAATTTCTTTTATTTTTATTATTATTTTTTTTTTTTTTGAGAGACAGAATGAGCGAGTGAGCGAGAGCATAAGCTGGAGGAAGGGCAGAGGGAGAGGGAGAATCAGGCTCCCCGCTGAGCAGAGAGCCTGATGTGGGGCTCGATCCCAGGACCCTGGGATCATGACCCGAGCCGAAGGCAGCTGCCTAACCAACTGAGCCACCCAGGCACCCCAAGAATTGCTCTTAATGTAAAATAGTTGACATTAGAAAATTTTCCTTCTAATCTCATGGAGGCCTTCAGAGTCAACCTGGACTCTTAATCTCAGCAAATGGAACTAGAACGAGCATTGGAGAAAGTGGCCAGAGAATTTTTAAAAGTTCCACCACTGTTTAAAATCGCAGAGGACAAAAAAAAAAAAAAAAAAGGTAATCTTATTCATAGTTGTAGCCCCAGTAACAGTGGAAATTAATATATAGAAAGTGAACATGAGGCACCTGGGTGGCTCAGTCAGTTAAGTGTCTGACTCTTGATTTCTCCTCAGGTCATGATCGATCTCAGGGTTGTGAGATCAAGCCCCGTGTAGGGCTCCATGCTGAGCATGGAGCCTGCTTAAGATTCTCTCTCTCCCTTTCCCTCCTCCACACCCCCCACCATGTGCACATGTGCTCTCTCTCCTCTCAAAAAAAAAAAAATGATATATGTATAGAAAGTGAACAGTAAATATAGAATGAATGTCATTTTTCTGTCCCCCTCTTATCTCCTAAGGAAGAGGTAGGGGTCAACAGCAGAGGTATAGAAAATGAGAAGAATTGGATAATGACTCTTCCCATCTTCCAGGTCTTTGTCCCTGACAAGTGAAATTTAAATTGTTATGCAAATGGATCATTAATAATTATATATAAAGATATAATTTATTTATGGATATATCCCATTTATCATTTAAATAGTTCTAAGAGCAAACTTTGATACTGATAAATTAGATTTTAATTTACAAATACCAAATTTTATAACTCCTTTGCTCCTTAGAATAGAATAAAAGGTTAAGATTTGTTCTCTTTTTAAATTGATGTTGCTTGCCTTTCATGTAGTGTCAAAAAGTAAAAGCAAGTAAAATCTTAACCAATTCCAGCCTATCAAATTACCTAGTAGGTATTATGTGCTTTGCTATTTTGTTTTTCTTTTGTTAGTTTTCTTAAAATCTGATTTTACTGTAATTAGTTTATTTGTAATTTTCTTTCTTCTAATTAGTGCACAGTCTCATGGCTTATGATGACAGAACGCAGCAGTTGGGAAGTAAATCAAGTATTTCAAGTTGTTATTCAAATATGAAATTATCAAAGCCTCATTCATTTTGATTTTTTTTCCCTTTCCTGATTTTGAATCAATACATGCAACAAGAAAAGTATCATGAAATTTGCATTCTTGTGATTAACAGAAGTTAAACCATAAAGCACTTGAGTGGAATAGTAAACTTATTATCATAGATTGTAATTTAACTAATTCAGATAATATTTTGTCTTCTTTTTGAGAATTCAGGGGGACTAATTAACAATTTATGTGCACTTTGCTCCTCCAGAATAACTAATATAATATCAGGCATACTCCTGTTACCCAAGGATTATCAATTGAATTGAATCCAGCTGAGGTAATGCATGGTGATTCCCCCACCTTCAATCTATATGGATTTTTTTTTTTCACGTAATACAAGTTTAAAAAGTGAATCATGAAGGAGCTGTATTATTCTAGTGATTCTGTTTCAAAGACTGAAATATTTGAAATTCTATCTTGAAATGTTGTCTCACTTTCATACTCTAATCTAGATTGGAATTTGGAAATAAATAGCCTCCACAAGTTATCCCAGGAATTGGCTCCAAGAGGTACAAGGGCCAGTGATGGTTCCCAAGAAGAAGCAATAGACCAGTGGGCCAGAAGGAGGCAGCAATTCAAAGATGGCAAAAGATGCAGCTCAGCAGGAGGGAGTTCATTTGCCAGCAACATCACTGAAGGATCCAGTGAGTAGACAATCACCTTCTTTTCCAAAACCAGAGCAAAGCAACAGGTAAAGCTAACCAAGTCCCCTCGCTCTTATCTCCAGAATATAAACCTTACTGCTTGAACATGACAATGTGGTGCTTATATGCTTTTATATAAAAGATATTTTTGGAATGATCAACTCTTCATTATGCATTAAAGAATCCAAACTTTGTAAATTATCTCCTTCAAAACACAACTGCCTACTAAGTCTCCTTTTCTCTTCAGAAACTGAAATAACTAACTATAGGATTCTTTACAGAATTAAATTTGTCCCCTACTGCAAACAATTTGAGTTGGCTTACAAAAATATGTATAATGTAAAAAGCTAACATTAGTATGTTTGATTAAAAGAAACAATTTTCTTCTTGATTTAACATTTCTAAAATGTTCTTTAAATGAATGTGTATTTTAATGAGATGGTGTTTCTCTTGGTACTGAAAGAGTATTATTAAATCAGCATTATACCCCAGTCTCACAATCAACTGCAATTGAGAATGGAAGGTAGGTCATCAGTGAGGAAATCCAAATGAAGGGAAAAATAATATGTTAAAGAAAATAGAGGGGAGCATTAGTACATTCAGTATATACCACCACTAATCTGGCTCCAAAATTCTAGCAGCTAGTTGTTAGAAGATACTTATCCAAGTAGTAGACATTTGTCATTTCCATGTTATTTACAAAACATAGCAGCTGTTCATGAAAAATACTGATAATGGAAACCTGAGAGAGAGAAAGAGAAAGAAAGAAAGAAAGAAAGAAAGAAAGAAAGAAAGAAAGAAAGAAAGAAAGAAAGAAAGAAAGAAAGGAAGGAAGGAAGGAGGAGAGAGGAAAGAAGAAGGAAAGGAAAAAAAGAAAGAGTTGATGCAATACTGTGATTTATAAGAAATATAAAATATATATTTTGTCATTCAAATTCATCCTCATATAAAGTTGATCTTGGTCCACTGGTTCCTGTCTCACAGCTTCTAAAATCTTTAGAATTTTCCATGAAGAGAGCAAGAAAGGTGTCTTTTGTTATGCTAATGAGGTGACTTTTGAAAGCCCTAGGCAACCTAGGTGGGGCTGAGGACCCGAGGAACCTACCACAGTGGTCAGAGGGTTGGAATTTTCAGCTAAGTGTCCTGAGAATTGCTTGTTGGCGTGGCACACTCATGTGCACACACACACACAGTTACCACGGGGTCCAGGAACCCAAGAGTTGTGTTGCAGAGAATGAAGTCCTTATGATAGAGACACTGCTGACTATCCTAGGCTCTTCCTACAGAAAAGCTGATAGAATGACATAAGCACAATTCCTGAAGGCAGCAGTAAAATTTATCCAGAGTGAGTCACAGAGCTGGCACAGATTAGGAATTGAATGTAGCTATTAATGTGTGGGCAAAATCATAATAAAATAATTAAATTATTAAATTATTATTAAACTATTAAATTAAATAATAAGACACTGTACTGTATTATCCCACCACAGTGTTCTTACATTCATGTGAAGAGTGAAGAATACAACTTGAGTGGTCCATTTTGTCCCGATAGTGTTTGATTCTTGTCCCTTGATCAATTATGTGCATCTTCCTACTTGGCAGCAAGGACTCTGGATCTGTAAAATCTTAAATTTTTATTTTCACATACACTACTGTATAGGGTTGTTTTATTATCCCTCTTCTGTTCATAGACTTGAAATACCTCCCTGGAGAATACCTTTGTTATATTGGACTTCCAATAAAATATTCCCATTGCTTCACATTTTGTTGTAAGGTTCCTCTTCTTCCACTTCTATTCCTCCTTCCCCTCATCAGTTTCTATATTGATATATTGCAGAATTTGGTTCAAATTTAAAAAAAAATATTTTAATAACCAATACTTAATATTTAGTTTTTTTATCATTACTTTATGCACCAATTATTTCTAAGAGAATTTCTTTTTCTTCTTACAATAATACTGTAACAATTTTTTGAGAGAGATTATTTGGGAGATAAACTGAGTCCTGATATATCTGAAGATGTATTTACTTGCCTTTTAATTCTGAATGGCAGTTTGGCATAGTTCAGTACAGAATTCTAGGTTCAAATTACTGAACAAGCTGGTTCATTGTCTTCCTGGGGCATTGGTGCTGATGAGAAGTCTAAATCCAATCTCATTCTCAAAACTTTTGTTATTAATCCAACTTCTGTCTCTATTAGCTCTTAGGGTTTTCTCTATAACCTTGGTATTCTAAAATTTTTCTAGTATGTATTTCACTGTGTGTATTTCAAATATGTTTTCATCTTTGTCATCCCATAGGCTATTACATGCTGATGACTCAAAGCTTTCTTCAATTCTCATAAATTCTCACATACAACTTCTTCAGATACTATTTTCCTTTCTCCTCTCATAGTCTCCTGCTTCAGGTTGCAATAAATGACTTATTCCTGCACAAGATATTCCATATCCCATCTGGGTGTCCTCTGTTCTCAGTCCTTGACTTTTTCACACACTCATTGCTCATGGCTAAAGACAGGTACAATCACTGCTGTTTCTTGACCCACAGTGTAGCTCAAAGTGAGTGATGTAGGGACGTCAAACTACCTGCTGTTTCTGCTATGGTGGTCCAATTGATCACCCGGTTGTTTGCACCCCAGGGCATCTTTAGCTCCCTCATTCTTGGTGGTGTTCCCACTGCTCTACATCAAAACTTTCTCACAGATAAGTCAGAGAAAGACAAGTAGTGTATAACTTATATGTGAATCAAAAAAGCCAAAATCATAAAAACAGGGAGTAAAATGTTGATTGCCAAGGGTTGGGGAATAGGAGGAAAAGACAGATGTTGCTTAAAGGTACTAACTTGCAATGAGTAGTAAATATGTCTTAGAGATAAAATGTACAGACAACAGCATTGTATTATCATCATCAAACTTGCTAAAAGACTAGAACTTCATTATTCAAAACTACTGAAAAGAATAATTATGAAATGTGACAGGTGCCAATTATTGCTACAATAGCAATCACATTTCACTGTATAAATGTACCAAGTTAACGTGTGGTACACCTTAAATTTACATAATATTCTATGTCAAATATGTTTCAATAGGAAACAATTTTTCTTACATGTATTCTCTGCTATGATTTCACTTCATGGCTTATAGGTTGATCCTGGATTTCAAGTATTTCCTAGCTACTGGTGTACTAACTCCCTTCTTGCTTTTAAACATTTCTATAGGTCTTAAAACACATACTGTGCTACACACACACACCCTTCCCTTCCATCTCTTTGCTGATTTCCTCTGAACTTTGAAATGCTGTTTTATTATGCAGAAAAAATTCAGCCTCAACCCTTGCTTCTACAGATGTGTAATTCAGTTTATCACACTTTTAATAAAATACCATGCAAGAATTAGGACCTATCCACATATACGTTTTCTAGCATTCTTATCAAACTTGGAGGCTGGGTTTGTGCTTACTCCTCGATCTTGAACCCACATCTGCAATAGCCTCCATTTGCCCCTCTAGCTTCCTTTTCCACTCTTCTCCACCTTACACTCGGCCCTAGGTGTCTCACCTCTCTGGACTATATCAAGGGGCTTATTTGCCCCCTGGCTTTTTGTGGGCTTTGACCAAGAGTGAAGATCAGCAGGAGCCTGGAAGGAATGAGGAGACTGAGGTCCTGCTGTTATTGAAAACTCTAGATCCTATTCTACTTTGAAGGTCCCTATGCCGCCCTATGGTCACCTGAGGAGGCCCTTTTATAGCACCGCTTCCCTTATATAATCCCCATAGTGATTGAGTTCTGTTTTCTCCTTTCTGGATCTTTGAAATTCCTCTTTTATACCATGGAAAATTCAACTGCAACTCGTACCTCTAAACCCATGTAACCAAAATTATCGAGGTATTCAACAATCCACTAACACTGCAGTAATCCGAATCTACCCATCTTAAAAGCTAAGAAGGAAGAACCTGAGGGAAGAACAATCTGGTTATAAACAACAAAACCAGAAACACAATGTTACATGCAGTAATAAAAATCTATTACTTTTTTTATTTTTTTTTTAAGATTTTATTTATTTATTTGACAGAGAGAGCGAGAGAGACAGCTAGAGAGGGAACACAAGCAGGGGGAGTGGGAGAGGGAGAAGCAGGCTTCCTGCAGAGCAGGGAGCCTGATGCGGGGCTCGATCCCAGGACCCTGGGATCATGACCTGAGCCGAAGGCAGACGCTGAACGACTGAGCCACCCAGGTGCCCCAAAAATCTATTACTTATAACAGTAGCTTCCACTATTACCTGGAACAATTTATGAATGATCTAAACAAAAAATTAGTTTGCATGGAAGCTTTGATTAACCACAGACGATCTGTATGTGGCATAGCGAAAGGGACCATTTTCTCTAGTTTTCAGTTTCTTCTCACATAGAAGGACCAGTTCCTTCTAGTTCACCGTGTCTTTGAGTTCCCTGGATCCTTTCAGTCCAAGTCTGTTTCATTCTTCGTTTGATGGACAAGTCCTCCGCTACTGTCACTGTTAGACATTCATATCTGCTGTGTCTTTCTTCAGAAAAAGAAACTACCATAGGTGTGCTGGAACCGCCTGTCAGTGGTTCACAGTAGCTCCCTGCGCACACTTTTTCCTAACACTGCAATTTAGTGAGGTCAGGGTGGTAGCTTGAAATTGGTGAGGGTGGGAGTATTTATGCAACGGAGACTGGCAAACGTTACAAATCAGGGTTGTTGTTTTGTCGTTTTTCCTTTTGGAGAGCCACGTGTTAATCATTTACCAGGACCTGCATGACACGAGGCAGGAGTCCGCGGTGTCACTGACACACATTCACACTCAGGCCAAAAGAGCACAATCATTTAAATTAAAACAATGGTTATGTTTTCCTTGAGGTGAATTCTGTTTGGAGTGAAAACTTGAATAATTGGTTTCACGTTAGACACGAGGGAATTGAACTGTCTGCCGTTTTATTTCTCAGTTTATCCAAGCCATAAACACCCTCATGTCGTGTTTCTTCAGAAACTTTTCAACAGAGGCTGCAATTCACTCCAAGTTGCTGGGGCTAACATTGCTTAATGTGTGGTTTAAATTCTATCTCATTTATAGAGTCAGGATATGCTACTAATCCATGACTTAAAACCTGACAGCTTTATCGAGCGTCATTACAGCTGGTGTCTCTCAGTCTGTTAATCTCACTCATCTCTGACTTCCTACATAATAACTGGAAAAGACATTAGGAATGACATATTTATGTATGTGGACACAGTTGAGGCTGTGGGGAATGCTGACTAAGGCGCACCAGGTAAGTAACTTGAAGGCTGTAAACTAAAGTCAGAAAGGGCCTGCAAAACGGAGCTCTGATTTTTATAATCTCAAATGGCTCCTGTATCACAAACAGATGTGGCAAGAATTTGGGTCTAATTGTGTGAGGATACTTGATAGCATTTCCCTTATTTCATTCAGCTACAAAAGTTATTATGGAAATGTATTTTCCAAACATTGGTTTCCATGGAAATAAGAAAGGAGGGGATGGAGAGAGAGAGCGAGCGAGAGAGAGAGGCAAGCAGGCAAAAGAACTCTGTTTTCTAAAAATAAGAGCTCACAATTACATTGTGCTTATGATCAGCCTTTACAAAATATTTATGAATTATCCCAACAACACTATAAGCTAAGAACTAGATTTTCATCTTCACTTTATCAAATGAGCAATCTGAGTCATGGAGAGGATAAGTGACTTGTCCAGTCACTCAGCTGTAAATTAGCAGTGGAACTGGGTTTCAAACCCAGATAGCCTAACCAAGTCTATGCTCTTGGACCCAGCCCACTCCCTCTGGTTGGACCATTCAGATCTGAACCTGATTCACCTCTGGGAAAGCCCAACAGGGTCTCTGATGCCATATTATTATCTCAAATAATGCAGTGGAATGAAAGAGATATGAGAATGCCTAAAGCCATCTGGAACTGAATTGAGTATTTTATTTTTTAATTCTAAAGAGAAAAAAGAAAAGAAGAGTTTTAGTTTTTCAAGAGCCAAGGAGTGCAAATCCAATTTCAGTAATACCAAGCATATTTAAGAGCTCATTCTGTTTAAGAGTTTCATTTATTAAAAGGCTCATCGCCACAAGCCAAATTTTGGGAGACAAAGTTTTAGTGACAAAGGTACATTTGGATTTTTTACTTGGCTCAAATTTCCACAGGGGCAGTTGTTGAGAAATCTAGAAGCTCAAACCTTGTAGCAGGTGTGTGGCTTGCTGCTTCATTGGATTTTATCACAAATTTTATGCCTCAGTTTATGTAAGGGTATGTTGATTAACTCTGTGTTGGTAACTGAATGAACAGAAAACTGCTCATCCACATAATCAAATCTGTTTGTAAATAAGTGAGCTGCTGTAACAGTCTCTTGCATGCTGATAAAAACAAAGATCACTATAATTTAAAGACCTACCTACTGCTTGGGGAAAAAATAATAATAAAGATAAATCCACAGGCCCAGGAGTCTGTGTACCTTATATTCATAAATATTAAAATATAACTGAATATTTAAGGCCAAGGATATAAGATATAAATCAAATAAGGAAAGGTGCTTTCATGCTTTAAAATCCTTTAAGGCTTCTGTAACTTTAACAAGTACTATGTAGAAAGCAGCTTTGATTTAGGCTTAAAGCTCAGAAAGATAGGTCAACAAATTGTTATAATTTCTTTGGTTTACTTTTCCTACCATTTAAACTCAAATGTCACACTCAGACTTATTAAAAAAAATGAATGCAAAAAAAGTGATTTTGAAATGATGTGTGAAAGAAGGCATGCTATATGCAGAGTCAAAGTATCCTAAAGTTTTCATCATTTTTATTTCAATCAACAAGATGTCTGATAACATTCTCATATAATTTACATTCCTACTTTATCATTACATAGCACTCCAATATGCCACCCCCTTTATTTTTTCACACTAACATTATATTCAATCAACATGGTCTATCTTTTCAGTACCTACTTCCTCACTGCCGTCCGCTTGTCCGTATCATGTTTACTTAGCAATCCACAACCCCTTCTTCCTGTAGAGATTTTGCCCACTCTTCAAGTTCTTCTTCTTTTAATCCTTCCCTTCTCTACATCCAGAATTCCTCTTTCCTTCCTCCAAACTCTCTTACTTCCTCATGAGTCCCCTATCTTATCTTTCTACCCCCATTATGCCTAACTTGCCCCTTGCTCATGACAGAAGAACAATTCTTTTAAGTTAATTCTATTCAGTAAATGAGTAAACAATGAATGAATGCACCTGAAACCATTTAAACTGTGGATTAGTATCAAATGATTCATGAAATCTCATTTGCTGTACAAAATAAAAACTACAAGAACAAGCATTAAAGATATCGGGGTTCAACTAATATAACATAGTATGTCAATTAAACCTCAATAATACATTTTTATAAAGATATTGGAATTTGTTCTTGACTGTCTGCAAGAGACTATGCTACTGCATACTTTGTCATCATACCACCTGTGACCATTTCTACACAACTGAAACAAATGTATGAGATAGAAACCTATTGTTGCATGTCTGTGTGTCATGACAATAAGTAACATTTACACTCTTTGGTACTAAGAGAACAGATGTGAAAATGTAGGGCCTAGGACAGGAACCATTTAGAAGGATTCTTCAGAGTAAATCAGTAAGAGGAGAAGAACCGTTCTTCCTGGGGACTTTCTATAACTGACCTTCATTGGAAGTCCAGCTGGTCACTGCCTGACATTGTGAGGAGGAGGAGGAAGAGATTTTACCTCTTTTTTGAGGGAAAGGAATAGGAAGAACTGTGTGTAGTCCATGAGAGGAGATTGAAAGAGAGGTGTTTTGTTGTTGTTTATGAAGCATACTGTGATCTCTAAACTGCATGATGGCTGAGAAATGCAAGTAATGGATTTAGGCTTTTCTTGAAATTACATTTTGGTTCTGAAATGCTGCTTCTTAATTCTGCACACATGAAAGACTGAAAGACTTGGGGCATGACTTTATTCAGGTTTGAATTACCCAAACAGGGCGACAAAAAAGCCCTTGGAAGCAAATACAGAAAAGCAATGTTATTGTCTTAACTAGCACAGCCGTCCACACTAGCCAAGGGACTTCCAAATACATCAAAACCCAAAATTGCTATGAATGAAACTGTCAAATGAAACTTTACCTGCCTCCCGATAGGCCTTATTCTACACGTAAGACCACAGTGAGTTTTTTAGGAATGTTTTTGCAGTGCCTTCTTCAAAGCACAGAAAGATAATAGCGTTTCTTCCCTTATGCTTGGAATTCTGAAACAGATTCTCCTTCTCAGTCTTACATGGCTTCCTCTTAATGCCTAAGCATTAATATGTAAGTCTCAGAACAATTATTTTCTCTATATTTTCCTCAACAAAAAGATTCACAGTGCTGTCTCTAATGTACTGACTTCCAGCATCTAGACCCTCAAGCAATGCCCATTTTATTTATGATATTTTAGGATTATCTAAGTTTTTCCCAAGGGAACTGTCCAACTAACTTAGCTCCTTGTTTTCGAGGATGCCACTCTGCCTTGAGTGAAGACTTGGCCCCGGCACATGTTCAGCTGCTTTCCCCCTTGCCCATCAGCGTGTGTGCTCCTCCTTTCTTGCCAGAGCATAATTCACCTAATCCCTGTCTCTGTTCCTCAGTCACCTCAGAAGATGGTTGTTCTGTGGATCTTGGCTTTCGAATTGATCTTGAAGAGAAAGGATTCTACACAGAGAATTTCCATTCAGCAGCATGGGTTTTCCGAGGGGATGATGGGAATCCAGAGGACAGTCCCAGATGTCTTAGTAAAAAACCCCGACCAGTAGCTGGTAAGGACTCTACAGTTACGGTATAAAATAAACACCTCAGCGAACTCGTAACCAAGCTCCAGGTGAGCCTCTGAAGCTGGCAAAATGCACACAGGGTGGAGTGTTTGGAGGGACGTATATATACAGATACAATGTATTTCTTAATATTGGGAAAGAATCTAAAGCTATTAAAATAAAACTGTCTTAAGAGCTCATTCAAACATAGAATTGTAATTCCAAAGTTGGAGTAAAGATTAACGTAGGAAGGGTCCAGTATTTTCCATTCTAGGGGTAAAAATACTATTTTTAAAAAATGTACTGGAGAGTATGAACAAGTAACATCTATTGTTCTAACACCAAAATATAACCATTTTATTGTTTCTGCATTTTTAAATTATTATTTATTTATTATACAAAGGTCTAGTTTTGTTTTTAAATATACATGAAATATGCATTTTATATTATCATGTATATAGTTTGATACATAAGATTTTATAGCCTGTTTTTCACATTTAATAATGTAATTATTTAGTCATTATATCTTCATTTAATAATATAAATATTTTTGCAGACTTTATTAATATTCTAATAATTTCATAATTTTTATGAAATTTTTAGTTTACTGAAACTATGTATATTTCCCTAATGCAATAATAGCTTAATGATTAAAAAAGACTCATACCTGAATCACAAGTTTTAGTATGTGAAATTATTATATCGTGCAATCTTTGCTATAAAAATTAAGGCGTAGAGCTTTTGTAAACTTATGTTCTATTGGTATAAATAAATGACCTTGATGAATAGTCAACAATTTAACTTGAGCAAGCAAAGATTCAGGTTGAAAATAATCTTTTAAATTAACTATGCAATGATGCAATTAACAAATATCATGCCTACTATATGGTCCAGGCACTAGTGGAAATTGTTAAAGATATACAGTGAGAAGTGACACATTTTACAAAGATGTACTTATCATGTTCAGTACAAAGTTGTAAATCTAAATGAGTTCCTGCACACATGCATAAAATAAGTTTTATATTTTGTGCATTTAGACTATTTATTTATATTCATATCATAATAAGCTTAACCATTCATTGAAAAGTAAGTATAAGACTTTAAATCTAAAAATTTAAAGAATTCAGAATGGAATTTTTGAAAATTAAAATAGATGATGAGGATCTAGGAATAAATTTTTAAGAAGATTTTCTATATTTAACTTTTATTTGAGTAATAGAATAGTATAGGGAAAAGGACACCAGGCTGAAGGTAAAATTTGGGATGTTAGGATTTCTGTCTATTTGTTCTCTGATGTATTCCAAGCACCTAGGACAGTGTGTGCTTCATCATAGGAAGCCAATACGTATTTGTTGAATGAATAAATAAAATGTCCTAGATTTCAGTACTATTCGGAAATTTACCAGCTATGTGACCTTAGAAACGTCATTTATTGTTATTATCTCTCTGCCTATTTACAGTGTTATAAAAAATGAAATGATAGGGCGCCTGGGTGGCTCAGTTGGTTAAGCGACTGCCTTCAGCTCAGGTCATGATCCTGGAGTCCCGGGATCGAGTCCCGCATCAGGCTCCCTGCTCAGCAGGGAGTCTGCTTCTCCCTCTGACCTTCCTCCCTCTCATGCTCTCTGTCTCTCATTCTCTCTCTCTCAAATAAATAAATAAAATCTTAAAAAAAAAAAAAAGAAATGATACATGTGATCACTATAATTGGCTATTTCTATCCATCTTGACTATTTCTATCTCTCACCCGGTTTTAATTTTTATGAGAATTTTGGATGAATATTAAATATATATTCACATATATGTTTGTATATATTCATATATATTTTCTACAAATTCTAAACAATTGTTATTACTTAAGATACTAAATTTATGAATATTTATTGCCTATTTGTTTATGAAAGGCAGGTATGAAAACATAAGATGAATAAATACAATTATTCCCTCACAGTATTTTGGTTAACACCTGATACATGATATCTGTAAGAAAGTACAATTATCACTATTTCTACAACTGCTTATGGTCATCAAAAAACAAAGCATTTGGTTGATTTATTATTATTTGCTTTGGTTAAAAAAAAAGAAAATTTGTTCAATTTTGCCAAAAAATTTCACAACACACACATACCTACATAATCTCATATACACATATGCATATACACATGTGTTTGTTCAATTTTGCCCAAAAAATTCCCATGCATTCATGTGTGTGATATACATGTCACACATAAGAAAAACAGAACGTTTAAGTGTGGCCAGTGAGTTTCATAATACCATTATTGGACTGAAACTTAGTTCAAGAATGTGGCAGTTGTTCTTTCTTACTTACACTTGAAGTGTTAGCAGATGCTTATATTCTTAACTACATGATATTGAGAGATCAACAGAAGAAAATGGAGACTGGGAGGAAAGGTGAGCTGGAGGCAAATGAATTATTTTTAACTAAAGAATATCTTAATTAGGGCACCTGGGTGGCTCAGATGGTTAAGCGTCTGCCTTCGGCTCAGGTCATGATCCCAGAGTCCTGGGATCGAGTCCCGCATCAGGCTCCCTACTCCGCGGGAAGTCTGCTTCTCCCTCTGCCTCTCTCTCTGTCTCTCATGAATAAATAAATAAAATCTTTAAAATATATATATCTTAATTAACCTAATGCCATCTTAAGGTACTGCAATACTAATTTATATCTACCAGCATATATTTTGTGAAAATAAATTTTACACTTAAAAAAGAAATCAATCTTAATCCCCTAAAAGAGCTCTTCTAGAAGTTGGAGAAATAGATAAAGGTTTGCATCACTATCAAAGTATACCGAGGGGCGCCTGGGTGGCTCAGTTGGTTGAGCTTATACGTCTGACTTTGGTTCAGATCATGATCTCAGGGTCCTGGGAGCTAGCCCCGCATCAGGCTCCATGCTGAGCGGAGCCAATTTGGATTCTCTCTCTCCCTCTGCCCGCCCTCCCCCAACCTGTGCTCACTCAAGTGCACACACTCATGTGCTCTCTGTCTCTCTTTAAAATTAAAAAAAAAAGCATATTGAGGGAGCAACAAAAACTTTTAGGGTATTTTTAATATATGAGTGGTGTTATGTTTATGGAAATATTTACCCTTCATTTGAACTTTTACATCTAACAAGATGATTCCAAGGAAGTGTGTTATTTGAGGGGATAAATTACTTGAAGATGTGCCCACAAAGTCTCTGAAAAGACAATGACATTCATTTGTGGCTTTTCAGCAGCTATGTGGCACTCACAGATTATCCACCAGACAGTGGCAGGGGAAACCAGGCCCGTAAATCTTAAAATATGAGAAAATTGTCTTGAGAATGGGAGGGGAACATATTGCAAAACATTTTGATTGTCTCGTCTCCCACAGGAGAATGCTACAGTTGAGTTCACCATTTAAAGACTTCATTGAATTGTTTATACTTTCACATACATTGTTGACATTCAATTTGCCTGATTGAAGAAAAAAAAGGCACTATCACCGTGGCCTTGAAAGCAGTAGCTATCTTCAGAGTCTCATGTAATACAAAAACAAAACAAGAAACATGATTTGATTTGAATCAACACAATAAAAATCTTCCATTAAACAAATATCTGTTGGGTAATCAATCTGTCAAAAGCAGAAGACAGTATCAAGAGGGTAACCTAGAGGGAGCAAAACGTTTTGACAAGTGGAGATGTTAGAAAAGATTTCTACAGAGGTCAGAAATAGGATTTCTGATTTTCTTTCTGCCCTGATTGGCTACCAGCCTGTTGCAGATCGTAAAAATAACCCTTTCTGTGTCCTTGAATTTCTTATTTCTGTCCCTTAAATTATACTGAGGTCCAGTAAATGGCAATCAAAACAGTGATATAAAATGACTGCCAGGGCGCCTGGGTGGCTCAGTTGGTTAAGCGACTGCCTTCGGCTCAGGTCATGGTCCCGGAGTACTGGGATCGAGTCCCACATCGGGCTCCCGGCTCAGCGGGGAGCCTACTTCTCCCTCTGACCCTCTCCCCTCTCATGCTGTTTCTCTCTCTCTCTCTCAAATAAATAAATAAATAAAATCTTTAAAAAAATAAATAAATAAAATAAAATAAAATAAAATGACTGCCAAAAGGAAATTAACAAAATGCTGGAAATCTTCCCCAAGAGCATAGAATAGAGCAGAGGACAGAGTTTTAGCTCTGGGTTACACTAGTACCTTCCCAGCAACTTTGGCATGTTTTTCTGATACGGTTCTCAACAGCAGAAAAACAGTGTATTTTCTCCAGACATTTTGGAAAGTTAAACATTCCTTCGGGAATGCACACGAAGAGACTTTATCCTTCCTCTCTTTGTTTGCCAATTTTGGCAGCCAGTGTCTAGCATGAAAAGTTCATGAGAAAAAGTCTCTTGTCCATCTTTACCATTACAGTCGTAACACAAAGGAAAACATCTGGACACACAGTAGATATTAAGTAAGTGTTTGTGAATGAATGACTTCCACTATTAGGCTATAAGGGATCACTAAAGACAGAGACACGTATTTCCTTGTTTTTAGCAGATATTTCTGTTCCCTAGCCAACCAAGCAGAAGATCACATCCAAACACATTTGGACATATTGCCTAACTTTTTACTGTATTTGTCACTTCTTATAGGAAATTTAATTAAAAAAAAAAAACTCACTCATTTACCTCAGAATATCTGAGAGAAAATTTAATAAAATAATGGCAAATCTTCTTACAAACTTTGTAATCAGAAATCTTTAAACTGTAATGTAAATTTATAATAATAGTATCTCCAAAGATCAGGGACTCACTGACCCAGATCATTTGTCAGATGGCAAGGAAGAGATTCCTCATCAAGTAGAAAGCTGGAGTAAGGTCTTTTCCCACTCAAAATGTAATTGTTAAGTCAATCATTTTAAATTCTTAAGAGTTCTTTTGACCTCTTAATTGCTTCTAAGTCTATCCATAATTTGCCTACATGAGGCATTCCATAACAGCCTTTGAATATGGATCTAAAGAGGATACAACCCTGCAAATGAGGAATGAGAGGAAATGTCCTTGATCTCTAATCTGGAGGAAGATCTCAAACTATTTGAGACATGAGAAGTGAAATACAAAAATATCAAAGAATGGTTGGAAAGCAGCAGGAAAATATATTACCCATAAATTCCAATGTACTCCTATTTTTTAATGAAAGGGGATTCTATTAAATTATAATTTTAAGGTGTGAATCTGCCCTGTCCTTATGAATAGATGAGTATTCTTATTTTATAATTAATTACCTGACTTGCCCCCCACAGACTTAACAATAAGCCTATTACTAATAATTCACTTACAGAACTCAGGGAGTTTATCGTTATACTTTATTATGATTTATTCTTTATCATTTTTAGGTATTAACATATAGAAAAAGAAAAAATCATCCAATAAAGTATATCACAATAAAGTATAATTGTTGGGAACAGATTAATTCTCCCAGTATTAGGTGAGTGGTTCTCTCTGGTGAACCTGACCTTAAATACAACCAAACACTCAGTATTTTGAAGCCTTTTGTTTATCATTCTTCATTGGATAATTTTATCAGCACTTAAAAAAATATGGATCTTTTGAGATCATGTAGGCCCTTCAGATGTTTTATTTCAGTTTTATATTCTAGCATGACTTAGGCATAACTTTTTTTCTAAATAAAAAACAAGATGTAAAATATACACTAAAAGACAAACTGCTTACAATGTCCACACCTGCCATTACGTAAATCGTTCTGCCGCAAAAGGAACTGTCCTGCAGAGACATATTTTCTGCCTTATAATCCTGCCCTTCTGTCACCCCCAAAGAGTAACAGCCCTAAGAGTTATGAGCAGAGTTGTTTTCAACCTGTGAGATTCTCACTCAGAAATATGAAGTGGGAAGATGCCCTTATGGTAGTGAGCACAGAAGTTAAAATGCCTTTGAGGTAGAGAAAAGTCAAGAGGGTCCATGAGTGAGCTGAAGTTATGAATAAGCCAAACTCATTAGTGAGCAGAAGGTATGAAGAAGAAATAAACACACATACACACACACACACACACACAAGCACATAGACACACATCCCTACACATATACAGAAAAGATGCTGTGGAGGTAGCAGGAGAAAAAGGGAGAAGATACATGGAAAAGCAGACTGAGAAATAGCAGGGCCACATTAATTAAAGATCATTAGACTAATGTAAAAAATCTATGAATTCTTACTGTGAAGTCTCTGGAACTCTCCACCTTCAATACAGCACAACATTACAGTTACAATATCTGCAAAGTCCACCCAGCAGTTCCTGCTTATTCTGAGGAACTCCGTTGTTCAGGCTTCCCTGGGTTCCTGTAAGACTTAAATGTACAGCTGAGGATTCTGTCTTCTTATTTCCATGTATATCCTACAAATGTCCTATTGTTTATGGATCTGAGTGACTCCGACCTGTAAGGCTCAGCTGCCTTTTGGGAGTCATGCTGCCTTGGGGTGGTGAGCACTGCCCCTTACTCACCATGTGACTCAGACAAATTGTTTAACCTCTTTGTGTCTTGGGGCACCTGGGTGGCTCAGGCAGTTAAGCATCCAACTCTTGATTTCGGCTCATGTCATGATCTTAGGGTCATGCGATCAAGCGCCGCATCAGGCTCTGCACTGGGTGTGGAGCCTGCCTAAGATTCTCTCCCACCCCCCCCCCAAAAAAACACAAAAACTCTCTGTGCCTCAGTTTCCTCCTCTCCAAAAAAAGAGTAATAATGGGCTGATATGAAGATTAAATTAGATAATACTAGTAAGTGGTTAAAACATTTTTATTAGGTCTGGCATGTCATCAACAAGCAATAAATACTAGCTACTTTTATAAGCATATTTGTGGTATCTAAAGAGTAACTCAAAAGAACGCCCTCTTTGCTTTTTCTTTAGTTCGTGAGCGAACCGTGAGGCTGTTCAAAGGAACTGGTGATTATCCCTGGGGATTCCGAATTCAATTCTCCAAACCAATCGTGGTAACTGAAGTGGATGCTAGTAAGTTGTCTCACTATAGCAGCTTTCATTCAGACCAGAACAACTATCTCAATCAAACCTCACACAAGTTAATAAATAGCCTCTGATATCATAGTCCCATAAAGCACACACATGCAAAAGAAGCAATTTCTAAATCTCAGTTTAGCAAAAACTCATGGTGATTGAAAGTGCCCACATCCTGATCAAATACTTTTTAAAGGACCATGCTTTCCTGATTGAACATGGTCCCCTGGTCACCACAGGGCCTTGGTCTCCCTACAAAGAAGAGCCCTACCTGTAGCTGGGGAAACAGGGCTGAAGCTCTGGAGAGAAGAACGGTCTTATGAGGAGGCAGCTGCCAATCTATTTGTCTTTAATAGTTTCTGGGGGTGGGGTGCGCCTGGGTGGCTCAGTTGGTTAAGCGACTGCCTTCGGCTCAGGTCATGATCCTGGAGTCCCTGGATCGAGTCCCGCATCGGGCTCCCTGCTCAGCGAGGAGTCTGCTTCTCCCTCTAACCCTCCCCCCTCTCATGTACTCTCTTTCTCTCTCATTCTCGCTCTCTCAAATAAATAAATAAATCTTTAAAAAATATATTAAAAAAATAGTTTCTGGGGGGGGAGTTCCGTTCCCCCTAAATTATTTCCCTTACAGCTTCTCAGATTTCCTTATTTCCTAACAAGCAAATTAGAAATTCACAGACATCTAATCAAAGTTAGATCCTTTGCTCCCTGATCTATGTAACAGGAGAATAATCTGAGATCAATGCTTTGACAAAATTGGAGCCAGAAGACTAAAATTGGCAGGACTATAAGATAAAGCATGTTACAATAGGGGAAGTCTAATGAGGTTATCACAGAGGGAGGCCCAGGGCCACTATGGGGTCTCTGAATTACATTATGGTCCCCATCTGGACTATGAATTCACCAAGGTCAGAAACTATCTTATACATCATTTTATCCTCAGTACTTTGTGCAGTGTCTTAAGGAAACAGAGTAGATGCTCCAAACTGCTTGTTGAATGACTGTGAGAACCTTAGGGCTAAAGGCTGGGGCAGCATGGGGCAGAGAAGAAGGGAGGAGTACCACCCGCAGGATTACAACCTTCCTGCTTTGCCTTGGTGTCATAATTCCTTCTCTGGTGCCATTATCACCCAGGGTCACATTTCATTTTCCTTTGCCAGTCAGCATTCGGGTGTTCCTCCATTGTATGCTCTGTGATTCCATTGGGAATGTGTTCTCGTATCTGTAAAAGTGTGGATGACTACTCAGCTCTGGTAAAGGCCAGAAGGGTGACAGCTGAGCATATGAAATTGTCACCTCCTAGTCCAGCATTCCACAGTCCTGGGTGACGCCAGTAGGAAACAGTGGGCTCAGACAATCACATATTTTTATACAAACAGAATTTTCCAATCAATTCTCAGTGCATGGGAATAGAAGAAAGAAATACCGAGTATCTAAGTAGAATGTGAGATATTCCTAATGCAACAGGAAATTTTATACTTTTAGAACCCTTCCTAAGGAAAGTTCTTTGTACAAGTTACCACTTACACCAGGTGATCAATGGCATAGATTTTGTGTAATGTAGAGGATTAGTCTCCTTTAAGCAAGAGGGGATTAATTTAGTACTAAGTAACTCGGTTATCTATTACACATTCACTGATGTTTTTTAAAAAGGAAATTTACTTATTTATAATATCAAAATGGAAATTAAATTTACTTTAAATATAAAAACCATCATGTTCATTGGATACCTATTATGAGCAGGGCATTTGATATATGTTCTCCCATGTAATCCATGCAACAGAACTTGTAACTTGACATTATCACTTCTATCTAACGGATGAATATATGAAGGCTCAAACTGGCTAAGCAACTGGCCTAAAGTTATACAACTATATCATGACAACTCCAGGATTCAGATCTCAGAATTTCTACCCCTGGAAACAGAGTTCTTTTCCTATGACTTCTATCAGTTAGGACCCTCTGCTGCAACTTGAAAGAAATCTGACTGAAAATGGTTTAAGCAATGAAGGGGGTTGATTGACTCACAGAAGTTGAAGGTTCTGAGACAGTGCAGGTGTTTGATTTGTTTCCGTAGCTCAATTTCATCAGAAGTATGAATTCTTTGACCCCAATTTCCTTGGTGTTACAAGCTTCCCATTTGGATTCAAAACGATTTCAGCAGTTCTAGCATTCTAATGGCACATCAGGGTCATAAAGAGAGAGGGGACGGGCTTCAACCCTCAAATGTCCTTTGGTTTCTGGGCCCCTATGGAACAATGTGAACTGTTTCACTTAAGCCAAATGCAAGGGGATAGCATTGTCTGCCTGAGTTGCTAGGAAACCAGGGCACGCCCCAGACTTGAGAGTGGAATAATGCTGCTTTACCTACTCCAAGCCACCACATAATGGAGAAGAGATGAAGAAGATGTGAGAGGACCTCAAGGAACTCTATAACCACTCAGCCTCAAGTCATACTGCCACCATGACACTCTGCACGCAACGAGTGACAAGTCACACAAACCAACGACGTATTACCTAGTGCACACAAAGGTCGTGTCCTGTCTCTTCTTGATTTATTATTTCCATCTAATCACATTCTTTAAAAATCCTATTATTCTTAGCAAGGAATTGCCTTTGACTATTTCATGACTTGATTTGACCTAGCCCATTCTCAACTGTTAAGAAAAATGTACAATACCTTAAAAACCACACCAACTCCTCTTAGTTACACAGTTGGGCTGACATTATCTCAAGTACCTGAGTATGGTTGAGCAGGATTCAGTGTGTTACGTAAAATAACTTTTTCTTAACACTCTCCATTAAGCTTACCTTACAGACCCATACTTCACTGCTCTGGGTGAGTTCTGGGATGGATCTTAATTTTCTGTGGTCTTAGACAATAAAAGCACTGTTGTTTTGTCATTAAAAGTCCATACAATAATGATAGAATTACAGATTAGTCTAGAGTAATAATCAAAATCTTTGCATTTGTATCCAATTTAGAATTTCTCTCCTCTGCCTGAGCCTGCCTCACAGGCTTGCAAGCATGGTTTATCTTCTTCACTATTTCTCTTCTCTATTCTCCATTCATCAGAAATCTCACCCTGACACTTTCAAAGGTACTCAAATTTTTTACCTGTACCTCCTTTCCTTCTTTTCCAACTGAAGGTCAATTTTCCCACCTTCTCATGCTTACAGAAACGTTAGTAAATAGGGAATTGATGCAAATTTCTTTAAGATAATAAAAGGAGTTCCTTTTGCTCGGTTCCTGTAGTCTGAGAAATAGTCACGAATATGAAAATAGATGTGCAAAAGACTGGAGGAAATCACTACAACAGACAAAAGAAAGAGAGCACACATAGACAGAGAAAGTTTCTGAAGGCCTCATAATGGAGGTCTGGCACCTGTGAGGGGAGACAGAGAAGAAATCAGCATTACGTAGTTAGAATCTCAAACTGCAGTGTAGCTCTGAAAAATCCTGAGACAGGCTAATTCAGGAAGGCTCAGAGCCAAGACTGTTCTTTCGAGAAGTCCTGCCTTGGCCAGAAAGAGCCTGGTTCCAGTACCGCCTCCAAATTCAGTCACTGGCTGGAATTGATGACTTCCTGGTAAGATTGTAACCTCAGTGGGAGGTGAGACTATCAGAAAGTGTGGCAGGTGAAGTTATGTCTGGACAGTGTAGATATAAGGCCTCCATATAGGGTATGGAACAGAAAGCCCTTAGAAAGAAAAAAAAAAAGCATATTGATAGAGATAGTTCTAATAAAGATATAACAAATACTACTTTGAAAATAATAAAATAAAGAAATTGAAGAACACCTAAATTAACAGCAGGAAAAACTTATGTATCATTTTTAAGCCTTAATATTGAAAGATGTCAGTTCTTCCTTAAATTGACCTAAATGTGGATTCCTAATTAAAATTCTAGGAGAGTAGCTGTTTTTGTTTTTGCTTTTGTTTTATCAGTTAAAAAAAATTTAATGAGATTCTAACATGTTTATAGGAAAGCAAAGGGCCAAGTTATTAAGCTGAGAATTCTTTCATCTGGGAAAAAGCCTTTTTATTCTATAATTAGATATTAAAATGCAAATGCATGGATATATTTTTACTTTTTTCGATGTGAATGAATTTTAAGTGAAGTTTTTTTCTTTTTTTCAATTAAAGTTTAATCAGTTAATCAAATATATAAATGATTATTTAGCAAATAAATCCCTTAATGATTGTGAAAGAGAGGGGTTTTACCCAAATGTTCGTGGAATTTGGGGGTAGAAAGGCAGACCCCAAGCAAGTGTGGGGTGGAGAGCAGAAGAGGAGCTCAGGTGACAAAAGATAAAAATTACAAATTTTGCCAGGTCAACCTTGCTTGAGCCCTTAGTGTCCTTCAAATTAACAAGAGCAAAAATAATTGTGGGCTTAATTATTTCTATATAGACACAAAGATAGGCAAGTTTTTATCTTAGAGTGGCTTCTGAGTTTTTACTATGTTTTTAAAAGACCTTTGGTTTTAAGGAAATAAATGTTTATTCATAGGGAACATATTCATGGATGTTTCTCATCTTCCCATTCTACTTTCTCCTCTTCTTCTTTCTGTCCATTTTCTCTCTCCCACTCCCTCTTTCCCTGTCCCTACTCTCTTCTTTCTACCTCTGACTTTATAAGATTAGCGTTAAACAAAGAAATAAAACTTATATAAGGAAAATAAAAAGGACTACTCTTTAAAAATCAAACAGGTCTGACTTAAGATTTTTGCAAAATATCCAAAACACTTTTCATGCCTGTCTTTCTAGATAAAATAACTAAATGCAGTTTAATAAAATGTTATATTTTCTGATAACCTTTTTAACTGCTCAAATGAGATAGTTAAGTGTATCTCATCCATTCAAATGGGAAACAAATCAAAATGTTTGCATTGCAAGTGACTGTATTTAGAAGGTCCTGAGATTTTGTAAAAGGAAACGCTGAAGGATCTCTACTTAGCAGAAATGGTACAATACAGAGTTAACCTAGGATTTTATTCAACATCGGGAAGTAGGGATTCATGTAGCTGCTGAGTCTACTTCTCTTTTTTTTAAAATGTATTCCTCAATGCTGAAGATCAACCTCTGAAATCCATTGTCTAGTCAAATCTGCTAAATGAGGGGTTGAGGAACTTTAAAATTACATGTATTTTCAGCACTTCTGAAAATCTCATTCACGCCACAAAACATTGTTCGGGATGCACTAGAGAGGCTTAATTACACACTGAAGATAAAAAGATAAAGCAGGGAGACCTATAGGTGGGATGGAAATGATTATCCATAACTATACAGAGAGGGGGTTTGCTTGTAGCTTACATAACTAATTGCCCACACCCGGCTGGCATTTGCATGAACATTTTCTATGAAAGCCTAAATGCTTATGAGATCTGTTGGCATAAACAAAAGAAACAGATGTTCCAACTTTGATACCAAGCAAACTTGAAAAGAAAACTATACATTTAGGGATGGGTAAACCATAGAGGAAATTATGGATAGGCCCATCTTTCTGGAAGTTGTAGAATTTAAAATACTACGGTTATAGTACAATTTTTTTAAGTGAAAGGACAAGCCCCCCTTTTAATTATAAGTTTTTCAGTTTCTCCATTATATGTAAATATGCATCAAAGGATGAAGTAGCTCAGCATTTAACTCTTTATAATAAACACAAGACTATGCAGTCAAGTATCCTGTTAGAGAAACAAACTTAGAAAATCATGGTCTGGTTTTCCTACCACCTCAATCCTTCCTGTGCAATGTCGGATGTATATACTTCCATCTGCTCCCTGCAATAGCCTCAAGTAGGATTACCTACCGTGTGGTATATTACAGGGTCACCTTGAAATATCCGCCTCCTCCAAGAAGCCCTACTGCCTCAAACTCTCACCATGATTAATAAAGGGAAAATTTGTAGGTAGCCTTGCAAAATAGGGGAACAAAGTCAATGCAATCTGTAATTATAGCTAAAAGCAATCAAATGAGCTGTCAGGAAGGGTTACACTGCAGAAATGATTTTCTACAAACACGGATCATTTTCACTTGCAAAACAAAATAATACAAAGATAAATAACACAATTTTAAAATGTACAAAGGATTTGAGTAGAGATTTCTCCAAAGGAGATAAACAAATAGCCAATAAGCGCACATGCACACACACACACTCACTCACACAAATGTTCAGTATCAGTAGTCACCAGGGAAATGCAAAAGAAAACCATAATGAAATACCACTCCATACCCACTAAGATGGCTCTAATCAAAAAGTCAAAAATAACAAGTATTGGCAAGAATGTAGAGAAATCCACAATGCTCATACAATGCTAATGGGAATGTAAAATGATATAGCTACTTTGGAAAATAGTCTGTTCATTCCTCAAAAAGTTAAACACAGAGTTACCCTTTGCCAGCAATTCCACTCATAGGTATATACCTAAGACAAATGAAAACGTATGTCCACAAAAAAAACAAAAAACAAACAAAAAAAACTTGCGCACAAATTCTCATGGCAGCATTATTTATCCAAAAAATGAAAACAACACAAATTCCTGTCCACTGATGAATGGATAAACAAAATGTGCTAGACCCTTGTAATAAAACATTTATTCATCAGTTCAAAGGAATATAGTGCATGATACAACGTGGATGAATCTTGAAAATATTTTGCTAAGTGAATGATGCCAAACACAAAAGAATAAATACTGTACAATTTCATTTACATGAAATGTATGCAATAGACAAGGCCATAGAGGCCCACAATAGATTAGTGGTTGCCTAGAGCTGAGAGGTTAGGGGAAATAGAATGACCACTATGGTTATGGAGTTTCTAGGGTAACATAAATGATCTAAAATTAGATTGTGGTGAGGGTTGCACAACTCTGTGAATATACTAAAGACCATTTAATTTTATGCTTTAAATGGGTGAAATATATGGTATGTTAATTATAACTTAACAATGTTGTTAAAAAATGAATTATTTCCACATTGATGGGTCATTCAAGTCAAAAAGTTGTTGTTTACTTGGTGGTAAAGGTAAAACTTGGTTGACCTTTTATCAAAGTCTTCTACCTTTGATTATAGTAGTTTATAACTCTATCTAGTCAATCATTTAGCCTGTATTGATCAGCACAAACAGCTTAAACATTTGTCTTCCATTTCCATCCTACTCCTTAAAATTATGTAATTATCATTCACTTTCCCGTCTCGAAATTTAATCACTTCTCCTCCATCCTTGTTCTTGACTTCTCGAATAGACTGGGATTTAAAATGCTATCATTGTGGCTATTTTTGTGCTGTCACTGTACAACTGTTGACCATTCTCTCCATCTTAAAATTCTTCTCTTGCTTTTACTTATCTTATACTCTTGCTTCAATGGTCTCTAGGATCTACCTGCATCTTCTTTATGTTCTTCTTTGGCTCTTCTTTATTCTTCAAGATTTTGTGCTCAATGTTCTTTATTTTTCTCTTTAAACTTGTCCCTTTGGTTATAAATTCTAAATCAATTTCTCAGGCCCTTCTCATATCCTAGGTTTCAAAGTTATTTTTCTACCAGCTCAATGAACATTTTCTATTTTTTCTTCCATGGTTATTTCAGTTTATCAAAAACAAACACATACATTCAGCCAACTTTTTTTAAGCCCCTACCATGTGCCAGGGATTATTAGGCATGGAAAATACCTAAATAAATAAATAAGAAATTTTACTTGCCTCTGAGCTGCTTATACTCCATTAGGGGTAGAAGGCAGATATGCAAATAAGTGCAATGAAGAGTTTTCAGTCCTATGACAGCATGTTACACCTCCCATTCATTTCCAGCTCTTGTTTCCAGAGTCATAGTGCAGGATTATATTTAATTCTTATAATAATAATAATAGCCTTGCTTATCTGCTTATCTCTATCTTTTCCCACTCTAAATTAATCTTCTAAAAACGACTGCATATATATTTTCTGCTCATAAACTTTTAATGGATCTCTATTGTTGAAGTATCAAGTACAAATTCATCTTTACATACAAGACCCTTTACAGAGTGGCTATCTTTCCAACCTTATCCTCCACACTGCCCCTACCCACCCACAACCTCCGTTTTAGTTGCTCTGAGTCACTAAATTTTTGGCATGTCTTAAAACATTCTGTTCATGCAACTTTGCTCAAAAAACATGTCCTTCATGGATAGCTGATTGTTTGAAGTTATGCTAGCTTTGGCAACAAAATTATATTAGTGACTTATGATAATAAATGCTCATTAGTCTCTCACATTAATTGTCCAGTGTGGTTATTCTTGGTTGGAGGGTGGCTTTGTCCCACATAATGTTTCAAGATCCAAACTTATTTGTTCTTGAAGGCATTTGCATCTGGCAGGAAGATGGGAAAAGAATATGAAGGGTGGTCCATGGGATGTTTTTATGGGCCAGGCCTGGACATGGCACACACCACTTCTATCCACATTCCAATGGCTAGAGCTCAATCATATTGCCTACCCAAGAAAAGCTGATCGCAGACAGAAGAGGAATTGAGTTTGTGACCACCCAGCAGTCTTTGCCACCATGTTCTCTTCATTACTCCCCAATAAGGAGAATCTATTTATTCATCAAGGGCAGACAAAATTCCACCTCCTTTGGAAAGCATTTCTTAATTACTCTGATAGGAGTGAGAATTCCCTTTTCTGAAGTTTCACACTACCTATTATCTTTGTTATTTATTTTACACTTGCCACTCACCATATTGCAAAGTTACTTTTCTTTTTGATTGTGCATGTCTTATCTTCCCCAGTGTAATTCTAAGTTTCTTGAAGGTATAATTTTTAGGTCATCCATTTGTTCATTCACTATGTATTTCCTGGAAGACCACTATATATAAGACATCATATATGGTTACCACAGGGAGTACAAAAATTGGTAAGAAGTTGTTTCTGGACATATATTTTCTTTTTGGAATTCAATTCAGAAGGCATTGCCATGAACAAGTCCTTTGAGCCCTTTAAGACTATGGAAAGAATTTATTCAAATGATCAACCATACCAAGAGGCTTTAATTTATTATAAGGATGATATTATGTAAGTAAAGGCTATATCAATTATTACTTTTTACTTAACCTTCCTACATTGATTGACCATTGCTTATTCAAGCACAGAAGATCTCCCCTACTATTATAAAGAGACTCAGACAAACCATAGTCATTGCTAAAAATATTCAAAGTCATGTTACCTCACCAATTGAGTCATGCTTTATTTTTTTTTTTTAAATTTTATTTATTTATTTGACAGACAGAAATAGTGAAAGAGGGAACACAAGCAGGGGGAGTGGGAGAGGGAGAAACAGGCTTCTGGCCGAGCAGGGAGCCCGATGCGGGGCTCGATCCCAGGACCCTGGGATCATGACCTGAGCTGAAGGCAGACGCTTAACCGACTGAGCCACCCAGGCGCCCCTTGAGTCATGCTTTAAGATTAAAAGTCTTTGAGGACACTTTAGATAATGACAGCCGAATATTGTTGCATAATGCTCTGCAAGTCCATGAACATGCACCCAGCACTAAGATCTAAGAAAAGAAGAAATGAAAAGTGTCGCTATGGCTGATGTCAAAGAAATTGCTACTTATGCTTCCTTCTATGATTTTTATGGTTCCTGGTCTCACAATTAGGTCCTTAATTCATTTTGAGTTTATTTTTGTGTATAGTATAAGAAAGTGGTCCAGTTTCATACTTTTGCATGTACCTGTCCAGTGTTCCCAACACCATTTGTTGAAGAGACGGTCTTTTTCGCATTGCTTATTCTTTCCTCCTTTGTCAAAAATTAATTACCCATATAATTGTGGGTTACTTTCTGAGCTCTTTATTCTCTTCTATTGATCTATGTGTCTATCTCTGTGCCAGTACTATACTGTTTTGATTACTACAGCTTTGTAATATAACTAAAAGTCTGCAATTGTGATACCTCCAGGTTTTTTTTTTTTTTCTTTTTCAAGATTGCTTTGGCTGTTTGGCATCTTTTGTGGTCTCATACAAATTTTAAGATTGTTTGTTCTAGCTCTGTGAAAATTGCTGTTGGTATTTTAATAGGGATTGCATTATATGTGTAGATTGCTTTGGGTAATACAGACATTTGAACAATATTTGTTCTTCCAATCCATGAGCATGGAATGTCTATTTCTTTGTGTCATCTTCAATTTCATCAGTGTTTTATAGTTATTTTTGGTTTATTCCCAGGTATTTTATTATTTTGGTGCAATTGTAAATGGGATTGTTTTCTGAATTTCTCTTTCTGCTGCATCATTATTAGTGTATAGAAACACAACAGAATTCTGTACATTGATTTTGTATCCTGCTACTTTACTAAGTTCATTTATCACTTCTAGTAGTTTTTTGGTGGAATCTTTAGGGTTTTCTATATATAGTATCATGTCACCTGCAAATAGTAAAATACTTCTTCCTTATCAGTTTGGGTGCCTTTTACACCTTTTTCTTGTGAGCAAAAATATGCAATGGGAAAAAGACATTCTCTTCAACAAATGGTGTTGGAGCACTGGACAGCTACATGCGAAAGAATGAAACTGGACCACTTTCTTACACCATACACAAAAATAAACTCAAAATGGATTAAAGACCTAAATGTGAGACCTGAAACATTGAAAGCCTAGAAGAGAGCCCAGGCAGTAATATCTCTAATATCAGCCAGAGCAACATTTTTCTAGATATGTCTCCTGAGGCAAGGGAAATATAAGAAGAAACTATGGGGACTGCATCAAAATAAAAAGCTTCTGCAGAGCAAAGGAAATAATCAACAAAATGAAAAGGTAACCTACTGATGGGAGAAGATATTTGCAAATGACATATCCAATAAAGGGTTTGTATCCAAAATATATAAAGAACTGATACAACTCAACACCAAAAAAGAACCCCACACGAAAAAATACCAAAAACAAATAGTCCAATTTAAAAATGACCAGAAGACATGAACAGACATTTCTCCGAAGAAGACCTACAAGTCCAATTTAAAAATGACCAGAAGACATGAACAGACATTTCTCCGAAGAAGACATACAGATGGCCAACAGACACATGAAAAGATGCTCAACATCACTCATCATCAGAGAAATGCAAATTAAAACTACAATGAGATATCATTTCACTCCTGTCAGAATGGCTAAAATCAAAACCACAAGAAACAACAAGTGTTGACCAGCATGCGGAGAAAAAGGAACCCTCTTGTGTTGTTGGTGGGAATGCAAACCGGTGCAGCCACTGTGGAAACAGTATGGAGGTTCCTCAAAAAGTTAAAAATAAAACTACCTTATGATCCAGTAATCACATTACTGAGTATTTACCCAAAGAACATGAAAACACTAATTTAAAAAGATATATGCACCCCTATGTTTATTGCAGCATTATTTACAATAGCCAAGATATGGAAGCAGCCCAAGTGTCCATCGATAGATGAATGGATAAAAAAGATATATATATATATATATAATGGAATATTATTCAACCATAACAAAGAATGAAATCTTGACATTTGCAACAACATGGTTAGAGCTAAAGAGTGTAATGTTAAGTGGAATAAGTCAATCGGAGGAAGACAAATACCATATGATTTCACTCATGTATGGAATTTAAGAAACAAACAATACAAATGAGCAGAGGGAGAAAAGAGAGAGAGACAGATGGACAAACCAAGAAATAGACTCTTAACTACGAGAACAAACTGATGGTTACCAGGGGGGGGGGGGGGGGGGGGGGGGGGGGGGGGGGGGGGTCAGGTTAAACACGTGATGGAGATTAAGGAGTACACTTGTTGTGATGAAAACTGTAATGTACACAGTTGTTGACTCATTGTATTGTACACCTGAAACTTAAATATAACACTGTATGTTAACTATACTGGACTTAAAATTAAAAACTTAAAAAACTTTAAGTAAGGGTCATTAAAAACCATTTTAAAAAGAGGAAATAGGTGTAAGCTGATGTAAAAAAGAAAAATAAAATGGATTTAAATTGCTACAGAAAAAATCTTGGTCCAATATATGGGAGAGCTTATTTAAAATGAATTAAACTTGAAATGGCTTATTACGCCCTTTCTTACCCTTAGAAATATTAGGTATGTTACAATAAATGCAGGTGCTAGAAAACCAGGAGATAAAATAAATAGCCTCTGGAGAGGTCCTCCCCACCTTCCAAAGCCTAAATCCTAAGGCTTAGTCTATTTTTGGTTTCCTTTCTGAGATGGCTCAGAAAGGAGCCTCTACAATCAAAGTAAAAGCAGCTCTTTATTTTTTTTTTCCGACTACTCCAAGATCTGTTTTTGCCACAACTTCATAAGTATTTCAATTACTTGTTCCCTCAACAATCCTGCAGAGAAGCACTGCCCCCACCCCTCTTTTTATGGATGAAGATATTGAGGTTAAGTGATTTTCTCAGGGTTACAAAGAGACCTAGCAGCAATGAAGGAATGAGAACTAGCAGTTCAACCTTCTGGTGGATGAATAGATTGAGTTTCTGAGCAGCCTGGCTATTATATTGCAAAGAGGCCATGCAGACGCCTGGCTGAATGTGCAAAGAAACTGCGTCCAGGAAATGAAAGGGAGGCTGTGAGGATAGCATTTGCCTTCTTATTAATGACAGAGGCAATTGTCTAAAGTTGGAAAGAAAGGCCCTTTCGAGAAAGAGCCTTTTAAAAAGAGGACAAACAGCAGGGCACTCAATTTGGGACCCCTCCTCAATGAGACCCTTGTTGTCTGTCCACTTAACAGACAGCGCCGCGGAGGAAGCTGGGCTCCAGATTGGAGATGTGGTGCTGGCTGTCAACGGCACAGAGGTCACCAGCGTGGAGCACGCAGAAGCTGTGCACCTTGCAAGGAAAGGTAGGTGGGCTGGCCACAGAGTTCAGAGTTAACCTGAAGACGCAGAGAGCTTCGGTACACCAGGGAATTCGAACATGGGGAGGACGCAACAGCACAGTGGGTGCAAAGGCCCTTCTCCCCGGAAGCTCCATTGTATACCTTGTCATCAACATGGTATTTCACAGGAATTAAATGTTTCTGCCCCCACATTCCTTCTGGATCGATGGCCAACTACAAAAGTGAAACCAGAAAATGGCCACAAAATGTGCCCTATTTATTCCAAAAATGTGTCCTTAAACCCCTTGCCATGAAAAAATGTCATTGGAATAATATTCTCATTATGAGAAATTATTTACTGTTTCTCTTCCTTCCTTCCTCCTGTCCTCTCTCCCTCCCTTGCCTCTTTGCTCCCTCCTTTCTTTTTGCTTTTCTTGTCTTTCTTTTCATCAGTTTTTAGAGTCAAGAGCCTCAGGGTTTTAATCTTTAAAAAGAGAGAAGGAGAAGGAAAGAAATCACAAATCTAAAGTTTCTACAGATTCTCCTAGGGCCACTTAAGGCCTGCCTTTCAAGCAAATCTGACCCAGAAGGAACCACCAAGAGAACAATAATAATACACGTCCCTGCCTACCCTGCATCCCCTCACTTTCTCTGGAAAGGTTAATACCATCTTCCTCTCTGCAAAACAAGTTACTTTCTTTGACACCATGTTACAAATCCTAATCTCCCACAGACCTAAAAATATACAACTGGTAAATGCTGGGTTCCATCCAGGGACTATTTGGTGAGGTGTCCTATTCTCGGCCTCCCAAGGGCTGCATACATATCTCTGTGCCCCTGAAATGTATTCTCAGGCACTGAGGTATAAAAATGTGTGCAAAAATGTGCCCACGAGGTATAGGCTACATGTCCCCTAAGTATAACTTGCTGAACAATAAGTATTGCTTGTCCTTTCTCGTGATGCCATCATGCTTGAGGGTTAGCAACAGAGAGAGACTTATTTAGTGGAGACCAGGACAAGAAAATCACTAACAAATCTGGTATCCTGATAAGCTATTCTGGACATTTTCGATATAGGATTTAGCTGAGCATTTGCTCTGTAGGACTTGTCATGTACTGCATGCATCAGAAATCCAAGGACACTATTAGTGAGCACTTGCAGCAACTCTTTGTAAGTCCTACACAAATATTTATTCCATGTGCAGCAGAGATAAGAAATCGAGATAATATGGTAACGATTATACTAATGAATTGGTGGTATCCCCTATAGTAAGGGAATTTTACCCCTTACTTTTGGATTTGGCTGTTCCTAGGTTCTTTCTCACAAATATTTATTTTTCCAATTTTTTTTTTAGTTAAATAAAACCTGACTTTGGTAATATTTCCACTCTTAGGTCTTCTTTTATTTTTCCCCAAGAAGCTCACTGTTCTTGGTAATATTGAGCCATTCAGCTTCACTCTATCAGTTAATGGAAAGCAGAAAACATCTCTAAAACTTAGAGGATTTTTTGATTTCCAAGAGATGATGAACTAATATTGATATGGGAGAAGAGCTAAACTCAACACTCTAGCTAGTGTTATTCCTGGTGGTTATGTGTGGGATGGCTTTATCTACTGTTATAATCTGGTTTCTACCACCTTGCTTGCCAGCATGGCCTCCCTACCCCAAGACACCGACCCTCAGGGAACCTCCCTGTATCTTTGCCAAACCTTCTCAAACGCAACAGTGGAGATGCCTCAGAAGCAGAAAGGTGAATTGTAGATCTGAGACACTACGGTAAGGACAGTAAGAGACTTTTAGGGAAACAAGTTCATTTCCTACCTGCGTATGTTCCGGGAGAGGGGAAGTACGGCTGGTAACAGAAGACAGCCCAATACCTCATGCAGGGAATGGCTGAGGGACAGCTTCTTAGTGCTTTTCTCCCTGGCTTGGCACTGGGCAGCCAAGACCAAACCATCCCACTGAAAGCCAGACAAATGGCAGCACCTGTTCTGCGTAGTCAGGGGGAAACATCTAGGTGGCCCTTGAACCCAGCTGGATTAGGGAGTTGATTACTTCTTCCTCAGGCTTAATCTCTAAGACTAATTGATTGTAACAGCTTTTTTTTTAAGATTTTATTTATTTATTTGAGAGAGAGGGAGTGAGTGAGAGAGATCACAAGCTGGGGGTTGGGTGGGAGAGAGGCAGAGGGAGAGGGAAAAGCAGGCTCCCCACTGAGCAGGGAGCCTGACTCAATCCCAGGAGCCTGGGATCATGACCTGAGCCAAAGGCAGACGCTTAATTGACTGAGCCACCCAGGTGCCCTGTAACACAGTTTTTAATTGAGAAATAATAAAAATTAAAAAGATGCAAATAAAATAGAGGATAGAAAAAAGAAAAAGCAGTTTTTCAATAATAAAATACTACTTTGAACAACTATATAACAATAAATGTGAAAACTAGATAAATGAGAACATTTTCCAAATGTATTTGAAGTGCCAAAATTAGTGCAAGAATAAATAGAAATTTTATATAGACCACAATAAAGGTATTTATAGAGTAAACAAAGAGACCACCTCACTTTTCTCCCATTTCCACGCCTACTTCATCCTCCATTCAAAAGCGCAAGCTACCACTTTCACAGATGAAAATATTCCAACTTCCAAAGAACGAATTATCCCTATTCCACAGTTTTTCCAGAAAATAGGAAAGAGTGAATGCTTCATCTCATTTTATGAGGCTACTATAATCTTGATTCCAGAACAAGATAGGTATAATATGAAAAATAAAAGAATATGTCATTTTACTTATGAGTGTATAGATGCACAAAACTTAAAAAAAATAGTAGATACCTGAATCAAACTGTTTATTAAAATTACATATAATACATATAATAAAGTAGGGTTTATCCCTAAATAAGAACGACTAAGAAAATATTTTAGTACAGTTCATCACATGAATGGACCAAAGAAAAAAATTGCATGACTATCTCAGTACAACAAAAAAATCATGTAATAAAATTCATACAAGTTTATATATTTTAAATTCCCTAAATAGTAGGAATAGAAGTTTCTTTTTATAACTTGATAAAGGTTATCTACCAAAAAACTAACCATGAAAAGAAAAAGTATGTAAAAGTACATACACAACAAAATATTTAATAGAGAAATTTCAAACATATTTCTTTTGAGATTGAGAAGAATAATGCCAGTTTTAACAACTTCTGTTCACTGTGATATCTAAGGTCCTGACTTATTCAATAACACAAGAAAGAGAAATAAAGGTAAATGGTCGTGGAAGGAAAGAAATAAAGCTGTTATTATTTGCAGATTATATGATTATAACAAAATCAATACACCAATGCTTAGAACTAATTAGAGAAAGATTGACCAAACCAAGGTCTCCTTATAAAAATCAGTAGTGTTCTTCTACACCAATAATAACCAAAAAGAAAATAAAAGGAAACTAATATATGATTAATAATAGTAGCAAAACTACCAGGTAGGAAAGAATTAATCAAACCAGGAACACACAAGAGCTTCATGAAAAAATATTTACAGCTCAACTAAAGTACATAAAAGAAGACTTAAATAACTGGAGATATATAGTATCTTTATGGGTGGAAAAAAACTTTGTGAAGATCTTAATTCCCCTAAAATTAATCCAAATACTCAATAAATCTTCAACAAAATTTTATTAAAAATGTTTTGAGTGGCTTGTCAAACTTATCCTCAGATATATGTAGAAGGATAAACATCTACAAATAGCTAGATCATTTATGAATAGGGCTAGCAATGACAAAGGAACTTTTCATACCAGATATTAAGGTATATTGCAAAACCGTAATAATAAGTAATAAAAAGTGTGGCACTTACAGAAATAGACCAGTGGAATGGAATGGATTAGAAAGCTCAGAAACACCTCAAATATTTATTAAAACTTGATGTATGATGCAAGTAGCAGCACAGTGAGGTGAAGACAAAATTTTTACTATATCATTTTTATAGAGAACCATAAATTGGATGGATTCATACATTCCTACGTTATGCTTTATATTTTATACCATATACAAAGGTGGACCTCAGATGTATTAAAGACCTCAATTTTTAAGTTAAAAGCATAATGTCAATAAAGGAAACTAGGAAAATAACTTTGTTAGTGATCTGAGAAATACAATGAACAACAAGATGACACTTTAGATCCACCAGATTGGGGGGGGGAAATAGAAATCAGATTAGAGCTAGCTTTGGTAAGGCTATGAGGAAATGAAAATCCTCATGCACCCTTGCTGTGTTAACTGGCATCTCAGAGAGCAGTCTGGCAACATCTAGTGAAGCACCTATAAATCCTTTGTCCTAGCAATTGCTCTTCTGTGGATATAAGCCCAAAGAAACTGCTGAGAGGACATACACAAGGACGTTCATTGCAGTGTTCTGTGTGATAGAGAATAGTTAGAGGCGGTCTGAGTGACCATCATGGGGGCAATAGATAAATAAACCAACAATTGATGCGTACTCTGCACTTCTATGCCTCACTTTGAAACAATATACAAGATGTGCATTTAGCCAGCAACATGGGTAGATCCTAAAAAACATGGTTTAGAGTGAGAAAAAAAAGAGGACAGAAATAGAATGAGATCTTAGCATAATACCATTTATGTGAACTAAAAAGACATACACAAAAGAGTGCATCCACAGTCCTATATCAAACATGTTCTGTGAGTGCCCACTGTGGGGAGCAGAATGTGTGAGGAGAATTAGGAATGGAGGCAGAAAGTAAAGTGAAACAAAACAAAGGGGGTCTGCACTCCAAAGACAACTGTGTGCAACAACCTGAGTGTTATGATGGGCTCAGCAGTCTGCACTCAAGTTCATGAGCAACAAATGAAGTCTTCCTAAATGGCACCCACCCATGCACAGTTTTAGCTCCATGCACATTCTACAATTTATAGGCAGGAATGGTGAAGGAAAGCAAAAACAAAAAACAAAACAGAATTGCTGAGAGGCAGTGGGGTTGGGAGAGGAATATCCATTAGCATGAATCTAAAAAAAAAGGAAGAGAAAGGGAAAGAAATAATGGAAATAATTTAATTTTTCTGTAGTGCTTTACACATTCAATTTTAGCAAGCCTGTAAATTGGTTAGAGTATTTCTGGAATGTGTAGAATTTGAAACATGCTCTTGGGGTTCTCTTTAGGAGAAAAAAGTCACCAACTTGTTGACGAAAGCAATAATCATGAAACAACAAATAGAGCCTTTTGTTAAATTCATATAATATAGAAAGGTCTTGAAAAATATATTTCCGCAGTATCCAGCAAGAGTAACAAGTAAACACGAGGTTGTTTAAAAATCTAAATGTTTCCAGTTGCATCTTGTACCTGTTTGCATAAACTTCTTAAAAGCCTGATATCTATTTTTACCGCTATATATTTCTGTACAGTTTTATTCCTACGTATTTTAAACTTTGGTAAAATCTTATTATGTTACAGATTGCTACTTTGCTGATTTAGATATCTAAACACCAAATCATTTTCCTTAAAACACTAAATCTGAAATCTCGCTTTCTAAACATTAGAAAGGGGACCTATCATATGTTGCAAGATCAAGTTTTCAAGAACTCATATGAAATAATAGTCCTATTCAATAATATCAAATAATATATTAATATATATTACATTGTAGAATATAGAATAATAAAAAATTAATCAAATGATAACCCTCTTCAAAAAATACTAATCCCACACCCCTGTGCAAATTACCTCCATTTTGCCGAGGCGAAAACTAAAGCAGATTTAACCAAGTGTTGGGGATCACGATGGGAATAACAATAGCTCCATGTGAATCTTGCTTTCATTACGTCCCTCATCTTTCTGGTTTGGGCTCTTGTAGGGCTAGTTACTCGCAGGCTAAAATGGAAGATTTAATCATCAAGGAAACACGCAGAAAAGAAAGAGAAAAGGAAAACAATGAAGCTTAATCAACCCAGAAGTCCTTTGGGCCCGTTGGGCTCCTTTGTTTCGCCAAGAGCAGCTTTACTGAAAACAGGTACAGAAGTCTGGGCCCTGGGCAGCTGAACCGAGTGCCAGCCGAGCGCGCAGCCCCGGGGAGGGCACACGTCTTGCACATTTCTCTTCCGCGCCTGTGAGGGTGGTGGTGTTTGTCTAACAGCAGAGGTGCGACTCTGACACAGCGTAAGATTGGTGGCATGATAAGAAGACAGTGATCCAAGGAGAAAGTGTGAATTAGAAAAAGAAATCATTTTTCTCTCTCCTGTAGCTGTAAATAACCTCACCCACAACTCCTTACTTCCAAAACTCTAGGCCAACATGCTGGGGAAGAAGAGTTTGCTGGAGAGCTGCTCTTTTAAAGGACGTGAGCACCAAAGAACTGTATTTGCGGAAGACTTGGATTTTCAACCTCGTTCATCTCACGAAACAAATAGTTCTCTTGACTCTGGCTTCAGGCTGTTTGTCTTTCCGTGTCCGAGAAGCAAGCGAGATTTCTGGGCTGTCCAGGAGAGGAAGGCGATGGCTATGTGCTTCCTTTCTCCAGGGTGGGGAGATACTTAGAGAAAGATTCAAGTAGGGGGAAAGCTAATAATTTTGTTGTTGCAAAATATTGCGGTTGAAAAGGAGCATACACGGGAAACTAAATCGTAGTCAAGGGAAGGAAAAAGCTTAGTGGTTGGTGACAAAGACTGTGCTCATGCGCAGAGCCTCTTGGCAACTGAGAGATGC
The DNA here is from genome assembly GCF_002201575.2 of Neomonachus schauinslandi. Lineage (NCBI taxonomy): Eukaryota > Metazoa > Chordata > Mammalia > Carnivora > Phocidae > Neomonachus > Neomonachus schauinslandi. Next base: position 77,414,943 of record NC_058409.1, on the reverse strand, counting down.
CCGGCTACTTGCCCCTCAAGTTGTGGTTCGACATCAAGTGAGAACTTGCTACAAACAGGGGATCTCAGGACTCATCCCAGACCTACTGAATGAAGAGAGCAATTTAACAAACGCACGAGGTGATTTGCATCTACATTTAGTTTGAGGAGCACTGTAGTAGGACATTTCCATATTTTTAGCTCCCAGGAAATTAATAGATAAATAATAACAAAACCAGGAGGGTTTAACTGTGTACACTTTATAATGAGTTCTTTTAACACACACATACACACACACTACAATGACTATATAAATAATCTAATTTATAGATAATATAAAAAATCTAAAGTCTCTCCATCAGACCCACATCCTCCTGGCCCCTGATAGGACCTGCAAAGAATGTAAAACCACCATCACCACATCAGCAGCTGTTTGGAACTCAGCAACTCCCTGCGTATCGGAATCATGTCCTAACTCTGAATGTGAAAAACTTTCTTTTAATATGATGACACCACGCTGCAGCAGGACCATCTGTATCCCTGTGCCAGAGAGAATTTTCTGGTGGACCAAGTTAGGCTTATGGCCAGCTGAAACTCAAGCTTAGCCTGATCAGTATCAGAGTAACTGTGTAAGCAAGAGGAAGATGACCTCAAGGGGCAGCCCACAGCAGCAGCACATAAATAAATTGGCAGATGTGTCAACTATGCAGATTAGTCCAGAGTGCAGTTCTTTGGGGACTAAAGTCCAAAGACAAAGACATTTGTGGGTTGCCGGTCAATCTGGAGCATTTCTTCTAATTTTTCTGGATGTGTTTCTGACAGGAGCTTAAGGGCAGTTCAATAAATTAAAATGTATTTACATGGCAATGAAGAATTATCTTGACACACAGAGTTATTTAATTACCAAGGTGCTTTGCGTGCTGCTTAAGTTAAGACTGTGTCAGCCTTTCTGGGACAAATCTTTATTTTCAGGGCCATGTGGCTCAGCCAGGAATGATCCCCTGGGTTGGAGCTTGTCATTTATATAAGAGAAGTCTCCTCACTGACCCCCATTTCCATAGACAGCTCTAAACAGATCGGTAATCTCAATGTCAGACATCATGATGAAGTCAGCGCTGCTAAGGCCAAATGTCCCCCTTCAGGGATGTGGCCTCCCTCTCAGAGGAATTGTAAATGAAGTCATACCCCATTTGCAGTCTTCAAAGCATGTCAGGGTTGCTGTCTGTCTGAGTGACATTCAGAGAATTTTCTTGAGGCATCAAGAGGTAGGTGTATGATGAAAGTCTGTTTGCATGCTGGCAGCATCAAAGCACAATTGGTAAACGGTGACCTCATATTATTAGGGACAGGGACAGTTTCCCCCAAGCTGTGCACCGTCCCAATCATATAGGAAAGGGGGCACCTCTGAAGTCCGGGCCCCAAAGAAGTCACTCTGAGAAAGAGGACAGGTACCTGGAAGCTCAGGGTCAAACCCACAGCACTAAGTTGGATAGGAAAGAAAAAAGGATAAAAACATTTGTGCCTCAGCTTTCCTAGAATTTCTGTCTATTTCCACATTCATTATCATTGATTTTGATCAGAAATAATATGGGCAACAGCTGTATTAGCATGGTTTAGGTCCTCCCGTTAGCTAACCCAGGGCATGGAAGCCAATTATCTTGAATAAAAGCGAGAGAGGAAAGCCAAACATCACCCATCTTCCTTCCTCAGATGTAAATCAAAATATGTTGAAGATTTAGCTTGACATTATTATAGACAGTGAGAATGAACAGACTTGAGTCATCCAGGATGCGAGCTGACAAGACCACATGGTAGAATACAGTTTCTGCACAAAGAGCCAGGAATCCTGGGTCCCACGTCTGACTCAACCCCTTCTGAACTATGGGTCCTCAAAAAAATTACTTTACCTCCCCAGGTTTCATTTTCCTCATGGACATGAGGGACTGAATCCCTAAGGAGCTCTCGCATCCATTCCAACTGTAGGATTCTATTGCATTTATTCCATGTATGCGAACGATAACCCCCTTTTCCTCCATTCCTTCTGGAAAGCAACAATCTTTCCAAGTGGATTGTAAGATTTTTTTTGCAGCCACTGAACTATCCCAAATTCATTTCTCTAGGTCCAGACATCTTGACTCTGGTGGTGGGATCTGACATCAGTCGCTGTCCCAACAGCCCCTGGCCCACCTGCCGCGGCTACCTACATAAGAGAACTCACTCGGGTTTTGTGAAGGGTTGGAGGAAGAGGTGGTTTGTGCTGAAGCATGACGGCTGCCTCCACTATTTCAGACATAAGAAGGTAAACTGGGGGTAAGATCAAGAAACCCTGGGAAGTGCCGTCTGTCCATTACCAAAGTATGGTCTCATAAGGTACCATGTTGTAGGATTCTGGAAACAGTGTTCTCTCCTGTGACTTTTAAAGTACTTTTCCTTCTTCAGAGGTACAGAGAATTGTAATTTATTTTCTCTGCTGCTGCATAAATCAAGGCTGGCATAAGTTTCTATCTCGTTTATTCCTATTTTCAGATCCTCTGTGAAAATTTCCTTATCAAAGCCAAGAAAATAAGAACCAAACTGCATACCTAGTACCCTGGAGAAATCAAAGTGGGCTAAGGCAAAGTGCAGCTAACATCTTGTTGGACGGCAGCACCTGAGCACTGTTCCCTAGGTTACAGGGATTGATGTTCGCAAGGCTTCTGAAGCTGAATACCTTGTTTCACTTCTCAGATTTCATCAAAGCAACACTTTTTTAACTATAGGTGAAGGGTGGAATATTTGGGGGAATGTGCAGATCCGATCCTCCTCCCAGATGTTTCTCATTCAGCAAGCGTGGGATGGGACCTGGGCCTGTGGATCTGGGGAAGGCTCTTCCAGTGATTCTAGTGTGCACTTTAAACTGCCAACCTGAGGGCCACGTCCCGTCCGCAGAAGTGTTTTCTTAGCCCTATGCAATAGGGTGTTTAATTTGTTTAATCAGATGCAAACATCATAAATGTCAGAGATTTCCCACAGAAATCCCGATTTCCGACCTCTTGAAAAATTCCCAAGCAACAGTTGGTGGGAGCTGAATAGTGACTCCCTCCTCTAGGAGCATATGAGCTGTCCGGTTCAAGAGAGGGCTCACTCCTTCCTACTGTCTTCTGCCCTGTTGGCTTCACTCCGAACCACAGCTGCGACTACCGCTAATAAATGCAAAGAACAGGAGTTTGGGTTGTTTCCCACGTTTCCCATTGTGTACGACATAATCTTACTTTGTTTTACATTGCCCTAGTTTCTTAATGTCAAGCTGCTTTCTTTTTTTTTTCTTTTTGTATTTTATATATATATATATATTTAAAACCCTAACTCCTTTCTGGATCAAGGAAAGGAATCTATCAATAAGGAAATCAATACCTTTTTTAAAATGAGGAATAATTTTGCATATTGAATCATTGCAAAGAATCCCTTTTCCTAGACTGTGAGTCACTTACTTGTGACATACATGAAGGATGTCTGTCTTTTGTGGGAGTGTGAGCCATTGCCACTTGGAAAAAACTTTGTCTCCCTCCAGTGCAGGAAAATAGGATTCTCTGTAATCAGGATGAGAAATGATGGTCCAGCCTTGTTTTCTCTATTCTGACTATTAAAATGAAACAGACCAGAAGTTTCCAACCTGGGTATTGCTTCAGAAGCCCCTGAAGAGTTTTCCAAAATATATGCAAAAACCCGTCTCCTTCTCCCATACCCCCTCAGGGGTTCTTGGAAACTCTATGTTCTTTTTTATGCTTTTTCAGGGAAATTCTCATGGAATTGATTTGTAACCTGGGCAAGTCCCATGGCAAAGTGTGTCCCGTCTAGAGTCAGAAGGCAAAAATCAAAACAGTAATCAAGCTTACCAGTTTTTCTTTTATGGGCTAGAGAGTTCTTTATCCTGAGAATGTGTCCTTTCTACCTTTTCGGTGATAATTTTTGTTTCTTCTTGTGAAACAGCAACAAGGCAATGCTAGCTTTTCTGTGATGGCCTTCCTCGGCAAAACAAATAACATAAAGCAGCCTATGTCAAGCACCCCATATTTTAAGGTTCCTGGTTCTTAAAACCCAGAATGGTTCCTGGATCCAGGGCTTCAGGTATGGATTTCCTAGGTGGCAGTCTCGAGATGGGTGTTGCCTGCAGATGTTATGTTTGGCTTGCACGATGTTTTTATAAATTTTTTAATTAAATGCATTCAGGTGAAGCATGTGCTGTCCAATTTGCCATAATCCCAACTCTCCTCATTTCCTTACACTGAGCCCAGTCATTTAAATTACCCAGTAGGCCATGTAAGGATTTGAGGGTATGAATCCTGGGGTAGAATTTATGTGGAAAATGAGAAGTGTGGCAGTGTCATAGTTAAAATTAAAATCTTTTTTTTTTTTTTAACTGCTTCTAGTCCTCTTTGAGAAGGAAATGTGGATCTTATATAAGTTTGGACACAGACCCTCATTGCCACAAGTTAGGTTTTAATGTGGAGATGGTAGAATACAAAAATAAGACTTTATTTTGTTTATAAAGGACCAAAATCCGATCCCTTGTGGAGCTGCAAATTCCAGAATATATGATGTCTTCTTTTTTTTAAAGATTTTATTTATTTGACAGAGAGAGACACAGCAAGAGAGGGAACACAAGCAGGGGGAGTGGGAGAGGGAGAAGCAGGCTTCCTGCAGAGCAGGGAGCCCGATACGGGGCTCGATGTGGGGCTCGATGCAGGGCTCGATGCGGGGCTAGATCCCCAGGACCCTGGGATCATGACCTGAGCCGAAGGCAGACGCATAACGACTGAGCCACCCAGGCGCCCCTATGATGTTTGATCTTTAGAATAGATAGCAATGACGGAGAAGAGTTAAAGGGGCATCATAAGAACATAACAGAATAAATTAGCAGAAAATGAACTCAGCTATACAGTATTCACTCAAGCAACAAATATTTATCGAGTGCTTTTATGAGCCAGGCATTATGCTAAACTCTGGGAACACATACGAGAAATATATGGTACCTGCCCTGTTTGTGCGTATGGTTACATAGGAAAGACTGATATTAAGGAATATATTCACAAATAAATTTACAATTGTGAGTAATACTGTAAGTAAAATGACAGGGTGAGGGAGGAAACAGTAGCAGTCTGGATCCAACCAAGAGATACAATAACACAGTGATTTAAACAAGTGAAGTTTAATATAAAGAATTATGAAACTATGATAAAAGAATAACTATAGGCTATAAACAAACAAACAAAGGGGGTACCAAGGGGGAGTAGTCAAGCAAGGACAAGCTTAGAAGTAGAACCCTCTCCAAGGCTGGGGATTTGGATCTCCTGGGGAAATGTCGTTGAATCCACGGGCCGGCAGGGCAGCTCACTGGTTTGCTGGGCCAGACTAAGTGAGCAGTCACAGGGCAGACAGGAAGCAACCCTTTGGATCACAGATGGGGCAGATGAGCAGAAGCTGGTAGCCTGTGCATGGGTATGTGACAGGAGTGGGGATGCCCGTGTGGCAGGAGGCCTGGAGCACAAGGTGTCTTCTGGGGAGACTATGTCTGGAGGGTGGTGGGATGGGGAGGGCTGCAAGAGACAAATCTAGGGGGGAGGAGAAGTGAACACAGGGAATCAGGACACCAGGGTGGACAGGAGACTTGGAGCATAGGAAGGATGTCCACATGGAGGAGGTTACAGGAAGGTGATCACTAGGCCACACTGGGGCCGCAAGGACTCCAGGGAGAACACGTTGGGACAGAACACCCCCAGGTGTCCACATACCCACACTGCAGACCCAGCCTGAGCCCCTGGAAAGACCAGGAGCACGCTTCCTCCTGCAATGTGCCTCCAGCGCCCTCTACTGAAAAAGCTGAGCACCACGTGTACTGTGAACGAGAACTATGGGAAGGCATTCCATCCATCATTGTGGTGCGTATGTGGAGAAGTAAAGCTGGAGCTGAGAATCAGTAAGTTCACAATCGGCACAAAAGTAAAATGAAGGCTCTAGTATAAATTAAGAAGATGGAGACTATGTAATGAATTCCTTCTTGACAACGTGACATTTTAGCTGAGGCCTGAGGGTTGAAGAAAAGTTAGCCAGACAGGAAGTTGGGATGAGCATTCTCCAGGCAGAAGAAACATTTATGAGGTCCACGAGCTGGGAGAAAAAAAGCTTAGTAAGTTTGAAGATCTCAGAGAAAGCCCAGTGTGGCCAAACCAGAGTGCCAGGAGGACGGAGGGAAAGGCAGCAGGTCAGGTTAAAGAGTTAGGTAGGAGGCTGGTGATGTGGGAGTCAGTCACAGGGATATTGGGATGTTCTCCTAACTACAATAGAGAGCCACCAAAATACCTTAGGCAAAGGAATTTTCAAAAGATCATTCTGTTATGTGGAGAATAATTTGGAAAAGGACAAGAGTCGAATAGAAATACCAGTCAGTTAGCTAGTGCCATCATTTAAGCAAGAAGACATAGTAGTCTTGACCAGGGTAGGAATATAATAAAGCTGAGTGGACAGATCTCCAGATATACTTAAAAAGCTAAAATTGACAGGATTTGGCAATGAATTAAACGTGGCAGAGAATGTGGATATAAGGGACATTCAAGGATGACTTTGAAGTTTTAGCCAAAGTAACTGGTTGGATAAGGTGTCACTTCCTGAAGAGAAATAGGTGACAAGGCTACAGGATACGGTGAGATCAGCAGTTCAGTTTGAACAACTATGGTGCATATAGAGAGAATGTATAGTGTTGTATATACTACATATGTTATAGTATGGAACGTATGTAGTATTTAAAGCCACAGAAATTGATGAGATTGCTCAAGGAGGGAATATAAAGTGAGATGAAAAGAGAGCCCTCAACTTAACCCCAAGGGCGGACAGAGTAGAAGGAAAACGGAAGGGTGGTTGAGAGGGGTGGCCAGAGAGATACAAACCAAACGTGTGTCGGGGAACCAAGATTTTTGAAAAAGTTGCAAAAAGGAAGGTTACCAGTGTCTCCCAGTGTTGCTGCAGGGCCATGCTGTGATGAGTATTGGGAAGTGTCCATTGAGTTTGACATGATGCAAGCCCTTGGAAATTTTGGTAAGAGAAATCTGGCTCATACAGAGTGAAACAATTCATTAGTGTGAATTGGAAAAGTGTAAACAGCATTTGCAGACCAGTTTTTTGAAAAGCTTGCCTCTGAAAGAGACTAGAGAAGTAGTATGATAACTGAAGAGTATGCAGTCCATTTATAATTAATTTAATTACTTATATAATTGGGTTTACATCTACTATCATTATTTTTACTTTCCATTTGTCTCTATTCTATTTCTTTTCCTTACCTTTCTTGACTCCTTTCAATTAAATAGTTTTACAATTCCACTTAACTTGGTAGTTATTAAGTCTTTTACTATTCTTCCTGTGATTATCAAAAATATTACAACATGTGTTTGAACTTATTTGCATTGAATATAAATTTGTACTTACACTCTTTTATGGGCATCACAGCATGTAATTTAGCCGTGCCCTAAGTAGTATGTTTGTGTTACTATGTATTTTAATTCTATACAGATTGCAAATCCTCTAAAATGTTATTAACATTCTTTTATACAATCAACATTCTTTTATATTTACCTACATATCTACCTTGTTCTATTGGCATTCATCTGTCCCTGCATCTTCAAGCATTTAACCTGGCAACATTTTCCTTAACTTCTCCTTAGAAAGCCAAAAGAACACTCTCCTTGTCTCGTTGTGCTTTATTCTGCATATACTCTTCTGATATACTTCCAACTGTCTAGTTTAATAGCAAATATACCCCCCAAAAGTTCTTAATTTTAGTAATGGTATTTTCAGTCCCAGTTTCCATTTGATTTGTTTTTATAATTTCCTGAATAAGCTGAAATGCTTAAACTTGTCTTTTATCCTTGAACATAGTAATCATAGTCATGCTAAATTTCATCCTTTATCAGGATCCCCTGTAGGTCTGTTTCTGTCATCTGCCATCTCTGCAGTTTTGTTTCTGTTAGAATGATAAAGTCACTAGTCCCAGATCGTCTTAATCTAATCAGTACAAAAATAATTGTAAGGCAGCTTTTAGTCCTTGTGAGGGTTGGCATTTTTGCCATTTACCCTAACTCCCACGGTCATTCCTTGGGGTTCTAACTCAGAGCCTGATTTATCAGGACCACTTCCTTGATGGGTCTAAACTCCATTAAGTCCTTGAAAGCTCTCTTTAGCTTCTCAGCCTTTTCAGATGAAATGACCCCAGTGTTGGGCTCATCCCTTGCTGGGTTTTAGCCCCATTATACTTCACTGTCTTACAAGCTGTCTGAAGTATTTGAAGAGGAATTTATATATACATTTCAACTTTTCTATTTTTCTCAGCAATAGAGTTTGTATTAATTAGTTAGTCTGCCATTACTAAAACAACAGTTCTGATGACAGCCCAAAGGGAAGTATGAGAGAAAACTTGTTTTGTTGTTGTTTTTCTGGAATAAAATACCAAAGTGTGAACGCTGCTGAGGGTACAACCAAACAGAGAGAAAAATGTTGAAGATACAGATAACTGTTGGATATATTTACCTTATAAGCCATCTATCCTAAAAGTCGGGTGTATCTAACCCATAAGTACCAGAAGAGAAATTGAATTTTGTGAAGGATAAGACTGAACGTTCAACCAGGTTAAAAACAAAAGAAGGCATTCTCTGTATATTGTAGCAGAACAAGCTAGCTTTTGTCTGTCCTATGAATCTATGTATGCAAGAACACAAATGTGGGTGTGTATGGGGCGTAGTGGGGACTGGGCTTTACAATGTTATGCTTTAAATACTTGTCTCCATTTCAGGAGTTCTGATTGTCACAGTGTATTTATTTTGCTATGTTGGAGGAGGAGCCCAAGGGACTGAATAACACATAATAGTGTGGGAGACTTCATTTTGAACAAAGAGTAAAATTTGGAGCATGAAATAAGATTATTTTTGTTATGTGTCTTGAATCTCTTTGTAAATGAGACCTGTTTATCTTCGATTTCTTTTCATGAAAGGAACTAAATGGAGACAAGATGAAGTAGAATAGAGTGTAGGCTTTGAAGGCCAGTCTAGCTCTACAGCCCCCAATTTTAGAATAATTTTTTATCATGACTTCTAGTAAACTACAAGTTACCAGGAAATAGGTAACTCTTAGTATTTGCCCTAGAATTGATCCAAGAAGCAGATGAAAACCAGGCTCACAGAATTGGTTTGATTGGGCAATAGAAGGAAGCAATATAGGTGATTTCTGATGGCACTTTCTGGTTTTGCTTATTACCAGAATGTTTCTGTGCCTGTAGATGTCCAGGGGACTATATGAAGAGACAGGATGTTGGAGGTCTGGGGAGAAGTCTGGCAAGAGATTCAGTTGTGTTAATCATTTGCTTATAAAGTTGGCACCATATGCCATGAGATAAACTAGGAAGAATGGAAATTACAAGAGAAGAGAGCTAAGGTCAAAGCCATTGGTTCGAGGACAGAGCCAGTCAGAAATCTGGTGTGCAATGAGGATCCAGCATTAGAGGTTGATCAGGAACAGACAATGAGACAAGAGAAGTCTTATATTCCCAAAGGCCAGAGATGAATGTGTTTCAAAAAGGTAGGAGTGGTCAGTGGAGTCAAATGCTGCTATGAAGTAATTTCCTACTAGATAGAGCCTCTTACCGGGAGGATGGACCTCCCTTGCTATGGCTGGCCTTGTCTGCCTACAGCTTTGATCTTACTTTTTCTAGATCTAAAGGCATATTTGTCTCTGCCATCCTGAGGGGAAATGCCCTTGAATCCATATTTCTTGTAACTTTCCCTCTTCTCCCCCTTTTAAGGCAAACTCTTAGAAAGAGTTGTCTAATAGCGTCTTTTACTTTCTTTCCTAACTCGCTGCAATCAGGTATCTGTTTCTGTTCTCATGTGGTTGTTGGAATTATAATCATGCCCAGATTATCCAAGAAAAGAGTGTAGGATGATAAAAGCAATGGGCCACCAACATTTCATGGGGCATGATGTCTACCTCTTATGCGGATTAAATTAAGTAATTTTTGTAAACCAATAGCGACAGGGTCTTACACATAGTTTCAAATACTAGATGCCATCTCCTTGACCCATTTTACCCTATTCTCAGTAAACTGCCTGGGGTCACATGGCCCCTAAGAGAGTACAGATTCAAACTCAGGTCCGCTTGGCTAAAAAGGCTGCCTGCCTGCCAACTACCTGGAAACCACAGTCCCTGACCCAATTTTTGCAGGTTCACAACTCCACGCTGGACCTTACCCTGCTAATCTGCTTCTACTCCAGATATCAGCCTTCACTGGCTACCCATCCCACTTATCCCCACACGATAACTATGTCAACCCCTAGAGAAAGTTGCAGGACAAAAGAGAGGCTAAGCTAAGAACTATTAGGTAAGATTTGTGAACATTGTTTCTCGAGTTCACAGCAATGGAGCAAATAAATATCAAATTGATGGAGGAATGCTTGTAGCATTCAGAAAGGAGGGAATGAATCAGTATATGAACATGGTCAATATAAAAGGGGGTCTGCAATTTCCCAGTGAGATCTCCAATAAGCTCATCTCTAAGTTTCAGTACCTCCTTGAAACCTTCATCTGTAGTTTAAGAGATGCCCAGTAGGTGGTGCGGTTTACTCGCAGATGGTTTTTCCGAGCCAACCATGGATCCTGGTTTGAACCATAAAATTTTTGTTAAGGCAGAAAGAGATTGGAAAATTAGTTTAGGCCAGCTTCCTCCTTTTCCCAAATAGGAAAATGGGGATTAAATATTATATAACTTAAAACAGAAGATCCAGCACTTGTACCAGGTGGCTGATACTCACCTGAAATGCTCCTATTAATACTAGATACCAGCCTACAACTTCGGGTAATTTCCCCTGAGAAGACCATGCAGTGTCACTAAACAGCTGGTTCTAGGTTAAGAGGGTGTAAGTGTACGTAGGAAAAGTTTTCTGCCACGAGAAGACCACATTCTTCGGGTGATATTCTATTGGAGCTATTTATGCAGTGTTAAGAAGTCCCCATGAAAAAGGACATTTAAAATCACCTTTCAGGTTTTCTCCCACCACCTTCTGCCTTCTCCCCTACAACAAAACCCCACCTGCCAAGTGTTTGTTCAGGGTGTAAATTAGAAGAAAGCCAGTTCCCAAAAATGGCTTACTTCCCAGGCTACCCCAGTACTTGGGATTGCCGGAGCTAGAGGCAAGGTCATCGTGTCATGTCCACTTCTAAAAGACATTCCTGGGAGAAATTCACATCCACCCCATTATTGGCAAAATAATTATTGAAAACTTCTTATATGCCAGGGATAGCGCTGTAAAAATAGTAGTCAAGGCCAACAGTTCTCATGGAGTTTCACTTTACTATGAGAAGAGGTGGAAAAGAGACAAGATAATTTCAGACACTGACAAGTATTTGGATGTGACAGTGGTTATGGAGAGGGATGGGGTTGGGAGGCTATTTTCAAGGAATGGTCAAGAAAGCCTGTCTGAGAAGATACTATTTAAGATAAAACAAAGATCAGGAGGAATGATTTCAGCAGAGGAAACAACCAATACAAAGGACCTGAGGAGGGAATATTAAGCTGTTTTCAATCATTACATCCTTAAAAAGCGTTAGGTAGTTTATCATACTGCATCTTGAGACCTACTACCTGGCATAAAGAAAGATACTGAAGGCACTGAAGTTTAGTGAGGGAAGGGGGAGGGGCCATCCCGGAACAGGGCAGGTGTGTCTCTCTTCCCTGGTGCAGAGGTGGCGGGGGGGGGGGGGGGGGGGGGGGGGCGGGGGGGGGATTGAGGCCAGCAGAGTGACACTGGGTTGCGGGGATGTGCCACAGAGGAGGTATCACAAGAAAGCAGGAAAGATTTAGTAAAGAGACAAACAGAGGGCACCAAATACACATGGTAGGTGCTTCAAAGTAGCTCTTAAAAGAGCTTTTAAAATAGCCTGCTTATTTCCATCTCATTGTTTTTCAAAATGTAGTCTGAAAACCACAAAGGAGAATCCACCCAGGCACTTGTCACATACCTTTGGGCATCACAACAGGTTTTTCAAATCTGAATTTATGGGATGGGGATTATAATAACTATAGATTTATTATAATCAGAATATGGATAATACACACACACACACACAGAATATGGATTATAATACACAGACACACACACACACACAATGTCATACACACTGAAGTTGAGAACTGTTGCTCTGTAGAATTTACATTTTACCAGGGCTTCAGCTCCTCAAATAGTGTGGCCTTTTATTTCTGCTAGCACAGGCACTGTTCTTCAAACTAGGGAAAAGCTAAAACACCTTTGAGAGAAAAAGGGAAGATTAATGCATGACAAAAAATACCTGCAAAACATTAGGGAATTTTAAAGAGATCTTTAATAGTTCCCTTTATAAAAAAACAGATAGGTCTTTGATAATTTGTGGGGTTTTTATCTATAATATATAAAGGAGCCCTTTTCTTTCTGGATTTGAATAAAGAAAGGACCTTAGGCTTTCTTTAAGGGTATAGTATTATTTTTCCTATGAATGGTGTCATTTTGTGGGGCAATAATGTTCTCTTCCTGAAACTCAAGAGCATTGAGCTCTCACCTCATCCAGTTCTTGGGGACACATAGAAAAAGTTCCATTAGTGAAATCGTGGGTAGGGAGGTTGTGATTTCAACTCCTGCAGTAGATAACAATGAGGACATGGCAAATGCAATATGTTCCTCAATCCACGGGTATCTTTGTATTTGATTTAGAAAACTATGGCCAAAAAAGCAAGAGTAGATTTGGACTTCTTGCCCACCCACCTCCCATCTGTAATTAGGTACTGAGGTTTGGGTTGGTTTCAGGGTTTTTTTGGGGGGGGGGGTTGTTTGTTTTTGTTTTGTTTTGTTTTGTTTTACTAACTCTTGCACTTACGCAACCCCAATAAACCAACAAAAAGAGTAGGATTATCTGGTTGCCCGATATATTTAATGCTTGATTTCTTTCTTACTTTTTATCATCAAAAATTTGAAGAAAAACCATGTAACTTCTTCCTTCCATGGATTTTTCTAGCAGGCTGGAATGCTTAACAGCGGCAGCAGTTCTAACAGTGGGGCCTTGGGAAAGATGTCCCAGAAGGTTGTCGGGCTTAAAGTCTTAAACACTCTTCACACTCTTCAGATGCTTTAACCAAAATGTCAGAGACTTCATCAGGGTGGAAATTATTTTATGGCTCCATAATACATTATTTTTCCCTGGAATAGCCTTATCTCCTTCTTTCAGTAAAATATCTGCTAGACCAGCAAAAGGAGAATCCATCAATTAAAGTTTGTGATTTGTTCTTCACAAGAAATTCTTAGGGTACAAGTTTAAGGATGGACAATTAAGGCAAATTATTCATGAAGTACATATGCTATTTGCATTTTTCCCTTTGGGATACATTTGTCATCATCATTTACATGGAGAGATTTGTTTGCAGATCTGACCTTTGCCTCAGAACTAGGATAATGTCTCCATTTAAACTGAGTCATCTTTGTCCTAAATATTGCATAGTGGCACGGACTGCCCATCTCCTGTTTCCTTGGGCCAAACACGATGACAAGGCAAGCTGAGCTATGGCCCCCAAATCTCTTGTTGTGTGCCATTTTTGTGAGATGGTCAGAGGTGTTTGTATATTGCAAAGAATTAAGATATTAAATGAGTTGCATAAAATACTACCCAACAAACTTTAAAATAAAAAGCTTGCAAATGGAGTACCTGCTCTCGCTATGAAAAACGTGTTCTGAAAGCACAGAAGGAACATTTGCAACTTGAAACTTTTCATCAGAAATTGAGAGAACTCAAGGTCAGTTTAATATTAATTCTCACCCAGCTCTTTCATCTAACAGATATCAAGTTGCATTTGAACCTGGTAAAGAGAGATGAATTTAGGTCAGGGACAAATTTTTTGAGAAATATTCTGTATCCATCTATTTAGGCTTCAGTACCATTAGGTTATTTTAAGGTGAAAATGACCAAAACTTGCCTTTTTCATAGAAAGGGAAATTCATTTCTGGTAGGTTGAAATTGCCTTTGAATAATTTATGGAGAACAGAGAATTCATCAGATCTCGTATCATCAGCAGCCACGAGACTGCCTTGTTCTGTCATGGGCGCTATGGGAACTGGAAAGCTGCATTTGGTTAGCATAATTTCTAACCAGAATCTCATACAGGTGAAAGGCAGGCAACATTTAAGAAATGGCAAGTCTGAGTCAAAATTATGTAAAAAGGAACCTTAAAAAAAAATAGCCTCCCTGTAAAGGATATTCTCTAGACTTCTTACCGCGATGCTAATATTCATTCCACCATAGTTCTCGGCCGATATGCACCATCCTCTTCTCCTTTTCATTAGGTGGGGAGGTAATAATAATAGGAACAACAAGATAAAGTACTACAGCCAAATAAAATGAAAACAGCTTAATCCAAATAAAGAGAGAAAAGACCTCCAGTTCATTGCTGATCAACTGCCTATTTTCTCTACCCAAATATTAGAATTCTTTCTCCCATTCTGTTTTTTTTTTTTTTTTAAGTAAACTCTATGCCCAACGTGGGGCTTGAACTCATGACCCTGAGATAAAGAGTCACACCCTCTACCAACTGAGCTAGCCAGGTGCCCCTCTCTTACTCTTTCAAACCTAATGCTGAACCACACTACATTGAATCCCATTCAAAATTTAGATATTTATAATCTTGGGACTTGACCAATACCCCATGTGTATTTGTCTTGTTCATTAATTAAAAATGCTCTTCTTGGGGCGCCTGGGTGGCTCAGTCATTAAGCGTCTGCCTTCGGCTTAGGTCATGATCCCAGGGTCCTGGGATCAAGCCCCGCATCGGGCTCCCTGCTCTGCGGGAAGCCTGCTTCTCCCTCTCCCACTCCCCCTGCTTGTGTTCCCTCTCTAGCTGTCTCTGTGTGTCAAATAAATAAATAAAATCTTAAAAAAATAAAATAAAATGCTCTTATTGACCATCTTTTGTGTGCAAGGGACACAGCTAATCATTAGTCTAAAAACCAAGTTGAATAGGACAAAGCTCCTACGCTCACAATGGATGGTGACTGAACTTACACTTTTAGCGTGGGTAGGATTTCTGCACTCATAATGTGGGGAAAAATTCCAGATGGAAGCAACAGCCTGAGGAAAGGCTGGACAAGAATGTGCTTGGACCCAACCAAAGAACCGTCAGTGGACCAGTTTGATTGCATCATGAGGTACATGGGGAAGACTAATGGAGATTTAGGTTGTAAAGATAGACCAAAGCCAAATACTAACAAACTTAAATTCAGAATAAAGAGCTTTACCTTGTTTGGGTGGCCATGAAGAATCACTAAGTAGTTTTGAACCCCAGAAGCATACTGAAAGATAACTGGAGCTATTCTTTAGGATTGTGGGGGCAGTGTTGGGAGGATGAGTTTTCCGGTGAGTTAGAAAGCTTTGCATTAATTCAGGCAAGCGATGAGAGGTTGAATTTGGGGGACCGCACTAAGGATCAAGGAGAGAAAATCCAACTCAGAAATAGTTTTTCATCTGCAATTCCAGACTTTTTCTTGCTATCCTATGCTGTTTTCACCAGTCTTATGTCCTCTATCCCACCGTAGACACCATCCTTTACAGTGCCGTGACCAATGTCTCCAGCCCATAGATATGCAAGTTCTTAACCTGGAGTCCAGAGACCCCTGAGAGAATAATATTAAAAGGTTCTTGGACTTGGATGGGGAAAAAAGTTACACCTTTATTTTCACTAACCTCTAACTGCAACTTAAAATTTTCCTCAATTATAAAACAGGAAACATACCATTATAAATAATGAGCTGTTCTGTCAACTTTTTGATAACAGAAATTATAGATAGCTTATGTCATATTACAGTTATTGTTCATATATTAAAATATAGTTTATATTCATCACTATTTTAAAAGTAGACCCATCACCAGATCCTATTGTTTAATGTGTTACTAAGGAAGCAGGTGCTACCACATCACAAATTTGTCTTTAATATTTTATAATGGTATTTCTATATATAACTGATTTCCTTTGTAACCCTATGTACTTTGATTAACACATTTTAAAGTGTTATTCGTAAAGAAGATACACAAGCTTCTCCAGACTGTCAAACATCAAGAAACCTTGTAGAGATCTGGATCATGTGCGATCATGACCTGACACAATTTCCCCACCATCTTCAAGGTCTAGCTCTCTATCCTTGAGAGAAAATATTCCATCTGTCACCCCTAAAGGCAACTTAGCCTTTGTCCCTCACCTGTAGACAAGGGAAGGAAAGATATCCCCTCATTTGCCACTTCACCGCTACTTTCACCTTTTCTGTCCCACCCCCATCTTTTTTTCTGTTTTATGAACTTTCTTTCATACACCTTCAGAATGTCAATGCTTCTATAACCAAGCGTAATCTCAATCTCCATTTTGTCCTTTGTTTCTCCTGGAGAATTCTCTCTATGCTAAATCAATACTCCGCTGTTCCTGGATCCAGTCAGTTTGCCGTTGCTGCATACTGGAAGCCAACAACTTCTAAAGGTGAATGCCAGCCTCGATTAATTCACTTCCTGATAGATGGGAGCAGCAGGTGAGAGAGGAGTGTCCTGCTGGGAAATTAATGCTGCAGGAGGCACCTTGACAGGACTGTGGACTATCCAGTGATGTGGGGAGAGAAGGCAGGAAGGAAATTGTTGCCTGAACAATGGAAAGAAGGTATTTTTAGGGGACAAGATGTGCACCAAACATGAATTCCATCTAGGAGTGACCTGCCTGCTCCTACTCAATGATCTTGTGTGTTGAGAATCTTGGCACATGTGCATAAATTGATAACCTCTGTTGCATAACTTTTCAAAGGGCACAGGCTTAGGCCCCACATGGAAAATGAAAGCACAGTATTTTCTTTGTTGACATTGTGATGAGACTAGAATAATGTAACAGATTTTGTTTCCAATTTACCTCATTTTCTATAAGAGATGGCACTGGTGATGGAGAGAAAATAATACGCATACTGTAGAACTTTGTGGAGATTTCAATGTGGTTTTGTTTTGTTAGGTCTTTATTTCTTTTAACATACACATCAAAGGACTAATGAAAAAATAATTAACCGGAAATTGTACACAGAATTTTCATCAATATTCTCTCCCATTATTGCAAGTAAATAATGAGGTTTCAGGGGTTGTTTCTGAAAAGTCTGTAACTTGACATTTCAATAATAATCAAGTGAAGTTTGATCATTAAGATTGGAGCCATAGGTGCAAGGATTTCTGGTATCACAAAAGTTAGGCTTAGAATTCTGATGGCTTTTATAATTACAAGTGATTGGTGAATGGGGACAAATATATACTGAGGGAAGAGGAGTCAAATGTGTATTTGTGTGAGACCAAAAATGTGAAGGTGTTAGAATGGGCCATAAGTATCCAGAAAGCAAACTAAAATGGAAGATGCAAAAATGTTCACTCTCTGGCTACTGGTGAAGCCACTGATTCACTAAGAATAGCACTGGGGTGCCTTACCTGAGCCCTGTGTCTAAGAAGACATGAAGGAGGAGGATGACTGTCACAGGAAAGGTCAAAATCCATGTGGCATTAAGAAACGAATTACCAAAAAAGAACAAAGAAAACCCCAAGAAAGTACAAGGATATGACATTTGGAAAAAAGAAGATTGTGAGAATTAGGATGTACAGGCCAGTACTGCTCCATGGTGATATTCAAAGAGGCCACAGGAAAAAAAAAAATTGTTTAAAGGACAATGTATTCAGTTGTTCATAAGTAAATTATCTTCAGTTTAAGGGTCTATCCTTCCTTTTGCAAACACGTCCTTCCTAACTTTCTGGTGTTAAATTGCCTTTTCTTTTTGAAATACAGAATGATATTTTTTCTCAAAACCCCCTCTTTGGGAATGAATTTTTTAAAAGAAAATTGCCACCTCTGGAGAACAGTATGGAGGTTCCTCAAAAAGTTAAACATAGAACTACCCTCTCATCCAGCAATTGCACTACTAGGTATTTACCCAAAGGATACAAAAGTACAGATTCGAAAGGGTACATGCACCCCAATGCTTATAGCAGCATTATTAACAATAGCCAAACTACAGAGAGAGCCCAAAGGCCCATTGACCAATGAATGGATAAAGAAGATGTGGGACATACATATAATGGAATATTACTCAGGCCTCAAAAAGAATGAAATTTTGCCATTTGCAACAATGTGGATAGAGCTAGAATATATTGTGCTAAGCAAAATAAATCAGATAGAGAAAGACAAATACCATGTGATTTCACTCACATGTGGAATTTAAGAAACAAACAGATGAACATATGGGAGGGGGGAAAAGAGACAGAGAAAGAAAGGGAAACAGACCATAAGTGACTCTTAAAGATAGAGAACAGAGGTGCCTAGGTGGCGTAGTCGGTTGAGCATCTGACTCTTGATTCCGGCCCAGGTCCTGATCTCAGGGTCGTGGGATCGAGCCCTCTGTCGGGCTCCCCACTCAGCAGAGGAGTCTGCTTGAGATTCTTTCTCTTCCTCTCCCTGTGCTCTCTTTCTCTCTCTCAGATAGATAAATAAATAAATAAATCTTAAAAAAAAAAAGGGAGAGAGAACTAAAGGTTGATGGAGGTAGGTGGGTGGGGGATGGGCTAGATGGGTGATGGGTATTAAGGAGGGCACTTGTGATGATGAGCACTGGGTGCTGTATGTAAGCGATGAGTCATTGAATTCTATTCCCGAAACCAATATTGCACTGTACGTTAATTAACTAGAATTTAAATAAAAATCTGAAATAAAAGGGAAAGAAAATTGAAAAGTATATCCAAGGTCCTGAACTCATTTTCATTTTCTACTCTTAGAATGGGTAGTCCAGACTAGTGATTCCTAAACTTGTTTATTACATAAACCTTTCAGAAAAATTTAGGCACACATCCCCAGTATATGGGACTTTATTTATAAATTACATTCATATGTTCTCTGATATTATTAAACTTACACAAAAATATAAATTTAAAAGGTGAAAAATAAACATTAAAACTTTTTATTTATTAAAGATTCTAAAGAGCCATTATGTTCTCTCTCATCTTAAAAATACTGTTGAGACCAACTCATTTAATGTATATTAGTTAAAAAAAAAAAAAATCTTGGTTTAGCTCTTTGTGAGACAGGGATTCAAAGGCCTAGCCCAGAATTCAGTTTATTTTCATACATAGTTTTACTGGCTGTCATAGCTTAAATACACACTTTACAAAGCTAGAGATCCAAACGGAAGAAGTGCCTTATGGGCTGTACTTCCTAAATCATGGTACTCATTTTCAATCCCATTCACTGATCATGCAAAAGTTTTTCATTTAAATTTGGCTAGTAAATTTCCGTCTTCCCTGATGTCAATCACTCATCCATGCAAACGATCTGGGCAGTGTTGCATTTTACTATTTTTAACAAATGGATTCAGAACATCTTATTTGGAAGATTTTTAAATCCAAGTCCCTTAAATGTAGAGATATGAGTTTTTATAGGTGAAACCCACTCTTTATGGCAACTAAATCATTACTGAGAGAAATATTCCCAAAATACTTTCTTCATAACATGAGTTTCTTTCAAAAGCAGTTCCTTTCTCATCCATTATTAAAATGTGACCTTTACCTTGCAGGGGCAAATCAAGTCTGCTTATTTTTTCAAATATCTGCTAGGTAACACACTACTGATAACTACTTGTCATCACAAAAGGTCAGAAAGCTGCAAGTGAGGGATTTTTGGTTTGGTTGTTTATTTAGTAAAAAAAAAAAAAAACTATGTACGATGAATATTAAATTTGACATGTTATCTTCCTGTAACATAGCCAGCAAACCTCTGTGTTGTGCAAAATTTTCAAAATCACTGCCTCATATCATTAGAAAGTATTATAAAGATTTTTTTAAAATACAGGTAATCTAACTTCTTAATTCCCCTACCCATATACTAATTTGACATTGCAATGTGCTGAAAGTGAACACACAGCCATGGGCACGCCATCAGTGCCTCCGAATATGGACCTCACACTCTGTCCTTGGGAGGTGGAAACTGGGGTATAGGTTGCTAACTCTAACTACCTGGAATACAGGCTACATGACAATATATAGCAGGGACACGCTATGTATTAAATATCAATAAAGCTTAATTTATAATTACATTTGTAGATAAAGTTCTAAAAATAGAAATTCTATTATTTTCTTCTTGCATCTCAGTCCCTGAGGTGTACATACCATGGATACCAAGGTCTTAATCAACTTGGATAATGTCCTTTTCAAATTTTTTTAATTGACTGCCAAAGGCCAATAGTTTAGGCGGCAAAGATTATTAGTTAACATTTTCAATTGTCTTTATGAACACAGTGGGCTATTATATAGAGAATAGTGTCCACAAATTCTTTAGTTTTTTCAAGAACAAATTACAAGTAAAAGAACATAAAGCCTAGAAAATAACCATATATAAATTAAAATAAAGAATTTCTTTTAAGGAACACTGTTGAAACAAAAACAAATTGTGAAAAAATCTTTCTCTACAGATCTTTCCTACAGTATTAAACTGCCTGAGATGAAAGAAAATCTATATTACAAGGTATTGGAGCTAGACTTTCCTGCTGATCTATGAGCACATAGCCCTTGGGCTTCTGTTCTCAGGTTTCACAAGAAGAACCTAGACACAGCCTTTCCTGCTGGTTCACTAAGAATGACATTCTCACTATTAAAAGATGTATTTGGTTTCTATTAATACCACCATTATCAGGATTTTGGGACCATTACTGAAAAAGCTCAACCAATTGAAGTTAAATACAAACAAAAATTTAATTGAAGGTTATTAAGACAAAAATAGCCTGAAACAAACATCCAAGGAATAAAATAATGAAAACACTAGCCTTTTATATATTGTTTTAATTGATTTTTCATGAAATTGATAGTATAAAATTTGGAGACTATAACAAAGAGCTATAAAAGCATAAGCAAACGAAATAAGTATAATTGTGCCATATAAAATGCCCAAGAAATAACAAGTTGCCAGAAATTTTAAACAATGTTTTTATAATTGCATATTCTTATTGTGTTTATTGATTAAACAACTAACATACCACTTATTATAGTCACTGTTTTAAGGACAAATTTGAAAAATACAGTTGATTCTCATTTTTCTCAGGAGTTATATTCTATGACATGACCGCAAACATTGAATTAGTGAGTACTGAACCATTCCTCCTAGGGGAAACAGGGTTAGTTAGGTTCCCACACGCCTCTGGTCACAACACTTTCATCAACCCATCAGTATATATGTATGTTTCTGTTTAAATACACTTTATTTAATATATGTTGTTAATTCTTTAACAGCAAATTTGCAGCCTACAGCACCATAACTTAAGCCTGAATGAAGCTGATCTAACACAGACAAGCTCTAACAAGCTCTCCACTGAGGCACATCATAGCCTTCTTGTGCTTAGGAACTCTGGCCAACAATTCCACAAAAGCAAAATCACCAAAACAGAAAGAAACAAAGACAAAACTAAAAAAATACAAAATATATGGCCCAATTAGACCAGAAAAAGGACTTGTTTACGAAATAAGAGCTGAAAGAAGAAGACAGAACATTGCTTTGTTCAGCCTTAGCTGGGAATACCAGACAACTCAATTCTTTGCAACTTTACGCATATTCATGACCATGAAAGTGCTGTGAGTATTAATTTGGGGGTTACAAATAAATTTTAGCAAGTATGCACATTCATAAATAATGAGAACCAACTGTTCTGTTCCTTATAAAACTTAAAAAAAAACTGTATTAGCAGAATAGGGAAGTGAAATACAGAAGATTATTATTTTTTCATTGTCAAGTTTTATTAAAACTGGGAGGAAAGTACTACAGTAAAAAATGGCAAATATTTACTAAGAGTTTCTTATGAACAAATAAAACTCTGGTAAGCTCATAACAAACTTTTAATTTCAATGATCCACTTATGTAGTTAACATTATTACTCACATTTACAACTGAGAAAACTGAGGCTTAGAAAGGAGAGCATATTCCCCAAGCTCACTCAGCTGCTAAGTGACTGAGCTAGAACTCAGGGTGGCCTCAAAGGTCAGAGTGCTCCTGCATTTCCATGAAATAGGACTTTCCTAAATTTAATTGTAAGCTCTTATTTTGAACTTGATTGATAAATTTACTACAGTGGACTTTTTTTGGCTACAGCCCAGTCACACTTTTTTAAACAGTTTTTCTTCCATTCAAGTTCTTGTAAGTTTTCCATCTAAATATTACCAATCTTAACCAGGCACAAATTTTCTGTTGACATTCTTGTAAATTCAGTGGAACATAAAAGAGCAAAATGTAGACTTTCAGACAACACAGTCCTTTTTTCTTGTATTTGTTCAAGAACACACTCTTTTGAGCTTATAACACTTGCTCAGAAAGAAATTAGGAAATATATTCTTTGAGAAAGACCTACAGTAAATAACTTGCTGCATCTGAAACATGCAACCAACTCTTCTCTATACTTTATTATAAGTAATGGGAGATCATGTCACTTCTCTGTTCCAAGTCTCAGTAATTCCTTACTATACATAGAACAAAGTCAAACTCATCAGCCTGGCATTTAGAGTCTCCAAAATACGAATACAACGTCCAGACTTACCCCCCATAGCATTCTTGCTTACTCTGCTCCATCCAGAGACCTTCCACTTGCTGCTACCCCAGAATACTCTTTCGCTCCAATTCCTATGCCATTCTTCATATCATTCCTTCTGCTTGGCCCTCTTCTCTCTTCATGAGACCCTGTCAGTATTTCCAGATTATAATTAATTTATTCTACCTCCATACTTCAATGTGTCTGTGTCTTTAAGAAAGTGCCTACACATCATAGGTGTTCAACAAAAGTTAGTTGAATTGAAATGAAAGAAAACAGGCATGAATATCTGGGACTTAGGCATATCTCTTAGGACATCTTCTACACAAGAAAGCTGAAATATAATTGCTGACTCTTGTTGAAAAATGACCGAATGGTGGCGCCTGGGTGGCTCAGTCGTTGAACGTCTGCCTTTGGCTCAGGTCATGATCCCAGGGTCCTGGGATGGAGCCTCACATCGGGCTCCCTGCTCCGCGGGAAGCCTGCTTCTCCCTCTCCCACTCCCCCTGCTTGTGTTCCCTCTCTCTCTGTGTCTCTCTCTCTGTCAAATAAATAAACAAAATCTTAAAAAAAAAAAAAAAAGAAAGAAAAATGACCAAATGACTGAACTCTCCACGAGGACAGACTAGCTATTTGGTAATCAATCAATACATTGACACTTTAAATGCAGGTTGTGAAGCTCTTTGCTTTTGTTGGCATTCTCTATACCATCTTTGCTGCCTGTAAATGTATTTACTACCCATAGGTTTGGTCAGTCCAAATCTTGGGCTAGTGAGATCTTAGACCACATTAGGAACTCTCTTCTCATCTGTAAAGGATGTGGGATTCATGGTGCACTTGCGAACATGAACATGTCTACATTCTTGCAGTTAATTCCCAGTGTGAGAATGAAGAGCAACTAACAGCACCTTCTTTATAAAGCAGAGGGTGTGCTGAGGCAGTAGTGATGGAATGGGAAATAGTGCCAAGAAATAGAGCTCTGAAAAGTAGATCAGAATGAGATGGTAGAGAGCCTTACCAAACCATGAATGGTGTTTGGGCTTTATTCTCAAAGTTATGGGGACTCGTTGGAGATTTTAAGGAAGGATATGACATATTTGTATTAACATTTTTTACAGATTTGTCTTTTAACATGGCAGCATTAAGCATTAGGTGGAAAAGAAATTGTTAGCAGGGGAGCTTAAGATAAGTGTTTTATTTACCCTCCTGGTGGGATAGGAAAAATGTAGCTTTCTGGAAATATTCCACTAGGGAGACAATCTCCCATCCAAGTACTAACCAGGCCCGACCCTGCTTAGCTTCCGAGATCAGACGAGATCGGGCGCGTTCAGGGTGGTATGGCCGTAGACTAGGGAGACAATCTCATGTGGAAACAAGAGCTGCTGGGTCTCAGGACATTTTCCCTCACCCACTTGGAATATTTCTCATTCTTCAGCTTCCAATGTCCCAAAAGAACATCATTTCAACACTGATAAGTTTTGACTCTTCCCTGCAGATTGCGAGTGAGTTACAAAGTATCCATTACTGATGGGGGAACCTGTTTCAGTGAGTTTCAGCTTGAGAATACTTGTGACAGGAAGTAATGATAAAAATATGGGAGACTATTAACCAGGGACATTTCTTTCATGTTTTCTCAAGCTTCTTTTATTTTGTTTTTTAAATTTTAATTCCAGTATAATTAACATAGAGTGGTGTATTAGTTTTAGGTGTACAATATAGTGATTCAACAGTTCTATACATTCATTACGCAGGGCTCATCATGGTAAGTGAACTCTTAATCCCCTACACCTATTTCACCCATGTCCCCACCCTCCTGCCCCTCTGGTAAATCAGTTTGTTCTCTACAGTTAAAAGTCTATTTATTTGTTTCTTTTTTCTTTGTTCATTTTTTTTTTAATTCCACATATGAATGAAATCATATATCTTTCTCTGACTGACTTATTTCACTTAGCACTGTACCTTGTAGATCCATCCATGTTGTTGCAAATGGCATGATCTCATCCTTTTTTATGGCTGCTTAATATTCCATTGTATAAATATATACCACCTCTTCCTTATCCATTCATCTATGGATTGACACTAGGGTTGCTTCCATAATTTGGCTATTTAAATAGTGCTCCAATAAACATAGTGTTTTCATATTCTTTGGGTAAACACCTAGTAGCAGAATTACTGCATCATATGGTAGCTCTATTTTTAATTTTTGAGGAACCTCCATACTGTTTTCCACAGTGGCTGCACCAGTCTGCACTCCCACCCACAGTGCAGGAGGGTTCCTGTTTTTCCACCTCTTTGCCAACGCTTGTTGTTTCTTGTGTTGTGGATTTTAGCCATTCTGACAGGTGTGAGGTGACATCTCATTGTAGTTTTGATTTGCATTTCTCTGATGATGAATGATGTTGAGCATCTTTTCATGTGTCTGTTGGCCATCTGGATGTCGTCTGTGGAAAAAATGTTCATGTCTTTTGCTCATTTTTAAATTGGATTATTTGTTTTTTTCACTAAAGTTACTTTTAAATTAGAGGGAAGCAAAAAAGCAAAAATGTCTCTCTTCTTGAGTAGCAGGTTTCTGTTAGTAATATTTTAGACCTACTATTTTTTAAGTATTTACTTTACTACCAGGCATTGTGCTACATACTTGGTATATCTTATTTCATTTACTTTTCCTAACAAAGATATGAGATGTGGAAATTGAATTTCGCCAAGACTAAGGCACTCACTCATGGTCACACGATTACTAAGTGGCATTGTCAGAATTTAAGTTTAAGTCCGCAATCCAAGCTTTTTCCTTTGGTGACGCGATCTATGATATACAGGTATGTACAATAATAATGGTACGGGGTTTGCTGTCAGACAGGCTGTATTCAGATTCCACTCTACTACTCACTAGCCTTGTAAATTACGTAAGTTACTTAAGCCTGCGTTTCTTCTTCTGTCAGGGCAGACCCAGAATGCTTGACAAATAGGGCATTTGAGGATTAAGCAATAAAAGGTCCTAGCCGCATAATTAATGTTATATTCTTCCTTACAATAAACAACGGATTCCATAACTGGAAACACTTCTGCTATATACTTGCCATCTCTCAGAGAATGTGACATTTGGCCAAAGACCCAAAGTAAGAGAGCGAACAGCCGTGTGAGGAGCTGGGACAAGAACAATCCAGCCAGAGAGTAACTACCACTAAGATCTGCAAAAGGAGAGGGTCTGGGGTTTAAAGAGGAGCAGGCACAAGCCAGTGTGACAGGAGCAGAGAGTCAGGGAAAGGCTGGTTGAGAAGTGCCTGGAGGTGTGGCCAGGGTCTTATAAGCCAGGTATTGGAGTGTGGATTTATTTTACACGCAATGGGAAGTCACAGATCTTAACAAGGTGAGTGACATGATGGCCCAGGTAGGCAGAATAATGTGTCCCGTTCCCCACACTGTGCCGCCTATCCAAAGATTCCACATCTGCATTCCTGGAACCTGTGAATATATTACCTTATGTGCCAGAAAGGACACTGTGGTTTGATTAAGTCAAGGGTCTTGGCAGGGCACCTGGGCTGCTCGGTTGGTTAAGTGTCTGCCTTTGGCTCAGGTCACGATCCCAGGGTCCTGGGATCGAGTCCCGCATCGGGCTCCTTGCTTAGTGGGGAACCTGCTTCTCCCTCACCCTCTGCCCTTCCCCCTGCTCCTTCTCTCTCTCGCTCACTCTCTCTCTCAAATAAATAAAATCTTTAAAAAAAAAATAAGAGTCTTGAGATGGGGACATGATCCTGGATTATCCGGGTGGGCCCAATGTCATCACAAGGATCCCCATAAAGAGGAGGTGGGAAAGTCAGACTCAGAAAAGGACGCGTGACAAAGGAAGCGGAGGTTGCAGTGATGCAGGGCCACGAGCCTAGGAACGCAAGCAGCTTCTAACGCTGGAAAAGGCAAGAAAAAGATGCCCCTCTAGAGCCTCTAGAATGAATGTAGCCCTGCCAACACCCCGACTTTAGCCCAGTGAAAATGACTGTGGACTTCTGACTTGCAAAACTCTAAGAAAATTAATTTATCCTGTGCTAAGCTGCTCCACGTGTGCCAGTTCCCTACAGCAGCAATAGAAAATGAGCACAAAGCCCTTGGCTTCTGAGTGGAGAATGGCTGGAAGGGGACCAAGGGTCGAACTGGGAGGCCAGCTGAGGTGCTATTACAGCAATCCCGAGGAGGCGGGTCTGCCCAAGATTAATGGTGCCGTAGACCTGCGAGAAGGAGACGCGCTGGAGATGTATTTTGGAGGGGGACTGCTAGGGCTTGCCAAAGTCCCTTAGCTCCCAAACCAGTCTTCGTTTTGGCAGGAGCCGGAGCCCCTGAGTACCATTTAGCACACTAGAGTCATCAGTCCTAGGAAGCAGGTGCTGCTTTACTAGGCAACTGATTTGACAAACAAATAATTTACTCACCAACCGGAAACATCTAGCCAACGGGAAAAACGACAACAAACAACAACAACCCAGAGCCCGGGCTGAACAAGTCCAAAGCGACCTCGTTGGTTTTGTACTGCCGAACAGAAAGGAAAAGCAAGGCCCAAGACAGCAGCTGCCGCTGAAGTGAATGACCTTGAGGGGAAAAATGTGCTTGTGGTCTAATTCCAGGCTCTGCAGAATTTGCTTCTTATGAGAAGAAAGAAGAATGATTTTCCCTGTAGCAGAAAAGAGAAGGAAAGGAATCACCTCTTTACCCCAGTAGCATTTGTCAGACCCCTCGGAGCACCTTCCTGCGCTCGTTCGTGCCACCTGCAGGCCAGGGCCCCACCTGCTATTACAGTGAGACATTCCCACAGGCAAGATGTCAGACTGTGGTCTCTGCCCACAGTCCTTGCCCTGCAGCCCAGAGCTGTGTGGAATGCCAGCTGGGGGACTGAGGACGGGGGGAAGGGGGACATCCCATGGGAGACCAGCCATGATGCCCTGTCATACAATAGGCATTTCCTTCCCCGGGGAGAAGACTAAAATAAGCCTTGGCCTCCACCAAGGCTTCTGGGACCTTGCCGGAAGGATTTCCCTAAAATCTCCTCCCCAGCTCTGGCCCCACTGCCCCAGGTCATTACACCTTTCTCCATCGGCACCCTCAGCCAATCTTAGCCTCCTAAGGAGGTATCTGAGCCCGGCAGACGGGTCTCAGGAGCTGCAGCATGGTTCCCAGATGTCTCACAGTTTGCATAGTTGTGTTTTCCTATGTGTCACACACTGCCCCTCCCCTCCAAGAAACCCTCTTTGAATCCCTAACTTTCCCCAGGAACGAAACCCCATCCTTTCCTTGTAGAGGCTCCCCATCCCACAGTTCTGCCCAGCTGAGGGAGGAGGGGAGCCTTCCTCACTCTCCCTGAGGGCAGTGTGGAGTGCCCTCAGGGAAGCCAAGGGCTCAGCATCTAAGGGTGAGAAGCCGGTCTTCGGTCTTCGGGGGTAAAGGGAAGAGGGAGCTGTGCAAATGAGTTTCAGAACATTGCATATCCTCACTCTGGCCTCCAAATTCCCAGGCCTATGTTTATTCACCCTGGTCTCCATTGCCTGAGGGTATTTTGCTGCTCCCCACTTTTATCACAGAACTTAAGAAGCCTCACCTCAACCCAGATGAGCCAGTCAGTAGGCCTCATGTTCTCCCTGCCCAGGAGAACCAGAACAGATCGCTCTTCTGTTTTTTTTATGTACGCCGTTTTGACTTACTGGTCCCATTTCTGCCCCAAACCTGTCGCTCTCTACTAACACCACACCTTACCTCCTTCACGCTCCCTAGATCCCCAAGATGATTTGTGGATTAATATCTCCATTTTTATCAATAATGAAAAACAAACTACTTTGCCAGAAGAATAACCCGGATGCCTGATGCTCACAAAGAAGGTGCCCTCTAGCTCTGATCCCTCCCATCAGAATTAGACTTCATCCCTAGTCTCTATTTTAGGAAGCTTTTCATCCCACAGGCCACAAAGGCAACCAATTGCCTGAAGAGAATAGCTTCGTGATGAACACAGAGGTCAATCTGGATATGATGTGCTGTTAGTTGATTACACACTTTTCCAAGGCGGTCCTTGGTACAGATGCAATGAATGCTAAATGGCATGTGCTTCTCGTTCCAGCAATTAGTTTTGATCTCTCTGGCTTAATGCTGTGTCCAGTTGTTCTGAAAGAGAAAAGAAATGCCCTGCCTCTGCACCATTTATTTTTATATATGCATTCAGTGAAGACTTATTGGAGCCTAGGCCTCTCCTAAGCATTGTGAGGGATAAGAACGAATCATTCCCCACCCTCAAGAAGCTAATAACATAGAAGAGGAGGAAAAACATGTAAGGAAAATATGACATACAATATGCTGCAGTATTCGGAGGAGGGGAGAGAGCCCTTCCTTCGTTCAACAAGTATATGCCAGGCATGGTTTAAGGCCTATGGAAGTGAAGAAGGCAAAAGAGGTCCCTACTCTCATGGGAGAAATGATCACTGCGCTAGTAAAAAAAAAAAAAAAAAAAAAAATTAAATATGCAAAGTTAATCTAAACAGTGATAAATACAATTAATGGAATAGGAATAGGATGAGATGGAGGTTAGCTTCGAGTAGGTCGTCAGGTAGGCCTCTCTGGAAAGGTGACCTTCTCTCTGAATGACAAGTTGGCTCTAGCTATACAAGACCTAGGAAAGGAATGACACGGGCAGAGGAAACAGGTGCAAAGGCACTGTGGTAGGCATAGGCTGGGAGCTTTAGGAGAGAAGTGACAGGTCAGCCTCAAAGAATGGGTAAAATGACATTTCAGGGAAGTAAAATGGCTTATGCAAAGGCACAGAAGTGGGAAAGCATGAACTGCATTCAGCTGGAAGCAAGCACAGCTTTGAATCAAGGACTGGTAAAACCTGAAATTCCAAAGATAAGATGAGCATAGATTATTTCTGGAGAGCCTGGCACCAGGCTGTGGCTATGGAGTGTATTCTATGAGCAGGGAGCACTGCAGGTTTTATCAAGTCTCTGACTTGATAAGAAGGTGCTTTAGCAAGATTTCTCTGGCCTTAGTGGGAACTATTTTTGCCTTTGACAAACAAATACTCCTCTGTGCTTCTGTTCCTGATATTTCCTGATAAATATTCATCTTCATGCCTGGGTTTCTTGTAAGAGGCTGGGCTATAAAATAGTTTGAAGTAGGGATGGCAATATAATTTGTGGGGTCCTGTGCAAAATGAAAACGTAGGGCCCTTTGTTCAAAATGCAGTTTATAAGCTTTTTCCTTTTTCAGCCATCTCTGACTTGTCATGGTGTTTTGTTATTATTTAAAATGAAATAACTCCCTCAAACATAAGGATACATGCCAGGCAAGTGCAGACCCTCCCAGGCACCAGATGCCTTCCCCTCGACCCAACCCTCTGGCACCCACACCCAGCACCCACAGCAGGGGAAGTCAGCAGTGGGGCCTGGGGGTGGGGGGAGCAGGAGAGCAGGAGGCCAACAGTCCATCTCACAGAGGCAGGCTGGTAGAACCACATGTGAGCAGAGGCTCCAAGCCTCCGGTGCATGCTCCATCATTCCATCCTTCCTTACAAAACAGAAATTCAAAGATAAAACATTTAAGGATTCCAAGATGCTGATTGCATCCTTCTGCTTGTGGGGCCTTGTCAGAGGGCCGTGGTGGCATGCCCAGGAAACCCATCCCTGATTGAAGCCTGAGGAGAGGGTAACTGCATCTCAGTATATAGATTTGTTTCCCTCAGAACTTAAACTCAGTGAGCTACTGACCTTCAGAAACATATGTGCTACCATAGTTTTATAAGATGATGGTGTATGTGTGTGTCAGGGGGACTGGGTGAAGCGTACATATTTCTTCAACTTCCTGCGAATCTACAATTATTTGGGAATAAAAAGTATGTACAAAAAGCCTTCACACATGCTAGTTTTCTGAAGGAAAGAAGGAGGGAGGAAGGAGTCTAAGAGCCAGATTGAGAGGATAAACTGAGAGAATGGTCAGGCTCACATGCCAAAGGTGAAGGACTAACCAGCACGTTTCTGACCACATTTATGCTATTCAAATCCACTAAATGATCATTTACTAATTGCTCACCATATACAAGGAATGCACTGCTCTTGGCTCTCTGGCATTACAATTCAAGACAATTGTATTTTATGCAAGGAATGTTTTCCCAACAGTGGATGGAATCCAAGACTAGTCTTGACAGACAATGGCAGGTATTTCTAATTACCAGCGAAAGAAGCACTACCTTGTGGCAACAGAGTAAACAGGGTGCACTTGGTTCACAAGTTTTGAAATTCTTGTTGATTTTTTTAATTTGGGAGTATTTACCTTATTTGTGATTTTGTGCCTGATGTTTACATAATACTATTCAAAATTTGCATAATCCACATTGGCCTGAAAGGATCTACACAGATCCAAAAGGGATATTGTTGGAATTTAAAATATATATAACTTTCATATAATATATATATAATATATAAAAGAGCATCTAGCACAATCTTTGGAACAAATGGGAAGAAAATTAAAGAGACCCAATCTTATTGCTGTTATATTCAATAATATTTCCAATAAATCACAGTCTCCAATTCCAAGAATAGTATCTCTAAGCTACAAAACTGGGGCAGGTTTCATTTTTTTTTATCTGTAGAAGTAGAATAAAAGTAGAGCTCATAGAGTTAAAGCATTTTATAAGAAAATACCATTTAGCACTGAGGTTCTAAAGTTTTTTCCACTGAAGAGAACATTAATACCTAGTCAATTCTGCTTCTGTGCAAAAGTGGAACAGAGTAACAAATTAAACCAACGTATTATCCCAAAGCTTTGGTCTAGTCAGCGGTTAGAATACCTCTTCCATTATGTTATTTTTCTTTGCCCACATCATAGGGGAAGGATGACTAATCAATGAGATCTCTGAATTAAAGGCAAGCAGTAGCAAAAGCACTCTGCAGGATCATTCCCTAAATTGAGATAAATAGCCCATAGTGTCGTTCACTCCTGGGTGACAGCTAGTGAGTGAGGGACCCCCGAAGCAGCAGAGCCAGGACAGAGCACCAGAGTTCAGAGCATGCAGCACCATCTTCATGGCCACCCTTTGGCTCTAGCCCTTGTCTGTCCTGAGTAGCATGTCCTACAGGGCCAATCCTCTATCTTGGTGGGGCCTCAAGGATTGAGAAAAGGCCAAAGCCACCAGACAAGCGTGCTTCACACAATTCCAGGGAGGAGAAAATAGAACTAGGAAAACTTGTCTCTGAAGAGGTTATATCATAGCTGTGAAGAAACACAGCAGAACACACTTATCCCAACAGAAACTGGTGCTGGATACCAGGACTATGGTCTCCTTGACAGTTGTCTGCTTTGATCATTGTGTGTTTAACTGAGTACTTCCTCTGGATTCAGCCCTGTCTTGGCTAATATCTGGGGAAAAACACAATCCCTGCTCAGATGGAGCTTGAATCTACCTGGGTCCATAAGACGCATATGAAATAGTCTTTTGAACAAGAGATTAAGAGTACTAGCTCTGGGTCTCTCAGACTGGGATCCAGTCTCAGTCCTGCTAACTTGCTACCTGGATGGACCCAGGTAATTCAGTGAGCTTTTCCAAACCTTTCTCCTGAACTCTAAGACGAGGATAACAATAGCCCTGACCTCCCAAGGTGAATGTGAGCATGGGACATAGTAAATCTGGCCTTTATGGAATAAATCTCATTTCATTGAGATAGTCTCATGCTGTCATTCAGTAAGTCTTGGTTCACTTCCTGGATTTACCACCTATTACCTACATTTCCTTGGTCAAATTACTTAACCTCACTTGTCCCCATTTCCTGGTTTGTAGAATGGGGATAATGCAACCCTCACAGTAGATTGTTTTAGAACTTTGCCAAAATCAACAAGGAGTATTAATACAATCCTTTCAGATGGGAAGAATCAGGGCCGGTATGCTGCCATTTTATTCTTCACACAAGATAAGGCCAAATGACATTCAGAAGTCATCTACATTATTTTTAACAGTATGTTGGTAAAATTTCTTTTCCCTCTTCCAAAGTTCTGAACCATTTAGATTTCTTTGGTTGGACAGAAAGGAGTTTGTTAAAAACTCCCAGTCAACTCTGTGGTTTCACAATGGATCTCAGAATGGGCTGTCTCAATCAAGGCAGGTTCAATGGGAAGATTTCCATTATTTATTAGAAATACTAAATCAGCAGGCAACTATAATTTTTAGATACACAGAGACATTTCTCACAGGACATATTACATGTCCTCTCCTCCCAATATGTATCTGTTATTTATCTACCAAGAAGGGGGTACCCTGGTCTTGTGGTGTCTACTTAAGAACAAGAGACCATAGGGGCGCCTGTGTGGCTCAGTTGGTTAAGTGACTGCCTTCGGCTCAGGTCATGATCCTGGAGTCCCGGGATCGAGTCCCACGTCGGGCTCCCTGCTCAGCAGGGAGTCTGCCTCTCTCTCTGACCCTCCCCCCTCTCATGCTCTCTATCTCATTCTCTCTCTCAAATAAATAAATAAAATCTTAAAAAAAAAAAAAGAACAAGAGACCATAGTTCTGATTTGCTAATCTCATTTGGTTCCTCAAAGAAAGAAGAAAATTTTTAATTATATAGTGAGTGTGAGAGGAATAAATAACCCCATACATAGAGTATGTAACAAAAAAAACTCCTAAATGAGATGATTAAACGATTAAAAATATATAGCATAGGGCCTGGTTCACCATAAGAACTCGATCTCAATAAATATTAGTGTGCACACACACACACACACACACCCCCAAATGAGGCACTATATAGTTTAGCCCTCGATGATATGGCACAGGCAGGCTTTGCAGGGAGAGAGAGAGAATGGTGATGGCTGCAAGAGATAAAAAGACTTCATGAAGGGAGAGGAATTTGAGGTTGGCTAGAATATGAACAAGAAGAGGAGAGACAGGAGGACACGAATGGTGAGAGAAACTGAGTGCGGGCAGAGAAGGAATGAGGGGGGTGTGTTCCCGGGATGGACACTGAGGACGATTAATTGAATTGATAGACATGGTGGGACAGGTTATAGAGGGGATTGGGAATCAGCAGGAAAGACTTGATGGGATTTTTTTAAAAGATTTTATTTATTTATTGAGAAAGAGAGAAAGCGTGAGTCAGGGGGCTGGGGTAGAAGGGGAGGGAGAAGCAGACTCCCTGTTGAGCAGGGAGCCCGAGGTGGGGCTCGATCCCAGGACCCTGAGATCATGACCTGAGCCAAAGGCAGACACTTAACCAACTGAGCCACCCAGGCATCCCTTGACTGGATATTTTTGATTTGTTCATGAGTCTATCAATCTGGGTCCAGTCAGGAGACAGAAATAACACAGTGTATTAGTCAGGGAAACATTGTGTGTGTGTGTGTGTGTGTGTGTAACACTCAGAGAGAGATTTTAAGGAACTGGCTCATTGTAAGGGCTGGCAAGCCTGAATTGTACAAGGCAATCCAGCAGGCTGGAGACCGAGGGAAGAGTGGATTTTGCAGTGGGAGTCTAAAGGCAGTCTGGAAGCAAAATTCCTTCTTCCTCTGGAAGACCTCCGTCTTTTTACCTGGAGGCCTTCAACTGATTGGATGAGGCCCACTCACATCATGGAGGGTAATCTGCTTTACTCCAAGTCTACTCCTTTAAATGTTAATCATATCTAAAAAAATACATCACAGTGGGGCATCTGGGTGGCTCAGTCGGTTAAGCGTCTGCCTTCGGTTCAGGTCATGATCCCAGGGTCCTGGGATCGAGCCCCGCATCGGGCTCCCTGCTCAGCGGGAAGCCTGCTTCTCCCTCTTCCACTCCCCCTGCTTGTGTTCCCTCTCTTGCTGTGTCTCTCTCTGTCAAATAAATAAATAAAATCTTTAAAAAAATACATCACAGCAACATCTAGAATGGTGTTTAACCCTATGTCTAGGCACCATAGCCTAGCCAATTTGACATATAAAATAAGTCATCGCACACAGTAATTTAAACAGAGGAAGTTTAACATAAAGAACTATTAATCAATGATAGGAAGGATATTATAAAGATAAAAGAGAGAACTCTGAAAGTATCTTCATGTAAGGAGAGAGAGTACTCAAGGAAGCATAAACTTGGAAACAGGAGGTCAGGCCTCATTGGAGAATGTTGGTTGATGGAAGATTTTGCTGGGTTGGCAGGGCTGGGCTGGTCCACGTCTCTGGGTAGCAGAAACCACCGCTGGGGCTCAGGTGAGCCAAGGCTACTGGACAGGTATGCAGGAAGTCGGGAGTATTGAGGGTGCTGAGCACTGCTGCAGGTGTGAGGCCCGGAGAGCTTGGTGTCTGCATTGGAACGGCTACAGCAACAAATGTTCAGGGCACAGGTGAGCTGAGGATGAGGCTCGGGCTTGCAGAGTGAGTTGGGTACATAGATGATGCTGGAGTGTCACTGTGGGTGCTGCTGAAACTGGGAGGTGGAGAGGTCTCCCTCTCTAATAACCTAGTATACTTTAAGTACCTTGTAGGCACAGGGGGTCTGTTTCCTACCTGTCCAGCTGCACAGGGCTGAGGAGAGGGTGTACAGAGCAGAAACCTGAGCCAGCACACAGGCCTCAGCGTGTGGGGCTCCCCACTATGCCGCCAATACCCAAGCTGAAAGCTGGGGAACCCCGGGGAAGCTGTATCCTACAAGCACTTAGCACCGGAAGAAACCTCTAGGGCTGAGGAATAGGGAAAAAAAATGCAGCACCGCCCACAGGAACTAGGAGGAAGAACCCTTCTTCCTGCAATGCCCCTCCAGAACTATGTACTGGCAAAGTTTAATTTCACGCCAGCTGGCAAAGGAAAAATATTATAATTTTTATTTATGTTTAATATTAATATTAAAATATTAAGGTCCCAGATCCATTTTCACGAACCAGACAACGAAGGACAAATCTGGAGCTGAGAGGCAATAAATTGGTAATGAGTACCATGGGAAATGCAACAGAAGCGGACCTTGGGTGAGTGGTATCAGGCAGTTCAAATTACCTTGTCCAGACTGGACCGGCACTGGGAACCCGAACCAGGAGCCTGCTGTAACGACAGAGGCATGAGATGCCAAGCCCCTGGACCAAAGTGCTATCACTAGAAATGAAATATAAGGTTGGGATGAAATATTTCAAAGGAAAAACAGAATTCTTGCTTTAGGTGATCACCCTACTTTAGTCTGTTCAGGCTACTATAACAAAAATACCGTAAATTGGGTGCCTTAAACCACAAACATTGATTCCTCAGTTTTGGAGACTGGGAAGTCTAAGATCAAGGCTCTGGCAGATTTGGTGTCTAGTGTAGATCTGCCTCCTGATTCATAGATGGCTGTCTCTTGTGTGTGTCCTCACATGGCAGAAGGGGCAATGCAGCTCTCTGGAGTGTCGGAAAAAACTCCAGCGTATGAATCCCATTCATGAGGGGTCTATCCTCATGATCCAATCACTTCCCAAAGGCCCCACCTCCTATCACCATCACACTGGAGGTTAGAATTTCAACATATGAATTTGGGGGAGGACACAACCATTTAGTCCATAATACACCCTAACTTACGAAAGCAGGGGAGATCTGCAAAGAGATTAGAGAAAGAGAACTACTTTGCCTCTACTCTGAAGGGCTGAGTATGCTATTGTGTGTCTGGATAAACATCTGAATCCACTGAGAACCAGAACACTCCCTCTCAGAAGAACTGGGTAACCCCTTTCATAATGAGAGTCAGAATAGGGCAGAAGGAGGCAGGCAAAAAACCATGAGTAACAATGGGCACGTTGGGTTTGGGAATCCCGGGACCTAAGAACATGGCCAGAAAAGGGGCCTAGGAATTGTTGTCAAGAATGAGACTGGCTGAAGACCAGCAAATCAGTCTAAGGCTAATAAAGTCCATGGTGGGTCTTTGTGCCTAGAACGAAGTCTGGCAGAAGGTACAGTCAGTAAGCACTGGAGGAAGGAAGGGAGAGAGAGAGAGGGTAGTAAGAAGAAAGAAATTCATTAAAGCTGGGATGTTAATCCAGGCATGACTGGGCCAAAAGGCAGCTGCCTCAAGACATGATCACAGAGGAAGGCAGAGCCATTAGTAAGTGCCTGGCTCATGCAACAGACAGCCTCTATCTGTGGGCTGTGGGAGATTCTAGGTCTAAGTACAACCAGAAGCAAATATGAATTTGCAAATATGAATTTGCAAAAATGAATCCTCCGAATCTCTGAGTAAGGGGTAGATTAACAGGAATCCAGGCACCGGAGCCAGCGACTGAGATCATCACAACTCCTTTCCAAGATAAGACAGTAACATCACCCAGACTCCCTCCCCTTCTCCCCTCTGCCTTCTTCCTCTGCTCCAGTCTCATCCCCATCCCTACCTGTGCCCCAGCCCAGCCCAGCCAAGCCCAACCCAGCCCTCCTTTCAGTGACAACCACTGCTGGTTCTGGAGCAGAACGTTCCTCTTACAGAGTCCAGAGTCCTAGGGATATTGTAGTGACAATTCCTTTGCACTTCAACTGAAAATGGACCCCAGATGTGGGAAGGAAGAAACCTCATTGTTATGTGCACTTTACATAGATGATCTCGCCTTATTCTTACAAAGGCAGATGCTGGGAGGAGCCTGGATGGCTCAGATGGTTAAGCGTCTGCCTTCGGCTCAGGTCATGATCTCAGGGTTCTGGGATCGAGCCCCACATCGGGCTCCCTGCCCAGCAGGGAGTCTGCTTCTCCTTCTCCCTCTGCCCCTCCAAACTACCCCCACTCCTGCTCATGCTCTCTCTCTCAAATAAATAAAATCTTTTTAAAAAGTAAATAAATAAATTAAAAAAGAAAGGAATCTTGGTTAACAAGTTTTCCAGTTCTTACTCCCCACTTTCATCAAATTTCTATATAATCATGAAAGTTAACAAAAAATAAATAAATAAAAATAATGAAAGTTAACATTTATACATCGCTTATGAAATGCCTGGTAGTGTTCTGAACAGTTTACCTATGTATTAACTAAATCTTGTTTCATAAGGAAACTGAAGCACAGAGTTTTAAGTAAGTTGCCCAAGGCCACAGACGTGAGGCTTCAAACCCAGCTTGTCTGGCTCTAGAATCCACCTCCAAACCAAAAATACACCAAATTCAGAGGGAAAGCTTGTAGGACAAACATTCAGTGGCAGAGCCTAAGATGTAGACTATCTTGGTTTTACAGTTCACCTGGTAACTTCTTGACAACTTTGGAAAGGTCATGAGGATAACTCAGATTAACTTCTTCCCAGTCTTGCTGTTTTGACTGGGTGGTAGTTGCTATGCTCTCAAGGACAGTTTAGGAGCCAAGGAAAATGGTGACAAATGGGACATGTGCTTGAGGCCAGAGGCATCTCTCCAAAGCTGTAAAGCCTGGGCAGCTCGGACTCCAATATCACTGCCACCCCTCCACCTCACTAACTTCTCCGCAGGAAGCCTGTCTGTCTGGGAGCAGCGTGACTCGTAGGTCTGTGTGCACATCAACTCCTCCAGCCCCCAAAGCCGCCTGTGCCTCCTGGAGCCAGGAATCTCCCTGGTGCCAGGAAACAACATGATGCTGCCAGCATGTTTTTATCATTCCTAAAGCATGGTTCCCCACTCCAGGCGAACTGAAAAGAAAAGCACAAAATCCCGAGTTTGCAGCCAGTTACCTCTGCTGCTGTTGGTGGCAGCCAGGCACTATAAAAGGAGGGAAAGAGCAGTAACCATACTTCTAGTTGGACAAGAGTTGCTGCAACTCCGGGGAAGAAAATTGTCATCATCTCAATTTCTTGATAAAAGTGAAACGAGAAATGTTAAATTCACAAAGCGTTGACAGGGAACTCAGTACCATCCACAAACAAGAGTTTGACTTGTATGCTCTCTTCACCTTCTGTCCTCTGTTCTTCATCCATGCTTTCTTGCCTACTTGGAGGGAAAAAAAGGAAAGTATAAATAAACAAATACATACATGTATGTAATAATGTTGAGTGGTGTCGTGAGGGGAGTGTAGCCCCTAGGGTCAAGACTTCCATTTAATCAAGGACCAAGATAGCAAATGTCACTACAGGGAAAGCCCCCTTGTGCCTTTCCTTCTTACCTTGGCAGGCTTTGCCACCCTCTGGATCCAATCAGCTATGACATGGACAGAGGCTCACAGCTATCCGAGAGTGATGGTTTTCAGACACCAGTGAGGAGGGGATGCCTCCAAACTGTTGTCTACAGATAAAAAAAAAAAAAGGCTCTGGTCATCATTACTGAGGCTCTGAGAGACACTCTTCAATTCTGCTTCAATCTGCTAGCTTTAAATATAGCTCTCTAGATGTATATTTTATGTACCTTTCATGTGCTGTTCTGCTTTAGGACATGCTTTCTTTCCCTCTAAATATATTTTGGCTCTGTTTTCCCCACTGAGAATTAGCTCTTTTTCATGGCTAAAGATGCCTTTCTCCTCCTTCTGAGTTTGTAGATTTTCATGGCTGCACCTTCAGATAAAGTGAAATATGCTGGTATAGTGTCCCCACATTTTCTCTCTCCTTAGACAAAGAGGCACAACCACAAAATATTTCTACCAAGCTGAAACCAAAATTTGGACCAAAGCAAATAACTAAAAACCTCTGTAGGTAATTGTATTTTACTAGAGATAGCCCAAGTTGCAGACAGATACAAATGTCCTTGTCTGTATTTTTTATAGAAATAATTTAATTTAGAAATAGATTCACTCTGGGTTGGGTTTTGTCATTATTATTAATTACTATTTCCCTTTTCTGAGCAGTCTGACCTTCGGGATTATTTCCATAGAAGTCTTATTTCCATGATAGGCAATGTCAACAGTATCCAAGGCCACCAAGGCCCAAGTTCCTTTATTCCCAGTCGATAGCTTCTGGACCTCACTAAACAATTCCGTTGTATTGTTCTTTTCTTTTTTTATAATTTTTTTAAAGATTTTTTATTTATTTGACAGAGAGAGACACAGCGAGAGAGGGAACACAAGCAGGGGCAGAGGCAGAGGGAGAAGCAGGCTTCCCGCTGAGCAGGGAGCCTGATGCAGGGCTCGATCCCAGGACTCTGGGATCATGACCTGAGCCAAAGGCAGACGCTTAAGGACTGAGCCACCCAGGCGCACCCTCCCTCCCCCACCTTAGTATTGTTCTATTCAGCATCTCTTCTATTTTACTCAATCTTGCACACACAAAGCAGCTGGATCTCTGTTTTGGCTCAGGAAGAGAAAAATGAAGCTAGAGCCTTTCCATGCCTTGGAAAGGAGAATATAAAGTTGTGGGGAAACGGGTCTTAAAGAAATCTTTATTGTTTTCAATACTGACATAAGTGAGACTTTTGCCAGAGCCAGAGGGAAGGAATCAAACAGAACCCATTTAAGAATTAAACTGAGGATTGAGTTTTGCTTAAGGGAAGAGATGATGATCCCAAGGGCATGGCAGTAAGACAAAATGGGGTTCTAGTTGTTCTTTATCCCAAAAAAACATTTGATCAGGGAGTATGGAACTACAGACCAAGCACTGTTAGGATCAGACTAAAAGGAGAACATTTTCCAAACCCTGTATCTCCATAAGAGTGGAGTTTAAAGGTTCTTGGATGGTGAAACTGAGAGAAAAGAGTAAGACGAATAAGCACAGCTGCAAGAGTCCCCACACCCACTACACAGGCTCTGTGTCTATGGTCTTATTGTAGCTGCTCCCAGGGCCACAGCAGGCTCATAATCATGGGCAATGAGGCAGCCACTGAGATTAGTCAAATGGAATCTGGGCCATGATAGAGGCCATGTAAGAGACAGTAGCATTCATTTTTTTTAATCTAGTCCATTCATCAATCATTCATTCTTCTCACAAAGCTGATACTTGAGCAGAGGAAAAACAGCCTCATAAGTGACTTTAGGTACTGTTCTTTGTGGGGTGTCACATGCCATACAAGGGTAGTCCTTTACATTCTCCTACAGCAAAGGACGTGGAGAACATGGTAGCTCTTGAGTAACCTAATGGTACTAATACTGAGAGACCAACATATCATCTTATCTATATAATGGGCCCAAAGGAAAGCAAACCCAGTGAACGTTTGCTCTTAGTAAATGAGCACATCGCTCACTTCTCAAGAGAATAAAATTCTCAGCTTTATGTTTCCCCATTTCTTTTTGTAGTTTGCAATCCTCCTGAGAAAATGATATAAATAAATAGCCATTATTTATAGGCATGTAAAGCCTTTATCCTTATTAAAGCAAATGAAAATATATTCTTCTGGTTTCTAATGTCATAGTATTGACCATGTACAATTATTACAAAATGTGCTACTTTTCTTATATTTACTAAAACAGATCAAAATTCTGCATTTCTGTCTCTATTCCAGAAAAGTTGATGGCTTCAGGAGACACTCTGTCTCCTAAAATGTTGAATACTACAGCCTTCAAGTGCTGATGCTAAGATCCAGCAGTCTCCCCAATTTCCATGGCCCAAGAAGCCAAACACATGGGAGATATAGTGTAGAAGACAGAGCGAGAAGACCAGTGTTTAAGTTCTGTTTCTGTCTATGTAACCATGGGATACATCACTGAAACTTAGTTTCTTCCTCTGGAAAATGGGGATAACATTGGCTTCCTATTTTATAGAATAGTCATAAAAAATAAAAAAGACAGAGCCCATGGAAATGTTTTATAAACTAAAGTGCCATACAACTCTGAGATATTATTTTTAGTCGAAGAATATTCTTACATCCATCTACCCGTAAGTGGCAAGAAAATTTTTGCATAT
This sequence comes from Neomonachus schauinslandi, assembly GCF_002201575.2. Lineage (NCBI taxonomy): Eukaryota > Metazoa > Chordata > Mammalia > Carnivora > Phocidae > Neomonachus > Neomonachus schauinslandi. The sequence goes on along the minus strand of NC_058409.1, from coordinate 77,373,605 downwards.
GCATTTACATGCACACATATACACATATGTATTCACATGTGCCCACACATGTGCATTCATGTACACACATGTATTTACACCCACGTGTTTATGTGCACACATGTGTATATGCACACATACATGTATTGGGGGTGGGGCAAGAGGGTCCATAGTTTTCATCTGCATCTCAAAGAAAGTCATTACCTAAAATTGGTTAAGAAGCTCTGGTCAGGATGATGTTCCACACCATCAGGCATCAGAAATATGCAATTTAAAATCACCAGGAGATTCTACTAAATGCCTAGTAGGACAGCAGCTTTATCAACAAGACAAGCACTATAGAGCGTTGGTGAGGGTGTAGAGAATCTAGAACACTCAGACACTACTGGTGGGAATGTAAAATGGTATAGCTACTTTGGAAAACGGTTTGGCAGTTTCTTGTAAAGTTAAAGATAAACTTACCATATGGCCCAGCGATTTCACTCTTAGTAATCTACCAAAGAGAATGAAAACATGTGCCCAGATGAAGACCTATGCACAAATGTTTATAGTAGCATTATTCAGAATAGACCAAAATTGAACGAAAAATCTCCATTATCTTGTAAATAGATGAACTAAATGATGCATATCCATGTAACAGAATATAGCTAAAAAATCAAAAGGAATGAAGAACTAGTAAGTGCTACAACATGGATGAAACTTGAAAATATTACCTTAAGTAAAAAAAGCTAATCACAAAGACCAGAGTGTATGATGCTACTTACATGAAGTGTCCGGAAATGGCAAATTAATAGGAACAGAAAACAGATGTGTGATTGCCTGTGCTTGGAGGAGCAAGGGTGACAATTGATTACAAATGGGCTCAAAGAAAATTTGGAGGTTGATGGAAAAGTTCTAAAACTAGATGGTGGCAATGGATTCACAACTCTGTACACTGACTAAAACAATCACTGATTTGTACCCATACAGTTAGTGACTTCATGGTATATGAGTTAAACCTCAATATAGCTGTTTTTAGAAAAGACATGAATAATGGACAGGATGTTTTGAGAGGTCATTGTAAAATAAATGTAACAAAATATTTACCTGTAAAATTATTTTAGTCTTGCATACATAGATGGTATTTTAAAATACTGTCATTTAAAGAGAAGTATTCTTTATTCTTTCTGTGCTGCGGTTTCCCGATCTATAAAATAGAGACGATAAAAGCAACTACCTCATGAGCATTTGCCAAGAAAAACCAATTAATAGATGTGCACAATTTAGAAGAGGGCCTGCCACGATAAGCATGCTCACTGTAAACACTAACTAGAGATCTCAGGTCACTATCAACCACATATATTTTGTAAAATAAGTTTCTTTTAATGTTGTTTTTTTTCTCATGGGAAAAATGGGCGTTAATAATTAATTATACTTTCCCAAGGTGGCATAAATAAAATTCATATTATTAGAGGCTATTCAAAAGGGATGTGGAAAAATATCATAGCTAGAAATTTGGAGTTCTGTGGAATATATTATGGAGAACATAATCAGCAAAAGCTCATTTGGGTTATATTTTCATTTCAGAACACACAGTCAATTCAAAAAAATAACCTTAGTCCTCCTTCCCTCACTCACTTTCTCCTTACCTGCCTCATTGCAGTGCCCATGCTGAACCTCTGACTTATCAATTACAGGATGAAGGAAAATGCCCGCCTCTGGAAATAATAAAATTAGAAGGTGCAGAAGTTGGCACTGATAGCAGTTTGGGAAAACCATTTGTGTTTAACTGTGTGCCTCAGTCTGGAAATAGAACGTTTTGCTTCTGTGCAACCTCAAACCAAGAAATGAAAAGGTAATTCATTAATTTTTGATCTTACGAGTTTCAACTTGGGTGGAGGAATGCTTCTTCAATAGCAGTCTTATAGATTCGGGGGATTGGAAGTAGAGGAGGGAACAGCAAATTCACAGCATGAGTCAATCAACTTTTTCTGAAGAATGAGAAGTTTGGTACTTCATTATTCCCCCAATTTTTTTCTAACAATTTCTAAAGAACAGAAACATCTTCTCCTAACTCATTTACTTTAGATCTCCACATTTTCTAAAAAAGCTTAGTACTGTCACGGTTCATATCTAGCTTCCCAAAGTTATCAGATTTACATATTTTAGGCTAATCGGATGGATAGTCCCAAGTATAAACATAACGCAGTAGGGTTGCAATTTAGCACACTACAGGGAGATGAGCAAAATAAATAATAATAATGTAGTTTTGAATGAAAGACATTTTTAAGCATACAACCCAACTGGAGGGGTAGAAGTATGCAGGCTTTCTAAGAGGGTAGCCTACAAACTCTAAGCATTTAGTGGCTTATGATCATTACTCAGTGTATCACCCCAAGGGAATGGAGATCATTGGTCAATCCAGTGAGCCAAAGTGAAAATTTCAGTGTAAGTGTTGCTGATTTAGGGTGAAGGTAGGATGGAGTAAGGAAGAATGACAAAAAGGTAAGAGGTCAACAGTGTTTGGTGTCAATGGCATGTCTCTTCAAGAGGATTTAGACTCGGGGTGCCTGGGTGGCTCAGATGGTTAAGCGTCTGCCTTCGGCTCAGGTCATGATCTCAGGGTCCTGGGATCGAGTCCCGCATCGGGCTCCCTGCTCCTTGGGATCCTGCTTCTCCCTCTGCCTCTCTCTTTCTCTCTCTCTCTGTCTCTCATGAATAAATAAATAAAATCTTTAAAAAAAAAAAAGAGGATTTAGACTCAGCTCGAATTTTAAAGAGAGGCCTAGGTCTGAAACCTCTTAGGCAAAAAATATACTTTTCCTATTTTTGGAACATTATTTATTCAAATGCATGCTGCTTTAAAGGACAGATAGGGAAATATGATAATAGTAACTTGATTGTATTTAATTCATGGACAAAGTATTTGTTGGTTAGCGAATGTGTCCAAGACACCGTTTTAAGTTCTCCACAGACTATTAGTATGTTTAAATCCTAATTCTTGCCTTCAAACAAGCTCTGAACCAAGAAGACAGGGCATTTAGTTGAATATTTATAATGCGAAATAGAAATTGAGAAGTGCTATCGGAGAAGACAAAATGGCCTAGGAATTATGGGTAGGGAGTGAGGATCTCTCGAGTTAGGGATGAAGGAGGAGTTGATGAAGGGGGTGGCAGAGTATCAGACAAGCCTGCAAAAGAAGAAATGTACCAGCGAGGGCAGATGGAATAAATCAAACTTTGGGGAGGAGAGCAAGCAGTAGGGTTTGATTGAAAGTTACAGGGTTTAAAAGAAAATTGAAAAAGATTGGCAAATGAGGTGGGGTGGATAGGCTGGTACTTGGCTAAGGAGACAAGACTAAGAAAATGCAGTCCTCAATTAGGGGCACTAATGATGCACTAAAGGTGGCCTGTCCAAGGAACACTTGGGGAGGGAGCTCTGTTCAAGGAACACTTGGGGAGGGAGCTCAGGACAGTGACTTTTGGCCAGTCTTTCCATATTGTAATAGCCTGTGCATTCCAGTTATTAACACCAATTGTTATTAGCCCTGCTGGTGGTAATAAATTCACGTACCTCGGTAAAATAAAGAGTGAATGAATTTTCTCTTAGGCACTAATTAAACTATAGTAAAGGAGAAGGATAACAATAATTTATTTTAAATATGCCTGCTGGGGGTGGGATTTTGCCCTCTAATAATGCCAATTTTGTAAGAACGTGTGGCCTTTCAACCATGATCTTCAAGCAGTGAAATATCTCCGAGCCTCAGGACTGTTCTGTCTGGAAGATGGGTTTCCAGGGAGAACAGCAAGCCCCTCCAAACGATACTTTATCCAGCCCCCAAAGGAGAGTGCCTCTCATCTGACTGTCTTTCAGGTGGCTCGAGGCAATGGACAAAGCAACCCATCCTGTTCGCCAGGTAAGGTGTCCGTGATATTAATCTCTGCCTCTATTCTGCTTTTCTCTCAGAGGGGGAAAGGATCAAGTCAGATGTCATGCAGTTCACCCTGGGACTTCTCAGATCTCTAAAAGCTGGGAAAGAGGATTTTAAGTTAACAGGGTTTTCTATTCAGATTCTATGACGGAACTTGCATTCCTGCTGTTCTTTTTATTTTCACGGATTTGTGTGACATTTCTCTCAGTGAACTCACTGGGCAGTCACAAATTGGGGTGGGATTTCCGTTTCGCACAGAGCAGTCCAGGAGGTTAAACTACTGCTTCTGTTTTCTTTTCATTCCCTAAGTACAAGATCTCAGCGATGTCTTGGCATAGTGCTGTTGGCTGAGCAGCTTATTAGAAAATGAATGTCTTATGTTCAGAAATGCAGTGGTTTATGTTCATATCCTTGTTTTGGATACATACTAGCCCACCTTTCACTGTTCCTACCTGTTCACAACTCCCAGTCTTGAAGCAATATACTTTTTAATTTAGGCTTGACCTATAAAGTGATAGATAACTTCATAACATCAACAGGTGAGTCATCACTTTAGCCCTTAAGACATTTGATACCCCCCTTTCTGAGCTAATGCTATCACCTGGCTGGGGTGGGGGGAATTGCTTTAATACCCAATTATTTCATTTTTATGCTATGTACAAGATTTCTAATAAGGTTATATATTTCCTTTAAATATGCTCATCTCCTCACAGGCAAAGGTATTTACAATCCATTATCTTCTCTACGTATTCTGGCTCTTGTACATTCAGGAAAATCTGGATTGTTTGAGCTTACATGTACTGCCCTGTGTCCTATAACTGTCCTTTCTGAACAATCACTGGCATCATCACATGACAAACAGCAGGACTTGTGTTTCATTTTACCTGGAACACAATGCTCGATACACTCATCCATCTCTCCAATGTGTCATCCTAATGAGCCTGATATTTTTAAGAGGGAACTATTCTGCTAATGCACCCTGAGTGTCTATAGCAGAATGAAAAAGGAACACCCAAACTCCCAGCAGGTTTCCACTTCACAGCAAAGAATACAGTCAGCTCTGCTTCCTGAAATCTTCCGCACTGCCCTGTTAAAACTAAAGAGCAAAAATGAAACCAAATAAAGAAGGCCTGGCCAGCACCTGGCAGGTCATTATGATAAAGAGATGAAGCACTCTGTCCCATGCCTCAGGTCAAGTTACAGGGGAAAGCCTGCCTCTCAGGCCTGTGGACAGAGGGCTGCCTCCCAGAAGATCTTGATTTATCATGGCCTTCCACATCCCTGACCATGAGAGCCTAAGGCCAAATCTGGCCTGGGCACTGAACTTGGACCTTGGCACAAATGGGAGTTCTAAAGTGAAGCATGAACCACGGGCTGCTATTAGACACAGTAGACATGCCAGAACAGGGACAGGGCTAGGAGGACACTCCCAATGGTCAGTGACACAGCACACTGGGACCAGCATTTATGGACAAGGCCATTAGACATAGTCTTTGCTGAGGTGCCCATTTCCACTTTCTTTCTATATACCACTGATATTCTTTTGGTTTCCTCACACTCGAATAGAAAGCAAAAAGAAAGGACGTCTATGGACATGGAAAGGAAGAAGTTCTCTATAGCCACAGAATAAATTCAGGTTTTCTGGCTAGTTGCTCAAGTATTAGACTGACTTAAGCAATAGAATCACTTAGGGCAGTGCCTTCTCTGAAGTCAAATAGCCTTTGTGCTGGTATCATTGGCTCTGGGAGTCAATGACCAATGGCACAGGATGACCACTCAGATGATCCCTTTGTGCTACACCTGCAGACCCATGTCTGGGAAGACGTTACTCTGCACAACAGTAGCCTCCCACCCCTGGCTATCAAGAACCCGGAGTGCCTGGGCCTTTTGCACCAACTGGACAGAAGCACAGATGTGTGGGTCCAGCGCTACTGCATTCTGAAGGATGGCTGCTTGTACTTCTATGCTGGCATTCGCTCTACTCAGGCCTCAGGTATGGACTCAACTTTCACTTGAAATAATACTCATTACAATAATAGTTGTAGTGACATCCTAGCTTTATGGACCTTTTTATCAAGCCTTGTACTGTGTGCTTTGCCTAAATTAGTTCATTTATCCTCCAATGAAGAGATACTATTAGTATTCTCCTTTTATATATAAGAAAACTAGCTGGAAAGCCTACTTAACTCGACAAGATCACAAGTAGTAAGCAATGAAGCTTTGATCTAAACACAGCCAAGCTAACTCCGATCCTGTAGATTTAACCCCCCAAAATAAACTCCTTCATTCTTATGGTCACTGATGACATTCAGAATCAATGCCAATATCTTTCTGGGTAGTAACTCTCTTTTCTCAGAGCATTCCTAATGTTGGACAAGTGAGTAACAAAAAGAATATTAACTGTCAATTTTTCTTGGGCAAGTTACTTAACTCCTAGAACTTACTTTCCTCATTTGTAAAATGGAAACAGCTATCTATTTTACGGGACTATAGGAAGATTTTATGAGGTAAATGCTATTAGGGTGACTTAAGCTCTCTATATAAAGCTCTCTCTATACAAAATGTATACATCTTATACATTTATTAAATTATATATTTTAAAAGCTATATGTACAAAATGGGTATGTAAACAATATAATTTAATAATAAAATAATTGTGCCTGATTTTGACAAGAAAGATCATTTATCCTTCTTGTAATTTTTTTTTAAGATTTTATTTTTAAGTATCTCTACACCCAACGTGGGGCTTGAACTCACGGCCCCAAGATCAAGAGTCACATGCTCTACCAACTGAGCCAGCCAGGCACCCCTGGCCTTCTTGTAATTTTTTGACAAAAGAGATTACTGGCATTTTATTTGCAGTTGGATTTTTTTTCACCAAAGGAATAATCCTTAAATAGTTAGTAGTAGTAAATATCCTGGAATCTCAGTCATTTGATTTTTTTTTCTTTTTTAGCATTAATGCTTATGTTTAATTAAGCTAGACAGTCATGCCAAATGGGAAGGAAGTATCTGGTGACCATTTCAGCCTCCTTGGAAAGAACAAAAGAAGCACAAGGCGAATGTCACACTATGTTCCATTTCTTATCACTCAGGATGAACGATACAATGATTCTCTTTCACTTATTCACCTATTTGAGAGCGTTACAACATAACCCAAAATATTATTCAACTGTTAAGAGAGAGCCAGCATCTCTAAGCACTTAGAGAACAGGCTGTTCCTATTCAACTCCAAATCCATAGTTTTAAGTACCTGATACCAGCATGGGAAGGAAAGTAAACAAAACAAACCTCCAAAGCAGTCATGGACTGGGACTTTTATTATAAAATATCACTGCATGGGTGCCTGGGTAGCACAGTCAGTTGAGGGTCCAGCTCTTGGTTTTGGCTCAGGTTGTTATCTCAGGGTCATGGGATCGAGCCCTGAGTCAGGCTCTGTGCTCAGGGCAGAGTCTACTTAAGATTCTCTCCCTTCCTCTCCCTCTGCCCCTCCCCCACGCACAGGGTCTCTCTTTCTTTCTCTCTAAAATAAATAAATAAACAAATGAATAAATAAATAAAATAAGTATCACTGCAAAAGTCTGAATCATTTTAATTACCAAATCAATGGAGCTCATTTTTTAAGAGACTGTTTCCAGAGATAGAAAGGAAATGTTTAGGATTGAATGCTCAGATTACTCCAAACTGAAATACTAACAAAGTGCTTCCAAACTACTGAGGCCCGGAGATTGCTACTGACTCCAAGTTTAAAACAGTAATGACAGCCACTAGGTGGCTTCCCTTATTCTGAAAGGTCAGAGGAGGCCCTCTGGAAAAGGGCTACTAATAAATGGCCTAAAAATAATGACAACAAAAGCAGAGTTACCATTTAGTAAGTGCAGCTTTTGTACTGGTCACTCTGTTAAATGTTTTTACTTATCATTTCATTTAATTTCAATAGCATTCCTATGAGATAGGTTACTTTCCCACCTACCACTTGGGAAACTGATGCTTAGCAAGGTTATATCATTTGCTCATGTTCCCCTGGCTAGTAAATGGTGAAGACAGAATTTGAATCCAGGTAAACTAAGTTACACCAAGAAAAAGAAAAAATAGGCAAGGAGGGAAAAAAATGGAAGTCTTCTTCATATTCAGTTCCTATCATTTCACACATCTTTCCAGAATCTTCCATTGTTCTTTGTTTTCTCCAGAGCACTCTAGAGTTTTATACTTCATCCCAAAACCCTTTTCTCTGGTTTTCTTTTCCATTCCTTGTGTTAAAGTGCCTTGCACTCTAACCCAACACGGTCATGTTCTATCTCCTTAACACACCTCACACTGATCATTTTTCTGACACCGTGTATTTGCTTGTTCTAGTTCCTTCCCCTGGAACAGTCTATACCTACTGATTTCTCAACACTAGTTGTCCAGATTCTACCTGACCTTCAAATGCTTATTCAGTCACCAGCCATGTCTGCTATAAAGCAATCCCAGATAGATGGTCCTAGACAAAGCATCTCCCCTCTCTGGACTTCCACACTTACCCATCTTGTGACACTTATCACCCTCTACCTTGTACGTTACCTCTAGATAGCCATACTCTGGTTTCTCTTCAGATCGCATAAATCTTTTGCCTTTTACCTCTAGATAGCCATCTTATCTCTTCTAAGGGACTATATGCTCCAAAGATGATTCTATATTATGTATTTTTAATGAATGAATGAATGAATGAATGATCAAGTCACCCCGAATGGCCATTATTCCCATGAAGTGTGAGTAGTTTCTCTTCCCCCCACTTAATAGTAGAGAAAGGTTAGAAGATTAGAAAGTCAATTCAAAGGCAAAACCAGAACTCAGGCCACTGGATGCCTAGCCCTTCTGCCATACCACACTCTTTCTAGCCCTAAGAAGTTATCTAATTTCTATCTATTTTTAAATTCCTCTCTTGAAAATATATCATTTTGTGACTAATAAAAATATTTATTCCAAACCCATTCAATCTTACCCAGCTGTACATCTTAAATATTCCTATGTCCACAGGTCCTCAATTTCTAGCTTAAATTATCTCAAATATGGATTAAAAGAACATTTTCTTATTGAAATTCCAAAAGAAAATGTTATATCTAGGCCATGTTCTAAAATAGAGGCCTTTGATTTTACATGACTCTACTCTTTCTTGAATAAAAAATACCACTTGCCTGAGCATGCACCTTCTTCCAGAAAATGCGCTTTCCTGCCGCCTCCTCCTCACTCTCACCCTGACAGCTGCTGGGTCCGGATGGAAGCTCTCCGAGGGTTAACCAGCAGCTCACTCTTCTCTGGCATGAAGGAGGCTGTGCAGGAGCTCTTCTGGAGGGCTTTCCCCTTCCCCAGATTGGAACTGTGAAATGAGGTCTACATCCTTTTTCTAAGAGTCCTTCTCAATCTTCTTGTACATCTTAACTTGTATCACGACCTGAGGCCTGTAGCCAATGATCTGGAACAATGAAACCCAAACTAGGATGGAGGCATACTGCTCGGTGTGTATTGGAGGGGGAAAGTTAACCTGTGTCACTGAATTCTTCCTATGTGTCCAGGACTTAGATAAGCACTTTATGTTCATTATCTAAAACTAATATTGGCAAAACATCCACTGTTATTGCCCCATTATAAGTGAGAAACACAGGCTTAGAGAACTTAACTAACACGCTGATGTGGTCCCCCCCACCCCACCCCCCGGCTGCTCTTAAGTGACAAAATATGAACAAATGCTATCCAAATCCTATGCCCAAACTCTTAGCCATAATGCTAGAGAGAGCACTCCCTGCCGGATATTAATCTTCTTAAAGTAGTACTCAGTGCTGGGTATCTAGTCTCTGGAAATTAGCACACTGACTGCCATAGCCACAGTCCACGCAGTCCCAGTGATTTATCACAAGGACCAGGAGTTCTGAGGACAGACAGCAGAGAAATTTACTGAGAATGGCTGAACCCATGCTGTGCCATGAACGTTACAGGCACTAAAAGAAAGAAATTAATCAATTAATTAAAAATAAAATACTCAGTTTAATGTAATCATTTTTACATGCATGGGATATGAATCTTTATATTCATAAAGATTATACAGAGTTCTAGTACTTATTTTCAGTTCTTTTAGGTGATGCTTAGTGAATGACCTTTGCACTGGTCCGATCTCTACTTCCCCCCTTACTTGTATTGTCCAAGCTCTGCTTGGCTCTTGCATATCCCACCCTTGTTTGGTTCCTTGTTCTCCAGCCCTGTGAAGCAGGTGTTGGTTGCTATTTATAGCATTATTCATCAAACTACAGGTTTTTACCCTGTTACTGAGTCATGCAGTCAACGTAGTAGGTTGTGACAAGTATTTAAAAATACAACAGAATAGAGTTTAATTGCATAGAAAATATCATGGTTCATCCCAGTGTTTCACAAAACTTTTGGGCTAACTGTGTTAAACATGTAGACCTCTGCATTTATTAACGTCTTTGGATCACAGCCAAAAAGGTTGGAAAAACACTCAAGTACCAAAACACTGTCTTTGCATCCATGCTTGCTAAATGGGCAGTTTCATGTTCAGAATCTTGGGGCATTTAAAAAAGGTTCTTTCCTTTCAATTATCTTTGTCCTACATCTACTATATCAGTTGCTTTGTTATTAGGCTCAGGCTTCTGTGGTCACCACTTCACAGAGACATGACCCCCCTGAGCACAGCATCTCAGTTGCCTTCCTGCTTTATTTTCATTTTATTTTGTATTTATTTTATTCCATTGATTTATGTTTTTTTTAAAGATTTGTTTATTTGTTTATTTATTTGAGAGAGAGAGAATGAGAGACAGAGAGCATGAGAGGGAGGAGGGTCAGAGGGAGAAGCAGACGCCCCGCCGAGCAGGGAGCCCGATGCGGGACTCGATCCCGGGACTCCAGGATCATGACCTGAGCTGAAGGCAGTCGCTTAACCAACTGAGCCACCCAGGCGCCCTGATTTATGTTCTTGATGTGAGATCCAGGAGACCTCGTGTGATATTTCTCACTTCTAAAGGTATCTGTAGTGTTTGGGACATGACTTACTGACTGTAACAGTCACCTGACGTAGCGAGGCAATACTGGGGACAGCAAAGAAAAGGCCGGGAAAGATAATGGAAATGAGGGGAAAGTACATGACGTGAGAAGCGATATGGCCCTAACTTTCTGTGAAAACTACATTAGATGTGAATCTCATATTTTACTCTCACCTAGATAAACATGCTTCTAATGTGTATTGTCAGAGTTGTAGAAATAGCACCAGTCTCTGCTTACTGTCAAGGAAAGTGCTCATACTTAAACAATATGCATTACTGGCTTGCCTGTGCAGGCTAATATTAAAAAGCCACTGCGTCAGTATTCCAAAAGCCCTTTAGTCAAATGCCTCTTCATGGGCCTGAAGCCCCTTGTCGTTCGCCATATACTTGATGATTTTTTTCCTTTTATTTTTCTCCAGCAAAAGCTGAAAGTAACAAATCGTGACTATTAACTATTGTTCTTGAATAAATCACTTCAAGGTCTGTGTGCACTTCTCAGATACATTTTACATTATTGCAACAAATGGAACACTTAATGCTTGCATAGTTCTTGTGAGAAATCTCTGTCCAAGTGTTGTGCCAGCTTGCTATTTATTGCTGCTACTTAATAACAGAGAGACTGGTCCAATGAGGTCACCTCAAATGAGGTAATGGGGTTGTAATCGGATGTTTTTACTGCCAATCATTTTTACCCTATAACTGGCTAGAAAAGGGGTCAGAAACTCTCCTGTTTGTAGCAGACATCTCTTTTGGACAAAACTTTCTATTTGTTCTCAAAAAGGGTAGGGACGGGAGAGGGTATCCATATCTGCTCAGACACATGAGAAAGAGAAATCTCACGAGTAGGAAGAGGTCAGAAACCAGTGCAGTAATATAAAAACTTTGTACTATTGTCGGGAGCAGAGAATTAAGACAGCAAACTAACCCCTGGATATGTCTTTAGGTAGCCCACAGTCCTGAAACATCCAGCATATTGCTTATTCCACTTCTAGTACATACCCCAAAATATATAACTATGCAAAATTTTGTACATGTTCATAACATTATTCATAAGAGCTCAAAAAATGAAGAAAACTCAAATGTCCATGAACTAATAAATAAAATGTGGTATGCCCATACAATGGAATATCACTTGTCAATAAAAGGGAATGAAGAACTGATACATGGTGCAACATGGATGAACCTGGAAAACAGCATACTAGTTATAAGAAGCCAGTCACAAAAGACCACATATTGTATGATTCCATTTATATTAAGCACCCCAGGAAAAGCAAATCCATGGAGACAGAAAGGAGGTTAGATCACCTGGTGGTAGGATGGGGCAGCAAATAGGGAGTGACTGATAACGGGTAAGGAGTTTCTTTCTGAGGTGAAGGAAATGTACTAAAATTGGATTCTGGTGATGGTCACACAACTCCATAAATAAACTAAGAATCACTGATTGCACACTTCAAATGTGTGAATTTTATGGTGTGTACATTAGCACAAAGACAGCAGTGACTCTCGGATTTTGGCAAACACCATTTTACTGGAGCCTACTAAAGGGAAAAAAGTCTAATCATTTCTAAAATGAGTGCTTTCTAGAAGTTAGCTTTAAAACCAACTCTTTAAATGAAAACATTTTTTAAATGTAGTACTGCATCTAAACCCCCTCTATAAAATAGGCAAATTTTAAAGTCTGAAAGCCACTCTTTGTGTTTAAAAAGAAAAAAACACATGACTTCCAGACACCGGTACCAAATATAAACAAAAGGAAAACAAAAGTCAGTCATATTCAAAGGAACCAAATTTTCCCTTCACAGTCCCTTATTGGCATAGGATGATTGTCAGTGCACTAACGTGGATCCTGGGGGGAAATGGGAGAACAAGAGTTAGCAAGAACAAGAAAGAGGTTGAAACATCTAATCGTCGATATTAGCAATGCTGCCTAGAGTATCTACATGAGATTCAGGTTAGCTCAGAGCACGAAGACACTATAAAACACAAAGGGTTTTAATTTTTCAGCATCGTCCCCCAAACTGATATGCTCTCCCTACCCCCAAATAATGGAAACAAAATTCAGACCAAGCAATCTATATCCACTAACACAGATTCAAAGGACCATGGGGAAGAAATTATCTTCTAAAACCAGTCATTTATTCTCATTTTAATTCAAGTTGGCTCCCTCATATCACCCTGTGGGTTCATATTTTAAATGTGCTTTGCATTTGCACAAAAAGGGTGAGAATCTGTGTTGGTTTTAGAAACTGCTAGCAATCTCATTATTCAGGAAGGATGTCTTAGTGGTTCTGCCCAAGCAAATATTAGTTAATTTTCCTCTAATGTGATACTGTAGGTGTCACTCTTTGATACCAAGAAATTTATTTCAAAATGTGTCCTCCCGGTAAAGTAGCTAGCTTAGTCCCACAGGAACCCAAAGCGAAATACAGAACATGCAGTGAGAAGACCACAAAAATGAAAACCAGGAAATCCACCTCTATTACCAGTCTTGACATTAATCATTAGTGGAGGACCTTAAATTATATACTCTCCTGAGTCTCAGTTTCTTCATCTGTAAAATAAGACACCTAGATTAGAGGTTTCTGCAGATAAAAATTTTTCTTGGTGCTTTTTCAGATTCCTATTCTCCATCTTACTTTTCCCCTATTCTTCTCATTCTTTTTTTCTTTCACCTCTGTAGGTGGCCTGTATCTACAAGGATATAGGGTGAATGAACAGACCCTAAGCTTCAAGCAGTCAGTAATTGAACTCAAACCCCCATCTGAAGAGTTCAAGACCTTCTATTTCTGTGCAGAAAGTAAGACAGAGAACCAACGGTAAGTCAAGGTCTGCATATTTCTTCATCTGCCCTGAAAGAGTCTTCTTAGCAAAACCCTTATCCTTACTTTCCAACTTCAACTCCCATCTTCAATTAACTCTCTACCTTTCTTTGCAAAGTCTCTAGAGTTAATATTCCCCAGGATTTTATTTTCTTTCAATGCATAGAAGATGACTCTTCCAGGAGTACTTTTTTCCAATGGAAAAGGAATCCACCACTCTTCCCAAGGCAGTGGCTGACCTAGACTTCAACATAAAAAATCCACTAACACAGTTATCTGTAAATATTATAAGTTATTAATTCAGATTCATTGTCTCGCCTCCTTTCATATAACTCTTATTGATATGTCCATCTGAATGTGGTCAGTTGTTTCATTTTGCTATAAGCCACTGAAGGATACAGAACTTACCTATCTAATTCAATATGTTCACTATCCAGCTTGGCATGCACAAATGGGCTCTTGGGTTTATGATGATTTGGCGGGGGGGAAGAGCAATAGAATGAACAGAGACAAAACCATGAGGCAGAGGAAGTATTCTCTTGGATTTAGAGGATCCTCCTCCATCTAATTTCAATCCCCAAGACATCCAGTACCCTCCCATTCCTACCCTCACCGGCTTGATGACCATCCTTTACCTCATCCAGACACTTTCTCCCAATTGTCTGGGTTAAACAGATCTAATAGGGACGCCTGGGTGGCTCAGTTGGTTAAGCGACTGCCTTCGGCTCAGGTCATGATCCTGGAGTCCCGGGATCGAGTCCCGCATTGGGCTCCCTGCTCGGCGAGGAGCCTGCTTCTCTCTCTGACCCTCCCGCCTCTCATGTACTCTCTCTCATTCTCGCTCTCTAAAATAAATAAATAAAATCTTTAAAAAAAATAAAATAAAATAAAATAAAATAAAAAAAAAAAACACAGATCTAATAAAGAAATCCCCAGTCATTTGTTAAAACAGAGAACATGGTAAAATTTTCAGGGGTATTTACAAGAACCAAATACATTGCTTTAACCCAAAGAAATAAAACTCTAAAAGTAGAATTTCAGGATTTCCAGCAAGTAACCATTTAGGGAAGGGAAGAGTCTCCCTAGGCCTTCTCCCATTATGTAAACCCTGTCTGCTCCTCTCATTCCTAAGGATAGGCTAGAGTGGGAGGTTAATGAATATAGAATTGCTAGATATTTTGCCAAGATCTCTTTCCTTGGGCTTGTGCTCTACAATCTGGGTGGCGGACCAAGAGGGTTCTCTTGAAGGTGAGGCTCCTGTTGGCGTATTAGAAAAGCGGGGGGGGGGGGCATTGGAGGGAGAGATGAACCATGAGAGACTATGGACTCTGAGAAACAAACAGGGTTTTAGAGGGGAGGGGGGAGAGGGGATTGGTTAGCCCTGTGATGGGTATTAAGGAGGGCACGTACTGCATGGAGCGCTGGGTGTTTTATGAAAACAATGGATCGTGGATCACCACATCAAAAACTAATGATGTATTGTATGGTGACTAACATAACATAATAAAATTTAAAAAAAAAAAAAAGAAAAGGGGTCAATGAAATAAAGTTAACTCCTATCTGATAAGAGTGGAGGCTGAATAGTTGGGTTTCACTGCCAAATCCATGAGTGGATATTATCAATAGGAAACAACACTGAGTCACTAGAGAAATATTTCAAAGCATAAGAGCAGAGTTTCACAAAGTGTGGTTCAGGCAATTCTGGCACAAGATGCCCTACTCCCCCAAAATAGTTAAGTAAGTTTAAGAAATGACACAAATCATATTCCCCTCTCAGAGAATCACAAAGCACATTAACTTATTAATGTTCCTGACACACTGTGCTGAACGAATCCTTAGTTATCTTTCTATACCTCCCACTACCTGAGCTTACCTGACCCAAACCATTCTTTAAAAAAAAAAAAAAATTAACTATCCTTAGAATAAATTATATATGGGTACATTTTATAAAACATCATCCAATAAAATGAAAAGAAGGGAGTAGAAAAAGAGAGGAGCTAAGCTGCAGAGTTCCCTGTGATTAACAGAATGTAAAAAGGAGTATTTTGTCCTAATGGCAATATTTGATTACTACACATTTGATCAACTGAACTTGAAATTTAAATAGAAACAGTAAAATACTAGTAATGATTGTAAAAGCCCTATAGCTCCATTAATCACTATTTACAAATATTGTGCCTTCTTCTGATCCTATTATTTACATCAACATAGTTTTATTTCTTTGCTACCATTGTCTATTCCACATTTGATGTTTTACCTTTTTGTTCAATCCAAACCTAAGAATCGGGGTTTGCTATATTAATTTCAAACTAAATAACCAAGAGAAAAAATTAGGAAATAAATTTAAAAGATTTTTTAACATTTCACCTTCCTACAGCCCAATAATTGTTTTAAATGACCTGTTTGTTTAAAAATTGTTTAAATGACCTGCACTGTTATTTCTACAGCTGGATTACAGCTCTGAAAGTGTCGATCAAAAAGTGGCTTCCTTTGCATCAGGCTATTCAAGACTTCATGAACCGACCTCTAGAGGAGACCAGAATGTGAAAGAAACCCTCGTCTTAAGAGAAGGGACCCAGAAAATCATCACCAACCTGCTGTGGGAAGAAACAAAAACATTTTTCATTAGATAGTATTCAACTGAATGCTCCTCAGATACACTAAAACTTTGTGGTAAGGTCATAATTTTGTTTTTGAACCAAAGCTCCAAAATCTAATGTAACATTCAGGAAATACAACTTACGTCAACATCATTAATCCCCTCATGTTTTTGCCCCTCAGGCTGCACAGGTTAGCATCAAAATATAGTATGTCCCATACCCCTGTCTTTTGAAAGCATAAATAAATAAAAGTTGATTTATTTTCTCTTTCGTATTCTTTGCTAAATGTTCCGCTCTGTCCTTTGACTGTAGGCTTCCTAGAGTGCCTACAGGCCAGGATGTGGGAAGCTGATATTTGGAAAATTAAGATCATAGAAATGAAGTGGCTTAAATGGTGAGTAAATAATTCAACTCAACAAGGTCCTCTCTGTCAGGCCATCTCACAATTGACTGGCTCCCAGGACTTTCCAAAGGAAAGAAAATAATAACAATTATTGTTATAAAAATAAAGAAAGAATTAGGCTAAATTTAGGGGAGACAACTCAAAGGCATGCATCATATTATTACCTGAATTATTACCTGAATATCTGTCACACTGCAAGGGGAAAACACAAAATAAATCAAGAATGTCCTGCTCTTAATCCTGGAAGTAACATTCAGAGAAATTCGAAAGTGAATTCTAAGCATTGACTTCGTTTCTTTGTGTGTATCCACGATGCTGTGATGCACTTGGAAGTCCCATGCCCTTATGAATGGAACACGGAAAACAAATTTCAGGGAGTTCAACTGTCAGATTCAAGCACTCCGGAACAGCTCCCGACAACAAAAAATTTGAGGTCTTGTCTTTTCACAAAATAATAGTATTTCAGAGCTCCCAAGATGCTTACAGCTCAACCCCTCTTCCTTAGGCTATGGCTCAGGAAGGGAGTTGCCTGCTGAAGATCACATAGGTTATTAATGGCAGAACTGGAACTGAACCCAGGTCTTCATCCCTCCATCCAGTGTTATTCCCACTCATCCTATAGCCCTTCATTGTGACCAAGGATGCAGTGTGGTTTCACACAGATGATGTAATCAGCCACTTCCCAAAGTTGTCCAACACTTCGAGTCTTTGCCTGAGAACTAAAACACGCCAATCCCAGCAACACATCATGTTTATATCTCTACGGTCTCACGAAGGACTTCATGTTCATTCAAATGGTACTTTACAGAGAATCTCAAATGTGAAAAAGATAGCAAAATTCAAGCCATTCTCCTATACTCTTCACCTCCGCCCCCCCCAAAAAGACTGTGAACTCTTCAAATAGATGGCGACAGCTTGCAACTGTCGTTCACCTCAACTCAGATAAAGGAGGCTTGTGAGTGTGTGAGCATGTGCTACTTAGTTCCCATATTAAGAGAAGCTGCACAAATGAACCCATGCCCAAAAAAGACATGCTGTAATACTCTAACCAACTTAATACCATAATCAAAAATATTCAATTAACAATAACAGATAGCCCTCTGTTCTGACAGTGGTCCCTTTGTTCGCCCGGTATTTGCCATGGTAATAATGAGGTCTTTCAGCAGGGGCATCATCAGTAATGGCCGTGTCAGAAACCTGGAGCTCATACATCCGCTCCCCAGCAGAGCGCTCGGCCTTTCTGGAACTCCGCCACGGAATGCATAAACTGTGCTGTTACCAGGCAGCCAGCTAGTGACCACAGCCAACTGTAACCCTGGCACAGAGCTTTCCCCTGAAGGAGAACAACAAAAGCAACCACCTCAATAAAATGTGAATACAGTTTTCCCTGAATTAAGCAGTCATATAACTCACTTGAAAGTGAAAGGTATCAACGTTCAAAGTTCAAAGATACTCCTCAGAAACTACTGTTGTTATTCCTGGAAGGTTCTAGAGATCTAAACAAACCCATACGTTATGCAAAACAACAACATTGTGTGTGAGCATTTTTATGTGGAGAGAATTTTAAACTTTGATATGATTTTCAAGGGAGATGTGGCTCAAAAAGAACATTTTAGTTCTAAGATTAAGAACATTTCTCAAGAGGGCACCTGGGTGGCTCAGTTGGTTAAGCGACTGCCTTCGCCTCAGGTCATGATCCTGGAGTCCCAGGATCGAGTCCCGCATCAGGCTCCCCGCTCAGCAGGGAGTCTGCTTCTGCCTCTGACCCTCTCTCCTCTCGTGTTCTCTCTCTCATTCTCTCTCTCTCTCTAGGATAAATAAAAAAAATGTTTTAAAAAAAAAAAAGAACATTTCTCAAGATCCACAAGGTTTCCGTCTTTAATAGATACAAGAGGGAAGGGACTGGCTTCTACATATGCACTATCCGACTGCACGTTTTAGGATTAGCCCACCTTTTCGCAAATCAAGGAGAGCTTGCCATGAGTCCAATGGTCAGTTGGTCAATAAATGTTCATTAAGCACCTAACGTGGGCCAAGAACTAGTTGCCACCAGCCAACTAACATTAAGGAGAGGCAGAAAAATTATAAAAGCGCGTCCTCTGCAGCCAGAAGGCCCCAGTTCAAATTCTAGCTCTGTCACTTTCTGGCTGTGACCTTGGACAGGTTACTTTAACTCTCCCTGCTTTAGTTTCCTCATCTACAAATGGGGATAATTATAGTATCTGTCACATGTGTTTATGGGAAATGAACAGTGTACAAAAAGCACTGGAACAGTGAGTAGCCCCAGTGAACTTTCAACACGATTATCAGTATCATTAGCAAGGTTTGTCAGCTGGCTATACATAGACCTCAGATCTCTGTGGACTATTCCTGAAGGAATATGTCTTGCCTCCTTCACCTCACTACCCTCAGGTGGAGAGGATGAAGAAACATTCTATCAGGGTTTCCACCTTAAGTGGACTTAATAGAGAGGGCCAAGCACAGTTTCAGGCTTTCTGAGTCATATGCCACATAGTATTGCCTATTTAGAACCCTACAGTTGTCAAGACTGGCCTACAGTTGTTAAAACTCTGCTAGCCCAAGTCCTTGATAAACTTGGAAGATTTTCCGTAAGTATTCCTAGAAGCCCTAAACTAAGCTCAAATTGTTCTCGGGAGGTCCCTGATGGGCCTAAGTAGTGCTGGTCTCACTCCAATTCTTGTTCTGCCTCATCTGTTGACTTAATGTGCATGCTATAAAAGAAAACCCCTGGACTGTTCTGTACTTGGGAATTACATTTAGTGAAGATAAATTAAGAAATATAAAAGAACACAATGATTTAAGAAGGGAACACTACACGCAATCAGTCTATTTCCTTATTTGCCTCACCCACTTAGCCTGAGAACATGATCTCAATGATCCCTTGCCTCCAAATCACCTCTCAAGCTTCTTCCTGGGCTTGAGCCAATCTCTCCCCCACCAATCCCGACTTTTGAGAAAAAAATGCTTTCTCCAGAGGTTTGGCTCACATAGTACAATTCTGTTTTCTATTCTAATCCATGCAACAACCATGTAAAACCATTTCAAAGACATATCCATAGTGGGATGTAAAAGCATATTTTTTAAAAAGTAACCACTCTAATAATACCTCACAGCTCACATATATAATATTTATGCATGTATATTTTTAGTTAAAAAATATCCCTCATATGTTTCCAAACCTGTCTTTCTTTCAACAAAGCAGGAAAGAATATGCAATGGAAAAAAAAGACAGTCTCTTCAACAAATGGTGTTGGGAAAGTTGGACAGCCACATGCAGAAGAATGAAACTGGACTATTTTCTTACACCACACACAAAAATAGAATGGAACCCATCCTTGAGCAGAGATTTTCACTTCAGTGACTTTTTACAGGCTATGAATACCCAGGATGCATAAACAAAGTTCTGAATTATACTAGTGGATTATTTGATCAATCTTTTGAAGACGAGTGGGGAGGATCTCACATCTGTAATTATTGGTTTGATGACTCCATGCAGGTAGGAATATGTCTGTCTGTCTTACTGTATTCCCTGAAGATAGCACAATGTCCAGCATACACTAAGCATTCAATATTCATGCAGTAAAAGCACAAACACATGAATTCCAGCTACTGACCTGATCGCTGATGAACATTAAGTCTGCTAATTTTGAGTTTAGATTCTGATTTGGACTGGGACTTTAAGGATTGCTAGTTACAGAAAGGTTTTGGAGAGAACTTAAGCCTGAAGGTATTATAATTATGAAGAAATGGTGGCATCTTTGGAGACTAAGGCAAGCATACACCTCAGAGGCAGCCCCTGGGGATGGAAACATAGGAGGAAACCCAAGTCATCATTTCTTTGTGCTCTTCTGCTTGTTGTGCACCCACTTCATTTCTCTTTCTCCCTGCAGGTTGACTTTAGTTGACAGAGAGAATGAATGCACGAACTCTGGTCAAAATCCCAATGATGGTCACAGTCTCTTACCAGCATCCACACATGAAGATTGCCTAGCCCGCTTATTCATAAAGTCAGCAGCCAGAGCACAAGGTAGAATAGCCTTTGTAGCAATCATATCAAGGGTCAACACGTTAGGCTGAGCTACTCTACAAATCACCAATAATGCGGGGCCTACGCGGCAACACTTACAGGAGAACCAAACTCAAAAGGGAACTCCCCTCCTTACCATAGAAAAGATATAGGAGACTTCCCAGTTCAGAGACACTTGCTCCCACATAGCAGTAAATGCTGTCCCTCCACTCTTTCCAAGTGCTTGAACGTTATGTCTCTCACTTTGGATGGTGGAACCCATAATGCTAACTAGGCAGCTGCTGTTCAAGTTCAGCTTCTATCATTTGCCATCAGAATCTTCAGTGATTGGGGTGACCATATAATTTAGCTTCCAAATCAGGACATTTTGAGAGAGGACACTATTCATAATCATCCTGAGACAATGGATATAAGCAGGGAATGTCTCAGGCAAAGTAAGACATCCACATGGAGGAACATGATTGTAGCTCACAACTTTCAGTACATATGTCCTCAGGTCCATATCCCCATGACAGAATCACCAATTCTCAGAAATTCAAAGAGACCAATTACTCATGACCAAGAAGGTAGGTTTACATTGTAAGAAAATAGATTCTGGGAGTTCTGAAGCCCTAACTCTTTGTTTGTTTGGAGGGAGGGAGGGAGGGAAATAGGAGGGGGAAGGGTTGCAATTTCAGAAAAATGGAATCTTTGGGAAGCCATTATCCTATTTAAGTAAGTTTAATGGTGTAGAGGAGCCCTAGAGGCCAAAGAGTTCCCATGAAAATGACTATACAATTTAGTGAGTAAGCCTGCCATCATTCCATGGATGCTGCAGGAGACAAGAGATTCCTGTGTCAGAGACAGGACTTTCTTTTTCACAGCCCAAGCAGCCACTGATCACCATTATTAACCAGTAGCCTATGACACTATTCCAGCTCTGTCACCAACCAGCTGTATTGTCTGCAAAGTCATTTGGCTTTTCAAATATTTAGTTTCCTCACCTTTATTTTTGCACAATGCATACTCAGCCCTAAAATAAATTTCAAAACCAGTATACTTAAACAATAGTGCTTGGGGGGCGCCCGGGTGGCTCAGTCGTTAAGCGTCTGCCTTCGGTTCAGGTCATGATCCCAGGGTCCTGGGATCGAGCCCCACATCGGGCTCCCTGTTCCGCGGGAAGCCTGCTTCTCCCTCTCCCACTCCCCCTGCTTGTGTTCCCTCTCTCACTGTCAAATAAATAAAATAAAAATAGTGCTTGAGACACGATTGTTCTTTTCTGAGTTCACAAGAGTGTAATCAATTACCCCATACTTTAAAAAGGTTACCAGGTTACACAAGAAATTACAATATAGTTTAAGATCATGAGAAAGGTATAGTAATCTGTAATTAAAATTATAAATATAAAACAAGAGACCTCTTTTGGTAGACACTGTTCAAATAATACAGGATGCAAGCTTAACCTGTTATAGAGATCCACTACTATGTTGATTTAGCAGCAAAGCAGTGAAGTGTTACGTTGTGAACGTGAGTTTGAAACAGGAACTCTCTTGGGTGAATGCCACCGAACCACACCAAATCCTTTATTTGACTAAAATCCTCCTCTCAGACAACTTTCCAACCGATTATACATATCTGTCCTTTACGCTTCATCAGTTTCTCAACTTGTAGATATAAATAAAATGTTTTGTTCAGTGAATCTGTTCAATTGTAGTCACTATAATTATGACTTTATTTTTAAATGATCCTCACTGTATTTTTCTATGCTGTAAAATAAATTAGAATTTTGTTTTTAGGAATCTTTTCTCTGTTCTTTGCAGCAACATAAGGTAATGTGATCCAATAGTTTCGCTCCACTCTCACATGGACTTTTCATTCCAGCTTCTCTCACCTTCCTCTGGAGTGTTAATTACATGTGAAATCTGATACTAATTGGACAGATGCAGTTTCTATATAGCCCTAGTTCTTTCAGCATTATTATATTTACTGTGAATTATCTTTACAGACTTCCACAAAAATTTACTGATGATGATATTTTCCATCTTCCCCTTTATTTCATGAGAACATCTTCCTGATCTTTTGAAAGGAATTTGTTTGTGTGCACATGTACATGTGTTTATCATCTTTTTAAAAATCTTATTTAGGAATTCCTAAGCCTTGAAGTAATACAGACATTTTAAATTCCATGACAGGGTTTTAATTGAACAAAGTGTCCCTTCAAACCCGGTAGCCATAATGGAGGTACCCCTTCCACGACAATCCTATAGAAGTATTTTAAAAGTAGGAGGTTCCTCTTTTCACCTCTGGCATCCATTTTTCAGTTCATAACTATGATGTTTTAACTCCAGGATCTGTTTATACCTGGTTTGGAATGCAGCTTAGAATCGTGTATTCATCAGTTCAGCTAAAGAAGTTACAGGTGCTAGTCAGTGCACTCCTAGAAAAGTGAAAAGAAAAAGAAATAGTTTAAAAATTGCCAATTTTTTTACTGAGAAAAGACAAATACGCTATGTCAAATAAGATCATTGCCGCATCCTGCTACGAAGTTTAATGATTCAGAAACCAAGTTAAATAAATGTGACCACCTGACGAACCTATATGGGACTTACTTATTTTTTTCTTCTGAATATTGGTAAAAGCAGCAATAGGCCATCACCCAATTGATAAATACTCTATCCAGGAAAAGTGATGACCATATATCTATATATTTAGTCAAAAGGTAAAGTTAGTTTTTAAAATTTACTCAGGGTGGCTCAGTCAGTTAAGCATCTGACTCTTGATTTTGGCTCAGGTCATGATCTCAGGGTTGTGAGATCCAGGCCCATCACTGGGCTCCACTCTCAGCGGGAAGTCTGCTTGAGATTCTCTCCCTCTACCCCTCCCCACTGTGTTTCTCTCTCTATCTCTCTCAAATAATAAATAAATAAATCTTTAAAAAATTTAATCAAAAATTCAGCTCTGTAGTCATTCATTCACTCATTCACTCTCTATGTATGTCAGGCCCTGGAAAAGAGTTGTCTGGTATACAAGATCTCTGTCCTCATTGAGGAAATGACCTTCTAGTGGAGGAGTCAAGCAGTAAACAAGCAACAAAATAAATCAATGAATTTAATAAGTACAAAAGATAATGAGTGCAAGAAGGAAAATAACCAGCTTGTACAGATAGAGAATAAAAATGATGCTGGTCAGATAGGATGGGCAAGAGAGGTCTCTCTATTAAACTGAGACCCAGATGATGAGAAGAAGCCCCTATGGGAATAGCTGGATTTCTGCTGGAACAAGGAAAACAAGTGAATAATCAGAAAAGAGTTTATAGATACAAGTTTGCTGACCATGAGCAGGAGCTTTGGCAGCACAGGGACCAGGGAGATGGAGTCAGATTGGCAAGTATACTGAGCCCAGAATGGATTTAAGGTTATACTGGATACCTAGGGAGCTTGGCCTTCAGACCATAACTCAGATGAACCGGGAAGGGGGCATGATTGAATGAATTATAATAAATTCTTAATTAAAAGTAAGCATTGTTCTAATATTGAAGTCTCAAATATTTTGCTAGGTGGTGTGGCATCCTAAACCAGCCACTAGCTATTAAAGCACCATTACTCAAGCTGTGATTCCATAAATTTCACATCAATACCTTCAACAAATTACAATAGTTTAAAAATGAAATTTGCTACATTTTGCATGACATATTCTTAACACTACCTAGTCCCTATACCTCTTGTTAGGCTGAACATTCAATGAGAGTAGAATTGGGTGCTGATTCCCTACCACTCCTGAAACTTTTACCATGGATCAATACACTGTCATAGAATCATTTCAGATAACAAAGTGTTGTTGCTAAGTAATTTTTTCCTTACTCTGCAACTATTTGACTCAGTTGATTACTGCCAGTGTTAACAGATCTTTTAATAGGTTAAACACCTTCATGAGTTAGCTTTATTCTCTTTCAAGGCCTCAAGGTTCACCCCTGAAACTGCCAGTTTTCTCAAGAGACCATTTTGTTTTTGTTTTTAAATAAAAAATAACTCAAAGCACAAATCCTAAAATCATAGGTCAATTGTGTCACAGGGAACAGACATTCACTATACTCTTTTGCCACAGAGTAAAATACTTACTTTGTACTGAAGCAGAGACACAAAAAAGGTAAGTGAGATCATAAAGAAAAACTATGATGAAAGAGAGGACTGAATACCTACACTGGCAGTAAAGAACAAGGAGACTCCAAATTATCTTAAACATAAACCTTACTATATGACCACTAATATGACCCAGAAAGAACTGCCTGGCCATTTACAGATTATGTTGGAACAGGGGGAGAGAGGCTCAAGCAACCAATTCATTTGACGTTTTCATCCCCTTAAAAAAAAAAAAAAAAAAAGGGGGGCGCCTGGGTGGCTCAGTTGGTTAAGCGACTGCCTTCAGCTCAGGTCATGATCCTGGAGTCCCAGGATCGAGTCCCGCATCAGGCTCCCTGCTCAGCGGGGAGTCTGCTTCTCCCTCTGACCCTCCTCCCTCTCATGCTCTCTGTCTCTCATTCTCTCTCAAATAAATAAATAAAATCTTAAAAAAAAAAAAAGAGTGAAAAGAATGGGTTTTTTTTTAATCCTCATTTTCAATATAAACTGAAATCTGTTAGAAGCTGTAAAATCTAGTTGTCTGGAGGTTACCTGAGAATAAAGGAATTGGAGACACTAGCTCTCTATATATCAGAAGTAGTGGCCTGAGAGGCAGAGATTTACTTAGAGAACCTGATGGCATAGCAAGAAACTCTAGTAAATAACATAGAAAAGGTAGAGATGAGAGAAAAGACAGTGACCTTCAGAGAAATGAATTAGGTTCCTTTTTATTCCCTCCTAAAGAACTGAAGTCAGTTCCCAGACACAGAACCATAGCTTGAACCCTGGCAAACTGGAAACTCTGTCATAAGACAGTGAGTTCCTGATATTCCTTCTAAAGGAGATCTGTCCCAAAAGCATAATGACTTGGTCACCAGAAGCAGGAGTTCTGCTATGGGATTGGCTGTATTACTTCATATGGAAAGGTATTCAAATATTAATTGTCCCAAAAATCCAAAAGCTACTGACCTTGCATTGAGAACTTTCTATAATGACAACAAGAAGTGAGAGCAAAAAAGCATTCTGAATTTGGGGTAGAATAGATTCTATCGGCGTCAATGACAAGCATGTTGTACTTGCATAGGACATGAGTGACAGGAGCTATTACAATTTCAGTCAGCATGGCTGGAAAATAAGATAAGTAGTAAATGTCTAGTTCTAGAGGTACTGACCTTCTGTTCCATGAAGGAGCAAAATATTGTGAATTACTATCTTGGCTAGGAAGAAAGAGCAAATCCAGGCCCACTGCACCTAAAGGATCTACAAGTTCACCACTTCACTACTACGAGAGTAATGGGAAAGAAGTACTTCTCCACATTATAGTTTATGCATCAAAAATCCAATCCAATTAAAGCTATCTTTCAAAGAAATAAGGGTCCCAGGGTGGTTGGTACTAAGAAGTCTAGGCTAAACCACAGATACAAAGTCATCTTTAGCTACAACATTTGGGCCACACATGGTTAAAGATGCTAAAAATCCTTAAGTCAGAGCAGAATGCATGGTGGTGCCATCAGCTTCTTGCTACATGTCCACACCACTGGAAGAAGTGATTTAACAGATTAATTCCCCTTCCATGGACCTCTGAGTTACAGTGATACAAAACACTGAGTTCCTAAAGACACAACACTGCTACATTCCAAACCAAGTAAGCGGTTCTCTTTAGCTATAGCAGCACTGTCCAATAGGTAGCCTCTAGCCACATGTAGCTATCGACTGCTTGAAAGGTGGCCAGTGATGTGTTGTTAAGGTAAAATATATACTAAATTTAGAAGACTTACTATCAAAATATGTAAAATATTTTATTAATAATTCTTCATGTTTGCTACATGTTAAAATAATAATCTATTGGAAATAGTGGGTTAAATAAAATACATTCTTAAAATAATTTTACCTGTTTCTTTTTAGTTTTCTAATGTGGTTACTACAAAATTTTAAATTATGCACGTGGCTCACAATATATTTCTATTGGACAGTGCAGAGATACAGCTTTCATTTGATAAGAAAACAAACAGTAATGGAGAGATGAGTTTCCTCTTTCACAAAGTCTTAGCTAGGTACTGAGTTTGGCCACAAAACATGTGTATCCCTAAGAAGCAGAAATATGGAATGCTATACTTTTCCAGGTGACTGAGAAACTTTAATTTTCTACAGAAATTAAATAAGAGAGCTATGAAATAAACTATTCATGTTGGAAACTACTAGAGCTTTTAAAAGAACAAGAGAAAAGGGGCTTAAAGAATCCTGAGACTAGACCTCATTTGGATAGATGTACTAAAGATAATCAATATGAGGATTTTGTGAATTCAGAGGTAGAAACTAAAGTGAGACATACTCCAGAATGCATTTGTAATCTTGCTGCAGGCACACATCCACATAAATCAAGCCTAACAGTGAGGTTTTGCTGTAACAAAGTGAGGGTTAGTTTGGTCCATGCCTATTGCAATCGCCTTCCTGTATTCCTTCCTAGAAAGTTAAAGAGTACATCTCCCAGGCTCTGTTAACAGCTTAGGTTCCAGGTGTGAGTTCTGGTTCTATCAGTCAGATGCACAAATAGGAGACCTGCATTCAGAAATGAGGATTCAGGAAAAGAGCAGAGCAGAGCAGAACAGTCATGTTGTGAGCCTGGTTCTCAAGCTGATTGCTGGAGGGCCAGAGCTTCCGTTGGACAGACAACTTTTCCATCGTGACAAGGGCATCAGCTCCTTGGCAACCCAATTTTACATGAAGATTTGGGAGTTGTTCCTAGAAGCTCAGTTTAATAACTGTCTCTTCAACTATAAAATGTACGTAAAAATGGTACCTATCTTCTGAGCTTGTCATGAGGAGTAATGAACTAATGCGTAAGAAAGGATTAGCACAGTGATTGGCACCTAAGAAGCAATTAATAATTGTTAGCTATTATTTGAATTTTAATATTAGTTATTGGGATTTGAATTCAGGGTTGATCATGAATGAATCTGCATAGCAAGTCAGATTTTGGCCAGAGGTTAAACTGATGAAGTTTTCCACTCATGAAAAACCAAGAAAAATCCCTTAATCTGGAGTCACATGTTGAAGAAAAGTTAGAGAAGCATCTTCTTCCATCAATTCTTAAGAGGTGATAACTCTCTCAAGCAGGTAAGCATAAGAGAGCTAGACTCGAGGAACCTGCCACACAGCATTACATTCCAGGAAGCTAATTACCTGGGACTGTTCAGGAAAATGTATGCAGCTGGAGAGGCCATAAATAGAAATATCTCATTCAAAATAATAACATAGAAAGCAAAATAAACAACAAATCCTTGGCTGCTTAGTTCTTTAACTAATGGAGAATGTTAAATGAAGGCAGACGTATTGTGTATGTACACATGTGTTTGTGTGTGTGTGTGTGTGTGTGTACACAAATGATTTACAAGTATATTCTTTTACATATCTGTGGTAGATTTAAATATAGCCCCCCAAATGTTATCCACAACCTAATCCTGGAACCTGTGAATGCTACCTTATACTATTATAAAAAGGAGGAGAATCTTTATAAAGTTAAAAATCATGAGATGTGGAAGTTATCCAGGATTATGCAGGTGGGCTCAATGTAAACACAACGGTCCTTATAAAAGAAAGGCAAGAGCATCAGAATCAGAGACAGAGATAGGATAGAAGCAGAGACCAAGGTGATACGGAGCCATGAGCCAAGGAATGCTGGCAGCTTTTAGAAACTGGAAAAAGCAAGAAAAATGGATTCTCCTCTACAGATCCCAGAAGGAATAAGGCCGGGCCAATGGGACCTTGATTTCAGCCCAGGGAAACCAATTTTGGACTTCTGGCCTCTAGAACCTTAAGAAAATAAATTTCTGTTGTTGTTGTTGTTTTTAAAGATTTATTGATTTATTTTAGAGAGAGAGCACATGTGTGAGTGGGGGAGGGACAGAGGGAGAGGGAGAGAGAATCTTAAGCAGACTCCCCACTGAGCAGGCAGCCAGAGGCAGGGCTGCATCTCAGGACCATGAGATCATGACCTGAGCCAAAACCAAGAGCCAGAGGCTTAACTGATTGCACCACCAAGGCACACTTAAATTTCTGTTGTTTTAAGCCACCAAGTTTTGGGTAATTTGTTACAGCATCCATAGGAAACTAATCCAATTTCTATCATGACATAGAAGCCTTCCTCACCCAGCTCAGACTCTGAAAGCACTCTCCTCATGCTCCTGGGTTCCAACATCCTATAGCAAATAGCCCCCACCCCAGAGAATGACCTTCTCACCCTGGTCAGACGCAGAGACCTCATGCTGGGCCACACTCTGTATAAATGTTCTTCTTACCCCACTGAGATTCCTACTCACCACACCTCACACCAGGCTGCCTTTCTGTGCAGATGTTCTCCTTCCCCTCTTGTCCCCCTATGGCCATTCCAATCCGCTTTTCCTGGGATACACCTTTCTCCCACAGTTTGCAACCAATAACCACCTGCTCTCTACCTATCAGAGAAGGCCAGACATTTGTTCTCTGAAAAATTGAACCAGTCCCCAAACGTGAACATACCAGGCCTGGGGGATTAAGGGAAAGTCTTCATATTCTCAGAAAAAGAAAAAGAGAATTCTGTAATAGACAACAAGAAACAGCTTTTAGAGATTAAAATAAAGCTGACTGAATTTTAAAATTCAGGGGAAAACGGTAACTACATGAAATGATGAATGTATTAATTAACCTGATTGTAGTAATCATTTCATAAAGTATACATATATCATATGAACAAGTTGTATACTTTAAATTTATGTAATTTTGTCAATTATACCTCAGTAAAGCTTGAAGGAAAATAAAGAAAAAAATGTTTAATAAATAAAAATTCAGTAGAGGAGTTGAAAATTAAAATTTGGCTTTCCTCTACAAAATTAAGCAAAAACAAAACAAAACAAAACAAAACAAAACAAAAAAACAAAGGCGATATAAAATTAGAGAAAAAACATGAAGAAAAAGAAGATTATTCCCGACTATATAACATTGAGCAAATAGGAATTACAGAAATAAATATAGGGAAAATTATTAAAGGTATAATACAAAATTTATCAGATATGAATAGCACAGATCTCAATGTTGACTTTCAATCAATAAAAGCAAAAAACAAAACAAAACAAAAACAAAAAAATAAAACAACCCAACTCACATCAAGATTCATCACAGTAAAATTTCTAAACACCAGAGATGAAAAGAAGGCCCTAAAATCTTCCAGAGAAAGAAAGCTAGGTTGCATACAAAGGAATAGGAATTAACATAGAATCAAACTTGTCTATAATCTAGAATTCTATATCGAGCCAGGTTATTAATTAAAGGTGAGGAAGAAATAATCTTTTCAGATTGGAATGGCTGGGAAATGTGTTTCCCATGAACCCTTTTGTATCAGTCAGGAGAGACCAGAATTCCAGCAATGCCAAAAATCTCAAATAATCTCAAATCTCTTAATAAAGCAAAGATTTCTCTCTTGGCATACTTGGAATTTATGTGAGTACAAGAGATTTTCCAGGTCAACCATCTTCCATGGCAATTTATCAACACAGTCTTAATTTGGGTCTTATGACCTTCTCTGTACAAGACATGATATCTTTCTCCATGGGGAAAGATAATGCTTTTTCCCAAACTGGCACACATCACTTCTACTCACAACCCACTGGCCAGAACTAGTTAATGACCACCATAGCTGTAAAGAGGCAGTGAAGTGTCACCCTCTCATCTGTCCAGGAAGGAAGGAAAGCAGATTATGGAGAAGTACTAGATGTGTCTACCATATTTATTTTAGGAAGCCACTTGAGATGGCTTAAGCAAAACAAAGGAGTATCCAAGAAAAGGGAAAACATGAGATCCAGAAAAC
This sequence comes from Neomonachus schauinslandi, assembly GCF_002201575.2. NCBI lineage: Eukaryota > Metazoa > Chordata > Mammalia > Carnivora > Phocidae > Neomonachus > Neomonachus schauinslandi. The sequence continues at coordinate 77,342,873 of NC_058409.1, read as the reverse complement.
AAGGATTCCACACCATCAGGCCTGGAAAGCAATCAGTCCAGATTAAAGCAGGAGGATTCAGGGCTCTGGGAAAGAGGCCATAAAGGGAGGGGGGAAAATGGAATTGACAGCCTATGTGTGGGGATTTGGAAAAATAGATCACTCTCAGCAATGAAAAATACTCAAACAAGTTCTTAGAAAACAATGTAAATAAAAATGTGATAATTGGGGGAAATAAAAGTTGTGTAGGAAAGAAAATTGAATTATAGTCACTACTTGGCTGAGCAGTAACATAATTTACCTGGTCATGATAATGTAAACACTGACTATTGCTTGATACAAAAAATATTATATAACTACATTGGAGTAGGAATGAAAAGAAAAGAGATTTAAGAGAGTTAAATACTCATCAGCTTATAACATGAAGTCACTATTTAATGTCCGAAGTTAGTAAATCAAGGAATAACTACAGTATGTGTAATATACAACCACTCACATTGACCCTACTATCTCCTTTCTAAAGATATTGGCTGCCTCCTGGGCTAAGCCCCCCACTCCCATCTCTACCACTTTTCCAGGCTCCCCTGGCCAGAGTTAAGGTAAAATCCAACACCTGGATGGCCCACAAACCCCACATGCTGAGGGCCTATCCAAGCCAAGTCCACTCCTGAACTTCAATGGAATGCAGTACCACAGGGTAGGGAGTAAGACTTCTGGAGGGGCCACCAAAAGGCCAGATGGTATGACAGTGAAGGACAGAAGAGGTAGCTCCCCATGGAGTGAACTGTGACCAAAGAGAAAAAGGAGACAAGAGGAAACCATGCAGATAAATTTCCCTTCCTTTTCTCATCCACGCAGTATTGAGGGTGGTGTGACTCACCACAGCCCATGTGGAGAAGTCACACGTGGAGCTGACATGCATGCTGAGTATCCACCATGTAACACGTCACATGGCAATGCTTTGTAGCTCTCCTTCCTTCCCTTCACTTTAGCCTTACCTTCACCTCTCTGGGCTTATCCCCCCACCGCCCAATAAAGTATCAAAGTATTAATTCCTGAGTTAATCTTTTTTTGGAAAATCTAGGCTAAGACAGCATATTATTTTTAAATATAGAGATAAATACTTGAAGAAATGGCTTGCCTCTCTCTGGGAAGTGGGACGGCAGGATAGGGAGGGTGAGACAGGAGATTATTTCTAAGCCTTCCTTCTGATATTACTGATTTTTAAAACTATCTCTGTTTTACTTTCATAAATAAAAATAATGTTAAAATAGGTAATGACTACCATTTTATGGATTTAAAATTGTTCATATACCTTTCCTAAGTTTTCCGCATAAATCAGAGAAACAAGCTAATAATTATTTTAGTAGTATTTTAATAATGTTGTGACTTAAACCTCTGCATGCATACACACTTTATAGATTTGTCTAAAAAAATCCTTTTATGAGAAGTGAAGAAAGATGTCACCTTAAGATCAATACCTCCTTGTATCCTGCTTAAAATGCTATATTCTTGAAATGACAGCAAGTGCTTTATGGCAGAATAGCAATAAGTCAATCTATAGACTCATCTTAATAAATTATAGAGGAAAGAGAAGCAGCTAAAAAAAGAAACCATTTTATTTTTACATTGACTGTCTTTTGACAAATGGAACTGGGGGTGGAATGAATGATTTAATTAAACCACTTAATGTTTTATTAAAGTCAATACGGCCTCATGTTCCTGTGCAACCATCAGCTTATCAATAAAACCTCGTATTTGTTTTTGCCATCGAATTCTTATTTTTTATTAGATGTGTTGTGTTACAGGGCCTCTAATTGTTTTCAGGAAATCATATATGCCCTGATATTCTAAAACCTTTCCATTAGGGGATCACAAAATTCTGCTGGGAAAAAAAAAAATCAGGTCAGGTTCTGAAGGCATGATTTATTCAACTTGGTACTACTTGCCATGAGGAGCTCTATTTCTGCTCTATTCAGCAGAATATCTGTTCAGCTTTTACAGCAAAGGAGGGACTCAAGGTCACCAGTGCAAAACCCAGTTGAGACTGATGTATTCAGCAGGAAGCACTGAAAGACCAAAGATAATTTTCTCACTAGAACCTCTTACTTCCTCCCCTTTCTTTAGAGTATGTCTTTTCTTGCCCCCAACTCCCCCATTCTGTATCCACCATAAATTACTGAAAGTAAATGGCCAGTTGAAGGAAGGAGAAAGCAGATAAGGAGAGGCCTCCAAGATAATTTCCAAACAAGAACCTATTTCCATGTGAAGCATTGAGATTAGATGGGAACAGTCCTAGCAGAGAGAGGAAGAGCGTGGAGATAAGAATCCAAAGAATAAAATGTGACCCAACATGTATGCTTTCCCTGCCACCCTGGATGTGGCTCCCTTACACGACCTTCACTTAGAACACCTGGGACAGTGTGAGGCTGTAGACCAGTAGTCATCAGTTGCAGTCATCAGTCTTCAAGCCCACACTCTCCTATTATTATTTTTGCTTTGGTCTCTGTATCGCTAGAGGGGAACTTTCCAGCCAAAAACTGCCTCTTAGCCTGAAAGGAGTGTCTGTCCTTGCAATGCTAAAGTCTGTGCTCACAGGTCAAAGCTTCTGTGGGTGGGTCATGTTCCCACACTCTCTTAGATCAGTGTCTTCTCTAGCACCTCATTTCACAGAAAACACAGACACACAGAAGAACATTTTAATCAAATTATGACACACATGCTTCCAGTTGACCTGTTGTGACAGATTCATTTTCTCAACATTTTGGCCTAATGGATCTTATGACACTTTTTAAAATTTTTAAAATTCACAGGTTTCACATGGTTTGGCTTACAAGGTATTGGCCAACTGGCTTGACTGACTTTTAACGTAACTGACTTGCTTCATAATACATATAAGCTTTCAACGGTCTCTGGTTACTCTTTTTGCTTATATTCTCTCTCCTTTTTCTTCTATACCATTTGTCCCTTAGGTGATTTATTTTCTCACTTTTAAGCCTCTGTCCGAAGTGTTTTCATCTCCTTATTTTTACCTTGATCATGGAATATGGAATATGAATTAGATTCTTTTTTCTCATTCTTTTCTTCACCTATTTGTTTCTAAGGAATACCTGGCAGGGAAACAGGAGATTGGTGCTAACACTGGCATTTTAAAAACACTGAACAATGATATAGATACACAGATGGATATAGATACAGATACACAGATACGGATCTTCAGTAACTGATCTTTTGTCGCTAAAACACAGAAAAAACAACACATATATTCCCACCATCAACTCCCAGAATTAATAACTTTTAATACTGAATTAACTGTTCCAATATTTTCCGTGAGGATAATTTAAAATAAAACTGTGCAGGCAATTTATGCTTGCATTCTTTTAAGGAAAGAAGGAAGGGAGGGAGGGAGGGAGGGAGGGAGGGAGGGAGGGAGAGGGAAGGACTAAAGTTCTCTTTGACAACCACCAACCTCATTTCTCATTTCTCTTTATTCTCTGCCCTACAGGCAACTCCCCCACACCAGGCAACCAGTAGCACAATATACATAATTTTTTCAAATTTTTCATACTTATCCAGAAATAACACACCATACATATCCTTCTGCCACTTGCTTTTTAACTCCACATTAAGTTTTTGAGCTAGATTCCCTGATGATTTATATAGATCTAGGGCACTGTCATTCATATCTTTGTCAAAAGGCCCCTCACTACTTGCTAAGATAGCACTATTTGCTAAGTATATAGGGACAAGCTTACCTCCTTTATCCAAATGAAAACCCCTCTTTTATATATTCACATCACTGAAAAATGGAGGTTACTTTAGCAAATCCATAGTGGGACAACTTTACAATAAAGGCCAGATTTAAAAACCAAAATGAAAAGCTTTCCTTTGGAAAGTTTAAATAATTTTATACTTAAAAAAACAAAAGCATTTCGCCAGCTGGCTAAATTAAGGCACTACAAAAGTTCAATCCAAGAATACTCCTTGGCTTTAAATCGGTTGCCTTTTCTTATAGTTGGAAATGGGATACATTTTTTTTCCCAAAAACTCTTGCCAATGTATACTTTCTTCTAAAAAAGTTAAATAAATGTCAATAGGCAAGCCAGCTCCCTTAATAATATTTCCTTCACTCAGATGATCTATTTTGGTTGAAGTTTGGCATACAGAGATGCTCTCATTCTTCCTTACACATTTCCAGAAAATATGTAAATAAGGCTCATATCCTTCTAAAGCCTTTTGCTCCAACGATGTTCAATAGAAAACATTCTTTCTCCCCACTGCCCTGAAGACTCACTGTCTATTTTGATGTTCTCAGAAAAGGGAAGATGTTTTTACAAAGTTCTTCCTTTTCATCCCATGCCCTTACCCTACTAGTGATTGCTTTAGGAACTGTCTCAGATAGTATTTACCTAGTTTTACATTTATTTTGCTTCTTTAATCTCCCTTCTGGGCCCCACTGGTCCTTAACCTTTAGAATTGTAATGAAAGCTCCCAGGAAAAGCACACATATGCACAATGACTACAACATTATGCATAGGTGTATCAGAAAGATGGTAGATGTCTCAATATTTGCCTGGACCCCAGGTTCAGGTCCCTGAATCATGCCCAGCCTTTGCCAATCAAGACTCCCCCCTCTGCTGCTGTTTCTAAGATACCTTACCTGGAACACTGGCACTGACCCTTCTCTCTTTCCTCCCACTTTGCCAAGCCCTTGCATCTTGGTCACAAAACAAGCTATTTCTGCCTAAAATTTCAGGCAAAGTCGCTTGGTGGTATCATTTTAGGAACCATAAAACCTGTCCTGTACAGCCTAATGGGGATAATGCTGCCTTATCTATTGATAGGATAAAAATTGACATTTGCTGATGAGAAAAAGAAGCACAGGGAATGAAACAGAGCAAATCCACCAAATATTGAAAAGTATGCCATTTCTGTACAGTTAAACACCTTGGTTGATCCATTCTCTCCCCTCCAAATGTTTCCTGCCCTTTTGCTATCCATTCTTTAATTCAAAATACTTCTCTCTAGCCTTTCTACAACATGAACTTGAGTGACCTGAAGGTTAAGGCCTGCAGGTGTTAAAAGAAGAATTGCTGGTCATGCAAGCTGCCAAAAACCAACTCACTCCAGATACTCTGGAGAATTCAGGGCTAAAAACAAGGAAATGTGACCTTTCTGTTTTGGGATACCACTTATTCTATGTATTTTTTTCCCAGTTCTACCAGGAATTGGTGAAAGCAAGTGACAACTAAGGTAATACCTGTATGACTCCCCTTAAGCCCTTCAATGACTCACCTTTGTTTCTACCATCTGTACAAGAAGAATAAAATATAGTGATTCCTTAATCATCTCTATGTATGTTATTTTCCTGAAAAATTAGTATTTAAGCTGATTTCCCTTCAACATGCTTCCAAAGGAAATTCCTCAGTCACCAATTGACTCATTGAGAGAACACAAACTTATTTTAACATCAGCCTAAGAAAAACACACTGTAGAAGATACGTATGTTGCCTAGGATTACCGAATGTGTTCTCAAGTCAAAGGTATGTCACTTAGGACTTAGAAATTTATTCTGGATGATTTGCATATGTTACTCTCTATCTGGATAGGTAATTGGGATCTTATTGCCCATTCTCAGAATTTCTAGAATGACTGCTCTTAGTGTCAAAATGAAAAGAGATGTATGTATATAGGGTTTGCTCCATGTCATCCCACCACTGTGTCAGAGTAAGTTGTGGTAAGCCTTTGATGGGCTGGATGATGCAGCCTCACACTAGCATTATAATACCGAACCCAACCTCCTCCACCAAACTCATCTCCTCAACCAAACTCATCTCCTTCCTGTGCCCAATCCTGCTCCCTCTTTCCTTTCATTGATTAATTTTTAATAAACATCTCCTTTCATGCAACCTACTACCCTCTCCCACTCCCTATATCTGCCAGCAAATCTGGTCAGGTATTCCTAAACACTTTAATTGAAGTCCACGTCTTTCTTATTCTTACTGTCATTGCCCTCGTCCATGCTTTCATGCTTTTGTTCTCTATTAGAGTAGCACCCTCTCACTGTCTTCCTAGCCCTATCTATTCTCTACCTGACTGCTAAGAAATCTTCCTAAAACATCACTTTCATTATGTCAGGAATTTCTGAAATCTCTTCTCTCCAGGAGTGGTAGACAGCATAATGTCTCCCAAAGTTGTCCACACATCTGTGACATGTCATATGTGACAAGAAGACTTTGCACACGTAATTAAGTCTACAGGTCTGAAAATAGGAAGATTATCCTGGATTGTCCTGGTAGGCTCAATCTAATCATATGAGCTCTTAAAAACAGAGGACTTTCTCAGGCTGGAGACAGAAGAAATGCAGAAGAGAAAGAGATTCAAAACATGAGAAGGACTTGATTCACCATTCCTGGCTCAGAAAGAAAAGCAAGATGATAAGGAATGCAGGTGGCCCGAAGGAGCTCCGAGAGGCCACCAGCTGACAGCCAGCAAGGGAAGAGACCTCAGACCTATGTCCACAAGAAAATGAGTTCTGCCAACAACTTGAATGAGTTTAGGAACAGATTCTCCCCCAAAGCTTCCACCAAGCTAACAACTTGATTTCAGTCTTATGAGACCGAGGACAGAGGAAGCAGACTTCTGACCTAGAGAACTGTAAGATATTAAGTTTTTGCTGTTTTAAGCCACCAAGTGTGTGATCATTTATGACAGCAACAGAAGGCTACTGAACTAGCTGATAAATGCAAACTCTTTCTACTCTTCAAGACACAACAAAGTCTAGGCCTACTTCACTAATCCCAACTAATTTCCCTCAGGTCACAAACATCGCCTTTTCATTTGTGCCAGGCCAAGCTCAACTTTGTACACAGAGCTTACATTCTTTGGTGAAGAAAATAAAAATCAATAGAGAAATGACTAAATAGTATAAATTCAGGAAGTGTGTGGTAGACACAGAGCTGTGCTGTCCCAATCATCCTCGAAAAAGGACTGTCCATCCATGGGGAAGGGAGTCAGTGGGCAGCTCCAGCTGTCATCTCTTTCAGGACCCACCTGAGCTACAGAGAGCCACCTTTCTCAAAACCACACCCTTTCCAAGGAAGTCTGTATCTGGTAACTATGTGGGGAAGGGGAGAGAGAAGCCCAGCCATTTTGGCTCAATTTGGGTCACTCTCACTCACCGCAGAGCTCCCAATATGCCTGGCCGAGGCTTTATCAGGCCTACATTGCAGGTCAAATTCTTCCTGTGCCCAATCCTGCTCCCTCTTTCCTTTCATTGATTAATTTTTAATAAACAACTTTGACCCCAAACTCTACCTCAGCATCTGCTTCTGGAGAATTCACCCTGTGAGAGAGTAATAAGTACTAATAAGAAAATTAAGGCAGGTTAAAGAAATAATGTCTGGGATAGCAACCCAAAGAAATAGAACAGCATAAAAAATGTCATGCTACAAAGACTCAAAAAAGTCACACAAAAATATAACAATTTTAAAAATTATGGTTAAGTTTATGTGAAAGTAATGCATATCCCAAAATGCAAGAAATAAAGGTGAAACTGAAAACCAAGATAGTAAGAATGTAAGCTGACATGGGATGAGGCATGGGAAGTAGTTGGATTAGGAATTAGGACTTGATGGCTAGGGGCTTTGATTTTAATGCACACACGGGGGTAAGAGAAAAGAACTTAGGCCCATGTGAAGCAGAATTTAGAGCTGAGACCTTGCATAAACCTGGTAACCTAAAAGAGCTGCATCCTCAGTAGAAGCGGGACTGGAAAAACAACCCATCTGCCAATGAAAACTACAAAGAAGCCTGTTCTGACATGGTCCTGCCATAAATAGGAGGAAGAAATAATCCCCCAAGAAGCCAAATGCCCAACATTGTACCACATATGACTTTGGAGCTCCACTTGGGTGGTATAAGAATTTTCAAAATGATAATTCAGGTAAGTATGTCATGAGCCAAAATATCTCTGAAGAATCAGGCAGTAGCAAATCAGTTGCCCTAGATTCTCTCAAGAAAGATCAATGCCAACAGAAGATGAGCTCACAAGTTATGACACATATTAGGGAACTATCCAGGATGAGTGTGAGGCAGACAGAATAGATTATAAAATAAGCATAATTAAAATAAAGCAAGAGATTTTAAAAAGGTATAGAAACTATAAGAAAATACTAAGATACTGAAAAAAAGGAAACTTGACAGATTTGAAAAAAAAAAACACAAATAGAACACCTAAAAATGAAAATTTTAATTATTGACAGTAAAAATTCAATGGCTAGGTTAACCAGCAGGTCAAACAGAACTGAAGAGAGAATTAGCAAAGTAGGAAATGGATCTGGGAACATTTGTTCAATGCTCCCATGAAGGAGTGCCACTCAGAATGCCCTTCAAGATACTCTGTTGAAGAGAGCATAGTTGATCAATAGCCCCAGGTATTGAACCTCTGGGTGCACCACTTTGTTCATTCTGAGACCTAGTCTCAAGGGTACGACATCTAAGACATTCTTGCTCAACATGAAATTCTTCTAGTGGGCAACTTTTTTTCAGGAATTCCCCATCAAAACCTCCCCAGAACTACATGCAAGTCTAAGGTTCTTCCTACTGAATCCACGTTTCCTTCTCTCCTTAAATGGCTGTCAGCTGTGCATGATGTTCTGAAGACTTGCCCTGTCTGTTTTTGCTTTATCCCTCTTTATCTTCCATTTCTTTCACTTAATTTCATGCATATCTAAACCTGCCTTGACTTTTGTTTCCCAGAAAATCCAAACTCACACAAAAATAGAACTAAGATAACCAAGCAACATTAGCATTGAATATAGGAGGGAGTAATTAACATTAGGACATTGAATAGCCCTTTTATTGTATAAAGGCAAAGAGTTTGCCAGATAGTTTGGTTAGACTTACATTTTGTTAAGAATGCATGTTTAAGGGGCGCCTGGGTGGCTCAGTTGTTAAGCGTCTGCCTTCTGCTCAGGTCATGATCCCAGGGTCCTGGAATCGAGCCCCGCATCAGGCTCCCTGCTTTGCGGGGAGCCTGCTTCTCCCTCTCCCTTTGGAGCTCCCCCTGCTTGTGTTCCCTCTCTCGCTGTGTCTGTCAAATGAATAAATAAAACTTTAAAAAAAAAAAAAAGAATGCATGTTTAAAAAGTAGGGACGGGGCGCCTGGGTGGTTCAGTTGTTGAGCGTCTGCCTTCCACTCGGGTCATGATCCCAGGGTTTTGGGATCGAGTCCCACATAGGGCTCTCTACTCAGCGGGAAGCCTGCTTCTCCTTCTCCCACTCCCCCTGCTTGTGTTCCCTCTCTCTCACTGTGTCTCTCTCTGTCAAATAAATAAATAAAATCTTTAAAAAAAAAAAAAAGGTAGGGACAAACTCTTAAAATAGAGTGCATTTTTGCAAATGCAGAAGAGAGGAGTAAAGAGAACTTTATTAATCTAATAGAAGTATAAAAGAAGAAAATGCAAAGCAAGAAAAAAGTGAGATAACTAAAAAGCAAAATTTATGATGGCAGAACAATCCAAGCAAAGTACCATGATAAAACTGCCAATGAAATGGAAACTATTATATAAGCTTATTTAAAATCAAGTTATATATGATAATAAGAGAAACACCTAACCTTAAGTTCCTCCAAAATAGAAACTAAAGTTATGTAGAAAGATTTTCTAAGAATAGACTACATAAAAGTGATGTTGCATTTTTAATATCAGAAAAAGAATTTTAAAGTTTTTTTTCAAAGAAGTGTTACAGGGAAAAGGAAAAGCATTTCATAATGATAGATGATATTTGCTGGAAATACAATAATCCTGAACCTCTAAGCACCTAACAACATAGATTGAAAATTCATAAACAAAAATATGAGGAAAACATTTGCAAGAGAAATGAAAAAATACAAAACAATAATGAGAGAATTTCATATACCTCCCTCAGGAACATAGAAATCAAGTGAATAAAAATTATTGAGACTATAGAAGATTTGAATATCACAATTAACAAGAGTAATCGAAAATATATATATAAAATCCAGCACTGTTAGAGAATTTATAAACATACATGGAACATTTATAAAAATTGACCAAATTAAATACAACTGAGCAAAACTCAGCAAACACCAGAGCAATGACATAATACAGACCTCATTCTCTGATCATGAAATAAAACTAGATATCAGCAACAAAATAACCCCCAAATTTTGCACATTTGAAAATCTTAAAACACATGTTAAATAATCTGTGGCTCAAAAAACTGAATCATAATGGAATTTTGAAAATAATTTAGAATTGAACAGCAATTTCTAAAAAACGCAATATTTCAGAACTAGTAGAATACAGCTGATGTCATTTGAGAGGAATCCACAAGCAACCTTAAATTCAAGTATTAAAGGAAAATTGAAAAATAATGAGTTAAGTATCCAATTCAAAAAGGCAGTGTAAAATATAAAAGGCAAATCCCAAAAAAGTAAGAGTAAAAAAATAAAAGAGAGTGGATGGGTAGGATGGAAGTGGTTTTTTATTTTACACAGGATGGTAACAATGGCCAAAGAAGAGGTCATTTGAAGAGAAATATGCAAAAAGGAAAAATTTCAGATGTTAATAAAATATTTTTTGCATAACCATATGCACATTTTGCATCCTGCCCTGCCATGGAAGGGGACAGAAAATTGGCTTACCAGTCTGCAGTTCATAGCAGGTATATATATATAGAATGGAAAAATCACGCATGTCTTGGCTCATGAATCCTCCCTCAGGGATAAAGCCATAGAAGCAGCAGGTGCTATGAGAATAGATCCCTTGAGGAGAGAGGATGATGACAGACCGTGCAAAGGGAATTCGTACTCCTGAAATTAGAGATTTTCTCATTTCTGTCACCCAGTTGCCCAGTGAGAGCCAGCATCTACACCTTGTGCCCCAGCCTACAGAACACTGTACCTCTTATGGGAAGAGTTTCACCCTGACCTCCTACCAGCAAGTGGGACTGCCTCTCCTGCTTGCAATACCCCAGGACTTCAGTACCACTCAGAGGCTTGCACTCCCAATCCTAAAGTAACTTTTGCTTATCCCCTTTGTCTTCACACCCTGTTGAAAACCCTATCCAGAGTAAGCTGGTTACTCATGTTCTCCCATCATGGTCACATCATTGTCACTGATGCAGGCCATCCATTATAACCCAGACGTTCACCCACAACTATTCTGTAGCTCCACTAATTGGATTCAATTTTCTACACCTGCCAACCTTCAGAAACCCCCACCAAGGAACTCCCTATTACATCACCCGACTTTACTTCTCTCCACAGCACCTACCTGGTCATTTTCTTGCTTATTTTTTTTTTTTAATTGTTTCTTTCATGTCTTCCCCCAGAAGAATATAATCTCCACGAAAGCATGGCTCTTCTCTGTCTTGTTCCCTACCTCATCAGCTGGCAGTAGGGACTGGCACATTGTGGGGACTCAGTATTTTTAAAAAGGTAAATGAATTTCTCCATATTTACCCAGGGAATCTTCTCTCCATATGAAGACAAGAGGGATGATCGCTAGCTCTAATGTCCATTCTTTAGCATAATCCTGCCATTTCAGAGTTTGTGAGATAATATTGTGCAACCCCCTCATGTCCGTCTTTCTCAGCCACATGAGAATTATGCTCCTGCTATGCTGGCCCCAGGCCCAGATTCAAAGGACTGTACTGCATTGATTTTAGCTGGGGCAAGATGCCAGCCAAGGACCATTTGGGAAGAATTTCCCACAGTAGGCAGAAAGTGACACCTCGGATGCAAGTTTAATCTGCTCTCAGCAGCAAGCGATGCTAAACAGCCTCCATTTGAGACTGTGTTGTGGGAGAGCACACCTGAGCATTCTGGAACATGACATCAGCAGCCAAAATTATTTCTTGTTTAAACCCCAACCCAGGAAAACCTAGGAAATCCACTCACACAGCAAGAAACCTATTGAACCTTGTTAATCGCAAACAGCTTGCAGCCCCTAATTAATCCTTGCCTCCTTGAAGGGTTTTCTCTTTGGCATTTACTTACTTCACAGTTGCCTGAAAGTTCAACAATCGGCAATATTCAAGTCAGCTAACTCACATTATTGTTGGTTTTTCAGCAAAGGTGTGTGTAGAGCCACAAAATAAAATGGCACTTGAGAGAGAAGATGGCCATAGGATGGAAATGCTGTCTTAATCAACCAATAATTTTTCTACCATTTAAATATTCATATTGTGGCAGAAAACTAATTCTGACATGTACCAAGTTGTTTGGTAGAAATGGCTGAAGATTAAATTTTAACAGGTAAAACTGTTAGAATCCTGACCAATTCAGCTAACTTTTATTGAGCACCATAAAGCCAGTCAGAACTAAGTCTAATTGGCTACCCTCCAGGCTTTCCCAACCACCTTCAATTTTGCTTCTCTTAGAAGAATCTACCAAAACTAAGTGTCCATGCTTGTCATTCTTATAGAATTTTTTATGTACTCCTGCTAATTTTTATGAACTCTTGTTTCCTCAATAAAATATAAACTCCCTAAAGATAAGGACCATGCCTCACTTTCCTATTACATTCCTAGGGCTTAGCTCATGAGCTGGGATAGAATGAGCACTAAATAAGTGCGTTTTGTCCAAGAGATGGATGGACATTTCTTTGGAGATGGATAGATGGGCAAAAAGAGTGATGAATGAACCAGAGGAAGTATTACTGCTGACTCCTTATGTACCCTGCATCACAGTCCCCCTTGATTTTAGGACAGCTGCAGGGGACAGTACATAAAAGACTAAGCCCTCTACCGCATTCTACATCCACCATCATCTGCATGTCTTTCTGCTGTCACTCAGGGCCTTCTCTGACACTGCAGGTGCCCACTGGGCCCAAGCCAAGGCACAGTCCGGTCTGGAAGAACAGGGGAGTTAACACCCTGGGGAAGTCCTCTGCCAATGAGGTGCGAGAGTCAGTGGATGGATGCCCTCCCCTCCTACCCTCAGGCAGACAAGTCTCAGAAGCATTCTGCACATGTCTCATCAAGTCTCAGCAGGATCAAGCCCCTACATGTTGCCTACAACAATGCCCTCAATCTTTAGGCCAGCTCTCACTCCTCTCACTCCACTGTTTCCTGAGATTATCTCCCAAATAAACTGCCTGCATCCAAGTCCTGGTCTCAGGCTTTACTTTCATGGAAACCCAAAGAAGTGTCATAAGGAATCTAATGTCTGACTCTCAACCTGAGAAAGATGTCCAAGGACATAAACGATCTAAAATGTGACAGCCTCAAAGAACAGGGGTGAGAAAATATATCACATATGGTCCATCATTCACAAAATAATGAAAGAGAAAGCACTAAACACAGTCCCTAGATCCTGGCAAAGGCCTGGTAAATTGTCCTTCCCCTCTTTCCTAGTTACTGCCCAGCCTTTCTGCTTTGCTTCCTCCATAAGCTGTGGGGGAACCCTGTCAAAGACATCAGCCTCCCAAACACTCCCACCACCTTCTGTGCGAAGGTCTCAGAAGGTTTCTTACTCTAAAAACGAAGGCCCTTGGTGAATAACTACATTTACACAGAGACCAAGAGAAGTAGTGACCAACAAAAGAAGTTTAACAGCTGATATTTATTGTAAAAAATACAAGTGATACTCAAGCATTGGTATTTAGATCTTCTACTTTTACAGAGAGTACTGCTTGATTAATAGTATTCAATGACTAAATAAATAAAATCATGAACCCATCTTACAAGTACCAGAGGATAGTCTGGGCCGTCAGCCACCGCAGTCTATATAAAGCTTGGCTGCTTGATCCGTAAAGTTAAAAGTAGATGTAGTTCCCAGGATAAGGACATATAGACAAGACTTATACATCTGAATCTGCAAAATTAATGTAGACATTGCAACTTCTCCTGGATTGCATTTCCATTTTACTGATTTTACCCAATGAAGTGAGCTGTCTTAGGTTTTCAGGCACTGTGGGTAACCAGATGAAGAGGTTTTGGGGACAGAGGGACCTCAAATCAAATCATACAGGTATTCCATCCAAAGGCAAGACCTTACTTTATTCCCCGATGAACATTATTGCCCCTTTGAAATGCTGATACTACCTTTCATAAAGTATGGAAAATACTATAATTTGACTGTCTCTTCAGCACAGAGTTTTAAAAACCCTTATTTAAACATCCAAGCTTAAAGAGAGCAAACATCACAGATCCTGCAAACATATCGTGTCTTAGGAAAGAAATCACAGCACGTGCACAGCTCTGATACCACATTTGCAATTCTCAACTACTTTTTCAAACACCTTGTTTCTGCAAAGAGAAAAATCGTTCCAAGTCTAGGAATTAGTGGTGAGTGAAATTGGCAACATTGGAATTCTTCACATGTCTAATCTTAACACTATGTTTTAAACAAATTAAACTTAAAACAGAAGCCCTAAATATATCTTGAACAGAATTTATCCACACTTGTGGCAAAACTGAATTGTGGTCCTATCACTATCTCTATCAATACATTCAAATCTCCCAATAGGCTTATTGGTAAGTAAGGACACTGGGCTGGCTATGCAAATGCAGCTTTAAGGGAAGCCCCATATCTTCATCAGCATCAAAGTCATCCCTGATAAGCATGGGTAAAACCACCAAGCTTCCTATAGAAACGGAACTTTAAACCAACTCTAGCCCTTTCCTCCAACCAGATTGTCATCCTAAGTCTGCTTTTGCAGACAGTCTGGGTCCATTATCATGTCCCATTTTATTTTCTAAATATCATAAGTGAACCGAAAAGTATAATAATCATACTTAGCCAATGATATATTTTGTGATATTGTTTTCAGTACTTTATTTTCTATTATTATTATTACATGAAATTCTTCAAGAAGTTCTTTGAACTTTTTCAGAACATTTGTTTTAATTAAAATATACAAAGAATTCTCTCGTCAAAATTAACAATTTAATACCATCAGATTGGATGTAGGATTCAAACCAATTTTGTCAAGTGAACTTTCCCATCAGTTAAAAATATGCTCTGATCAATTCCAGGATGCATATTTTTGAAACTTCAGCACTGGTTTTCCTACTTCAGCAAGGACGTCAAAGAGAAAATAAACTGAAGATTTTCAGCTGTGTTGGGTGTGCTACCAACCTCACATTCAGGGAGAATTAAAATTTTCTTCTGTCTCCCCACTTACAAATGAGTAGCCCAGGGTTCAGAGTTGTTTCATAGCTTGCTCAAGATCACAGTGACAAAAGCAAGAGAGTTTGAAAATCACTTGCTAGTACTTGCTGATGATGATACAGAAGAGAATTAATTGGGTCTCTCTCCCTTCCCCCCCGCATTGGAATTCTAGGAGGAGGACGTCAGGAAGCTGTGACTAGTATGTACGACACCTTGTCAGAAGATGCTCAGGGAGTTTACTAGAAAACCTCCCTGGAAACCAGGAGCTAGAGGTTATTCAAAGGAATAAGAAATAAGGTCATTGCTCAAGTGGACGATAGCAAAATCTAGGAGTGACACAAAGAACTTGTATAAATTTTGGCAGAAAATGAGCATTCAGCTAAGAGCAGGAACAGAGGGTCTGTGTGTGGACAACAGTAAAGTGGGAGGTAGAAGCCACGTCTTGCCAGATGCTTGTCTCGGTCAAGCCTGGTCCATGAGTTTCAAACAATCAATTAGGGAAGAAGAGAAGTGAAACCATCTTTTCTCTAAATTCTTCGGTCATGAACATTGAGCACAAATCACAATGCAAAGGCTAAAGTGAAGTCTAGGTTTGAAAAATAAGCTCAGCTACCTTGACAGTTGTTTCAACGAACAGCTGCTCCAAGAATCAAACTTTCATTCACAATCAAGGGCAACAATTGCAACCAGTGGTCACCTCTGGTCAAGGTCACGAGGAGTGTGGCAGGTGCTATGAGCAGTATTTGTGAGCAAGAGTCAGAAGTCCTCTCTGGCTACATACCTTCATGGCTTCATGGCAAGGTCAGTGCCAACAAAGGGCAGAGGAATGGTACCAGGAAAGGGATGTTTCTCCTTTTTCTGCTTGCTTTGGGAGTCTCCCCACTTGAGAGAAAATAATCATTAAGTGGTTAGAGGACAAGATTAAAATGAAACAAAGGTTTCTTCCTGGGGTCAGGCGGGATGGGGAGCGCTTAAACTGCAAAATCCTCATTCCTCAAGGCTGAAGTCCTAACAGAAAGGAACAAAATATGGCACACATCCATGGAAAAGAAGAGCACTGCAAGCCAAGGTTTGCTGCAAACAAGCTGCATCTTAGAGGTCGATATTCTTCAGCCTCTGCAGCCTGCCAGTCTTTTCACCCAGGAGTTTAAATTTAGCTCTGTATTAATTATACATTACAATTACACATAGACATGGGCATGCACATGCTCTGTAATGATTATGCCGCTATCGCAGACACACTCTGGAACTTATTCAGGTCACCACAGCCCCTGTGGGATACGAGGTTGTTTACCATCTAGTACTTCACACTCGATTTTCTCTGGAGATGGCTGCCCGGAAACAAGCCTCTTCCTCCAAAATGGAAACTGCCAACGCTTTCTAGCGGGAAAAGATTACGGATCTCTACATCAGATGCCATACAGGGACAAAAAAAAAAAGAAAGAAAGAAAGAAAAAGTGTATACGATGATAAAATCAAAACGTTCTGACACTCCAAGTGTCATACTAGGCAAGTATGGCTTGATGTGCTTGCAGAGCCATATATGTGCTCATGCCTCACAAAGGCAATCCGATTCAGAAATGTGGTTTTTAGGTTGCACAGGAAATGGATATTGAAGGCTTTTCCTGTCGTCGCTGCAGTTTTGGTGATTGCAGTTTGGGCTGGGGAACAAAGGCTCAGCAGAAATATCTCTGCACTTCCCCCAAGCCCAGCTGCTTGCCCTTGACATCTTGAAACTGGCACTTCAATGAGCCCTTAGCCTCTGAGAGCAATGCATGAAATGTAAGACCAGAAGCATCTATTTATTAAGTTTGGCCACTAAATTAATCTTTCTCTATGGCCAGCTATGAAGTGGAGTTAATGAGGATGAAGCAGAAGCTGAGCTGAGACATATTTAGCCACGGGCTGCACCTCAAGGTCTCACTCCCTGGCAAAAGAATCAGGACAGCTCCCTCCTGACATCAAAAGGGCACGAAGCAGACCTACAGCAGAGAACTCGGGCACCTTTTACTCCCCAAACCCTCCCTTTATCTGTTACTGAAAGCCTGACCAGGTGGGGGCTCCCATACAACGCAGGCCTCCCAGGACTACAGCCTTCCCACAAGGGTTGGACTTCTTCATTTGTCAATCGGTCAAATATTTATTGCGCCCCTCGCACGCCTGAGCACTGGGCCATGTGCTGAAGACACAGCTGTGAACGAAGCCAAGTGCCTTCTCTGAGAGACCTCACAGTGCAATGGGAGTAACCGTCAAGGACGCAAACAAACTCACACACATTTTCAGGTCACGCTAATACCTCCGTGGCAGCCGTGGCTCGGATGCCTAGCAACCCCAGGAAGGGCGGGGAGAGAAAGCTTCTCTCGGGAAGTGTCATTTTAGCTGTGCCCCGCTGAGCCCCAGGGTAGAGTCCGAGCATACCCTCCAAAGAACACAAAAAAGGAAAACTGACCAGAGTCACATAATCCCTGCCTTGATAAATGCTCTTGCCTTTTATCTCCTCCATAACCTAAGGTGGGGTATTTATTATTGGGAACCATGGCTGTGGAACAGATTCAACCTGTTTGGCCACTCAAACACCAGGGAGGCCACAGCTTATACAAAGGGACAGACACACGTCCAAATTTCCCATCCCCCCAACGGCTGTGTAACACAAAGCATGTTATTGAACTTCTAGGAGCCTCAGTTTTCTCACTGGGAAGAATGGGTTGATATAGGGAGGGATTACATTACATGGCATGCAAAACTTCTCTGGCTTCATTCCTGGCTCACAGTAGGTTTTCACCTGAGTTGACAATGTGTGTGTGCCAGGTACGAAGTTAAGGCCTTTGCAAACTTTTAAAAATGTACGCTCACCATAAAATGGACACTCTTGTTATCACCATTTTAAAGATGAGTCAACAGAAGCCAAGAGGGCTTAAAGTAAACTGCTCCATTTGTAAAGCTGGTAAGCAGCAGAGCTGCCTCTCACCCCTGCTCAGGCTCCAGAACCAACAATGAACTCACTTCCCTAACACAACATAGGCATGAGCAAAGTTCTAACCCTAAGCCAAGTCCTCCCTCCTCCAGGTGGAATCAGAAGCTGTCCACCTTAATATTCCATGGTCATCTCAGCTTCCTTTGAGAGGCTCCCCAGGGAAAAGGGGTTCTATTCCATGTTGACCTTTTCTTTTTGGTTTCTTTTCAACTAACACAGCACAAAGCTGAAAGATCTTTTGGTTAACGGTATTTATTAAGAAAATAGGCTGGAGTGAGCACAGCTGGGGTCACTGTGCTGTGAGTGGTTTATTGCGTGCACGTGCACACACGTGCACGCAGGCGCACACACACACACGGTGACAGCTTGGGTCCGGGGTAGAAACAGCCGGTGAACAGCATACAACTGTGCCACTTATCTCCAGAAGAAAGCTGTCTCCTTAAGGACGATGAAAACTTGGCCTTACAAATCAACAAAGTGCAAAGTAGCCAAAGTTCGATGAGACTATCCATGAAAAAAATCCTTCCATCATTCTATAGTCCATTGAAAATTTACAATGAATTAGACAGCTAACTACATACAACCAAAAGGGGGAATAAACCAAGAATTAGTTATTTTAATAATAACAACAACTCTAAGATCTGTATTCCAGAAGAGTTGTAGGAATATCCAGAAAGGTATATGAAAAAGTACTTTAAAAATTATGAGGTTTTTCATTTGATCCACAAAAATGTAGTAAATGCATTATTATATTCCCAGCACTGTTATAAACACTGGTAAACAAAACAAATAAAAATGCATGCCATCAAAACAATAATAATAATAACCATAAACACCTACCATAGTAGAACTTACCCTATTTGTGTAATTATTAAATATTATAGAAATATTAGTAATTTTTGTTTCCTTAGCTTTGAAGTTAACTCCTATTTAAACATAAATATCTGACAGTATGTTCCTTGTATTGGTTACCTGTCAAGTAAACCTTCCCCATTCACCAATTTCCTGAGAGTTCATTTTAAGAGAAGGGGGAAATCAAAAGGACCATGTAATTTGAAGGCAGTAGGAGTCTGTGCCAGGTGAGTTTATGGGGTAGGGGCAGGAACAAGGAGAATAGTGCCTCTCACAATTTTGCCTACCAAAAACATTGGCAACACAAAAGTAATTTCACTATTATTCTAAGTAAACCACCTGCTACTGCTTTCAGAAAAGAAAAAAAAAATCACATAACACATTTCAAAGTCAGAAACACTGTGTACGGTCTGAATTACTATTCCTTCCATTAGCATGGATAATCAAGAGTTTACTGTGTGTGTTCAATCAAAGCTAGCCCCAAGCGAGTCCTAAAATATAGCAATTATATGGTTTCCTCCCACTCCTGCCCCGCATAATGGATCCTGAAGGAGAAAAGGTGTTCAAACAGGCTGCAGCATAATTCTTAGCGCGTGGGTAAATCTGAAAAAGTGCAGCATTTTAAAATAGGTAGGAGAAAGGAGCATGGGTGTGTCCTTCCCTGAAACACCAAGAGTCTATTCCCCTTTTCAAGGAAGGAAGATGAGGCCAGGGTGACAAAATGAGATCTGATTGGTTGGTTACTCTTTACTTCCAAAAGAAGATTCCAGGGATTGAGACCATAGGCCAAACCAAAACAGCAATTAGCCAAAAGAAGAGAAGAGAAGGGGGCGGGGGGGAAGCAGGCAGTCTCTGGGGATTGTCAGATCTCTGTGATAAGGAATGGCACCATTATGCTTGCATTTTCAGAAGTGGCCCTCCTCTTATCCTAGTTTCAAAAGAAGCCCCCTCTATTCACCTTCTCATTAAAACAGCCTCTCCAGAAAAAATGCTGAGACCACACAAAGCAGGACATTCATCACTAGGGCAACCCGTGTTCTCAATGAAAGCTGGCAAGCACAAAGGGCTCACTTAAGGCTTTGCAGGGAATCTGGTTCTCTTTGCCTCAGACCATTTTTCAGATTTAACACTGGACTCGGGAAGCAAATTCTATTTTTTGTTTTTTGTACCAAGAGTACTTATGAAGAATGAAATCATTCTTTAAATTTATTTTTTAAAGCAGGCAACCTCTTGGGTAGTATCCAGCACCAAATTTTTATTTACCAAGACACTACCACCAGCTACATTCCAACCCATTTATACCACATAAAGACAATGTGGTTAATTGTCTCCCAGGATGCCCTGAATACTACATCTGCAAGGACCATTCAGATATACTTCCCAGCTCTGCCCCTACCTGCTCCCTGCCCCCCCCACAACTGCCTTTCACCCATCTTTCCTGTCAAAGACCACACACACACACACACACACACACACACACACACACACACACACAC